>NC_058403.1:77248692-77568018 GCF_002201575.2 Neomonachus schauinslandi
GATGTAATGTATGGGGATTAACATAAGAATAAAAATTTAAAAAAAAAAAAAAAAAGAGGAAACAGATCATAGAAAACTAACATGTACCAAAACTAAGCTTGCAAAATACACAATAATGGCTGTGCCAACAATATTAAATTACCATGAGGTGAGTTCTATTAAAAAAAAGAAGAAGAAGGTAGCGGGACGGGAAGAATGAAGCGGGGGAAATCGGAGGGGTAGACGAACCATGAGAGACGATGGACTCTGAAAAACAAACTGAGGGTTCTAGAGGGGAGGGGGGTGGGAGGATGGGTTAGCCTGGTGGTGGGTATTGAGGAGGGCACGTTCTGCATGGAGCACTGGGTGTTATGCACAAACGATGAATCATGGAACACTTCATCTAAAACTAATGATGTAATGTATGGGGATTAACATGAGAATAAAAAAAAAAAAAGACAGGAAGGTTCATTATGCTTTCAATAAAAATTAACAGACTTTTAAGTACTGACTTTTGAAGGTATGAAAATTTATTTGGAATTCTTCATTCCCCAAGATCTAGGAGACAGAGACTTTGGTATATATCCCAACTTGCCAGAGAATTATGGATTTGTAATGCCAGGCCTCCCAAACCCCAAAACCTCCAGAGTCCACTGCTCACCCCGTGTGGCTACAGGCTTCCCACAGAGGCACCCCGAACCGAGCAGGTGGCAGAAGAGGGCACTGTGAGTAATCAGCATGTGACCAGGTGCTACAGACAGCAGACACAGAGTCACAGGTGCTCCCCAAAACGTATGCCGCCAAGTTCTCATAGTCTATTTCAGGGAACGGGAGTGGTTATGGATACTGCTGACAGGCGGGAAAGCACAGACAATCCCTAAACCCCTCTTTTGTTTTAAATACTTTTCCTGTTAAATATGCTAATCCATTTATCAGTAAGAGAAATGGATGGGAGAGGCTGACTTATAAAAGAGAAACTGAGTTCTAAGTTGAAAGTCAACAGATTTGGGTTCCCCATTCTCCTCTGATCACCCTGTTCCACTGGCCACCACCATTCAGTCCCCTTCACATCGAGGCATGGTGTGCATTAAAGAGTAACCACCAAGCTCAAATCACAGAGACAAAGAATTTTCTTGCTAAATGGTGTTGGGACACGTAGATAGCCATTTGGATACAGACAAAATTAGATCCATTCATCATCACATCATACATAAGAATAACCTACAAATGAATCAGACATCTAAATGTGAAAAATGAAATTATACAGGCACTGGAAAATAACACAAGTGAACATAGCTGTTGGGAAATGCTTTCTAACCATGATCAAAAACCCGAGAAATGGAAGAGAAAGTTCCACACAAAGTCATCTATATAAATGTAAAAACTTTTGCATTACAAAAAAAACAGCACCATAAGCAAAGTCAAAAGACAAATAACAAATTGGGTAAATACTTATAACACATTTCATAGATTGAGAGCTTATTTACAAAGACATTTTTGAGGGGAAAAAAGACCACACTCCAATTGAAAAACATGGGCAAAATATATGGACAGACAATTCACAAGAATGAAATTTATAAAACTAACAAATATGGCCTTTAAACACATGAAAAAACGTTCAACTTCATTCATAACAGGATATATGCAAATTAAAACTACATCAAAATATCATTTCTCACCCGTCACACTGGCAACAATTCAAAACCCTGACAATACGCTGTGGTTGAGGGGTCTGGTGAGACACTCCCAAGAGAGGAATTTGTCACTACCCACCTCACTCAACATTCATCCTTGACCCAGCATTCCCACTTCCAAGAGTATAGCCTGAAGATAAATCTCCACGGATATGAAAACAAATATGAATAATATTATCCATTGCAGGAAACCACTCAACTGCCCAAGCATAGATCAGTTGTGTAAGAGAGACAGAGAGAAAGGAGTGAAGAAACAGCAGAAAGACTGAAGAAAGGAGGAAAGAAAAGGGGAGAGATGGAGAAGGAAGGAAGGGCGTGAGGGAGGGAGGGAAGGCAACGGAAAGAAGAAAAGAATTTTTAAAAAGAAAAGTACAAAAAGGCTTATTTTTATGGTACGTTACCTTTTGTATAAGGGAAAGAAAGTATGAAAACACACATAAATCAGGTTTAAAAGAAATACAGGAAAGATAACAAAGAAAACAAAAAGGCTGGTTCCTTACAAGAGGCAGAGGGAGTATCAGGGTGGAAGGAATGCCAGGGGGAGCAGCACGTCTCTGGGTATATATTTTTGTTTAGTTTTGACATCTGAAAGCATGTTAATGTTTTACAGATTCAAAAAATAAAATTAAATCAACAAGGCAAGGGTGGGAAGGAGGAACGCTAAAACCGAAAGCAAACTAAAAGAATTAAGCCCAAATACACTTTAAATGAGCAACATAAGGATACTAGGGGATTGGGGGAAGGTTTATAAAGGAAAAAAAAAAAAAAACAGTTCCTTGGGGCACCTGGGTGGTTCAGTTGGCTAAGCATCCAACTCTTGATCTCGGCTCAGGCCATGATCTCAGGGTACAGAGATCGAGGCCCAACCAGACTCCGTGCCAGGCATGGAACCTGCTCAAGATTCTCTCTCTCCCTCTGCGGCTGCCTCTCCCCCCGACCCTGCTCTCTCTCTCAAAACAAAACAAAACAAACAAACAAACAAAACAAAAAACAACCACAATTCCCAAACATAGTGTTTGACAATAAACCCTCAGTCTTAGGCAGGGTTAAAGTTGGGGGAGGGACATCACAAGCAAATCCTGAACTGTTTTTAGCAGGCTTATTTTGTATAGTGGTATGAGCAAAAAAAAATCATTATTATTATCATTTGTGTATTCATATATTTTTTCATCCCTAAAGCTACAGGTATGTGTATATATATATAGATGATATAACTATATGTAGATGCGTGTATATACTTTTATGTGTATAATTTCCTGACTCTGGCCATCGAAAGGGCCTATGACCAAAGGCCCCACCGTAGCCATGAGCACACCTAGCACTCAAATCTTGGTCTCTAATCCCATTCTCCACTAAAAGAACCAGGACATATTGAAGAAATGGTTGATTTTGGAGCTCAGGCAGAGATGATACGAGACGAAACCAGAACCTCTTTTTATCCTAGCAGGTAAATAAGTGCTAACAACAACAAAGACAGGAACATGCCACAGAGACATAGAAGCCAGATTAAAGAGGCTCTCACGGGACAAATCTGGGGCAATCTAAGCATCAAAATAATTACATAGCACTAATAAATTATACAAGATGGAAACAGAAGTCGGGAAGTCCATCCCTATATTAGAAACAGGGAGAGAGAGAGAGACGGGAGGGGCTCTTGCTTAGAGCGGAATGCAGAACTCTGGGATGGTCCCTTCAGCAGCACATATACTAGAATGTTCACGATGGTGGTAAAGGCAGTGCTGAAGACAGGACGGCATAATTCTGCAGCCATCCAGAAAAGACTGGTTTAGGCAAGAAGTCAGGGGAAATGTTTGATGACGAGCAAGAATAAAGTATCTCATGGGTTGCTTCACAACTGCAAGGGATAAATAGTAACTCTAAAGTGGAAAAACCGAACAACACCTTGACCAGGTGATCATCATCATCGTGAGCCTCCCGATGTAATTAATCCCTGAGGAGAATTAATCTATGCAATATTCTAGCAGGGAATACACAACTGAATCTAAACACGAAGAAACAACTGACTAACGCAAATGAGGAGTATGAGAGGACTGAAAAGAAAGAAAGGAGCACCGTATGCCTCAAAACTATCAATGCCATCAAAGACAAAGAAAGGCTGTGGTAATGTCCCAGAGTGAAAGAGACAAAAGAGTCATGACAACTAAATACACTACTTGATCCCGGGCTGGACTCTGTCCCAGAGGGGGAAATGCTGTCAACTGGACACAGTGACAACACAGGAGCAGAGACATTAAAATACCAAATCAGAGTCAGTGTACTGAACAGGGTAACTATAGTGTGAACATGAAGAGACAACCCTTATTATTAGGAAAACACACTGTACTTAGGGTGATATATCATGATGCATGCAGCTTACTCTCAAATACTGTAGAAAATAATCATATATGTAATATATAATATATAATGTATAACATATAGTACATGATATATAAAAAAGAGAGAGAAGGGAAGAGGGAGAATGTGAATAATATGAAATGTTAACAACAGAGGAATCCAATGAAAGCATGGGAGTATTATTTGGACTCTTCCTATTCTTGCAATTTTTCCACATTTGAAATCATTTGCAATAAAAACTTAAAGAAAAAATAACCACCAAGAAAGAGAAGGAAAAAATACAGTCAGGAAAAATTAGCTCAATTTATCAGCAGGATTTGAAAATAATAAATTAATTAATCCCAATATATATTCCATATAATAGTGGCATGCCCATGTATTTCACAGCGACACAAAGAAATCTGTATATTTTCATTTCTTAACACAGGAAAAGATTCTGTAATTTCTTTTCCTGAAACTCCTGCGGATGAACAACACCCAACATATCTAAGGCCACCGTGGATATGTAACCAGGGCTACAATTACAAGATTTGTAGGTCAATGCAAGCCTCTGAAATTCCAGTTCGTGTTTGCAATCCGAGTACTATATCTCTTCTAGAATGAGCAAGTTTAGAGTTAGAGGATGAGCTGTATCTAACAAGCTAATAGCTAGCATCAATTTTTAAAAATCTATCAGCAGTGGCCTTTCAAGTTAAGTATCACCAAATGGATGAGCGAGGAGGGGCAGGGAGCCCTCTTTTTGTCAAAATATGGATCAGGTCACGTGTGCTGTCTTGCGCCACACACCTGAACTTCCCAGCAGAAGGAAAAATCCGTGACCCTCGAAGTTTCCTTCCTGGGTAAGTTTAGAGAGGAAAAATAAAAAGATATGAAGGTTAGACATTATGAGGTCAAGAACCATCAACCAAATGGAACTTGATGCTTAAAGAGAAAGAGGTAAAATATCTGTGAAGGTAGCAAAACTCTCAGCCCTCTGATTCCAAAACAGTCTCTGCTGACTGAATATGTGTGTGTGTGTGTGTGTGTGTGTGTATATATATATACATATACTGCAGCTGAATACTAGGTATTGTTCCCTTCCAAAAAGCATTAAAATATAAAGGTCACTTAGCTTAAATGGTATTTTATTGCACATACTTTAAAAAGACCTTGGGCAATTAAAGCAATGAAATATATTCCTTGCTATAATTTTTAAATGTTCTTAGAAGCATAAAAAGAAGGCACAGCCCCATGTAAAAAATGCTAACTCCTTCTCTTCCTTTACTCGACATTTATTTCAGGGCCTCCCAGAACATCTGAGCCGTTTCCGTAGAGTCTCCAGTGTCTCTGTCCTCCAGCAGTTTTCACTGGGGCGGCCGGGGAGGGATGGCCCCGCAGTGCCAGGGCTGCCCACTGAGTAAGATGGTAATCAAGAGGCCAGCAAAGACACAGGTCAAAAATCAAGAGCAGATCAGTGGTTCTCCCAGGAACTTCCTTAAAATAAGACTAAAGCTCAAGGCCCCACCCACAGACACTGTGACATCAGGTGAGAAGCTGAGGGAGGGAGGGTTTTTTTTGTTGTTTTGTGTATGTGTGTGTGTTTTAAGTTTTTTTTAGTTCCTCTGGAGATGTTGGTGGTGGCCCCACTTGCAAACCACTGACCTAGAAGATTCTAAACTCCTCTGCAGCTCCTAAGCTCTAGGAAAAGCTTCAGCCGTCTGCGGCTTTACCGTGTCCTCAGACTGACACTGACGGCATCATTTTATTTCTCACCCTGGTTCAGTGTCCACAAAGATAAAATGGCACAAATGACAAACCAATTTCGCTAGTCTACAGCAAAAAAGGTAATAAATTTTGAAGTACTTTGCATATGTGCATATCAGTTTTTATCAACTCCCTTGCATAATACATAAAACTTTTCCTTAAGTTTTCAAAGGCATTGCACTCCTAACAAAGGGGCTGTACTCTAAAAGTCAGCCTTAACCCTCTTTTCCCCATCAAAGTACTTGGCAACTAGTATCTTGGGTGTGAGTTGTGCTCACAGAATCATAGATCCAAGGGTAGGAGAAGTTCTCCAGAGATCATCTGGACAGCCCTCTGATTTCAGACAGAAAAGAGATCATTACCCCATTTCACAGGCAGGTCAAGTGAAGCACACTCAAGACTCTGCACTCCACGCTGACACGCCTCTCTGATTTCTGAAGGTCAGAGACCTTCCTGTCGGGCCTTTACGGATGAATATAGTGCTTGTTCTGGTTCATGTGGGTGACCTGAGACAACCAGAGTCCCCTCTCTAGGCCTTGGTTCACTAATCTCTAGCAAAGCAGGCTGAGGCCCCACAACCTCTCATCTGAGACGGTAAAATGAAAGAGGCTTGCGATGTCAATAAACTGTTAACTCACTAAATGGATTAGTGACTTTGAACAAGATATTTAGTGCAAGAGGGAAAGAATCCCCTATAATTAAATATCAAAACCTGAGCCTGGGATATGAGAAGGGGCAGAGGATGTTAATCCCAAGTGAGTGCGCTGAATTGTAGGGCGTCTGCTTCCCAAGGGCTTCTGAACATTACTGAAGCTGATGGTTACAGAGGCTTAGGGGTCATCCTTCCCACTTAAAGGGCAGAAAAATAAATGGATGTTTCTGTTCCCAAAGCTCTCAAGTTCCATGGATTTAATGCCAACAGGGGGAAAAAAAAGTTGTGGAAATTGCCTTTTTCAATAATCTCCTTTTAGAGATAAAGAAATAATGAGGAATAAAGAATCTTACTCAAGATAACAAAACAATTAAGAAGCAGATGGAATACCCAAGGATATTCTAACTCATTTCTCCATCTGAAAATCCTCACATCACATCACACTGCTTTATGGTATCTGTCAAGAAATAAAACGGAAAACTGACTATACAGTTCATCAATTAGTCACGAAACAGAAATCTTGGAGTGCCTGGGTGGCTTAGTCAGTTAAGCAACCAACTCTTGATTTCAGCTTGGGTCGTGATCTCAGGGTCATGGTATCAAGCCCCATGTCAGGCTCCATGCTCAGCAAGGAGTCTGCTTGATATTCTCCCTCTCCTTCTGCCCCTCCCCTCGCACTTTCTCTCTCTCTCTCTCTCTCTGTCTCTCTCAAATAAATAAATAAAAAAGGAAACAAATCTTTTTCTTTTCCTAACATATTAAGATTTCATAAGCAAAGGGCAACAGTAAGGGTAACACGATATATTTGCCATTACTTGTTTTTTTTAAAAGCAGGGCACACCCAAAAACAAAGTTATTTTGATCTACAAAAAATGTGGAGAAGGGAGCATGGTTTGTTATTTGATTATTAAGTTAACTCTGCAGCCTTCATTGTATGGGTGGCATTATCATACAAGCTGGCTCCTGAGAGGAGATGAAAGGCAGTTGGAGAGCAAAGTCAGTGGGATGAAATTCAAGTCTGCAAACATTTACTAAGCATCTCCGTGGACAGCTCTGTGCCAGGACCCGTGGGGAACACAATTATGAGAAACACCAGCCCCGCCCACAAAATGTTGAAAATCACATGAGGTAGAATTATGCAAACAATTTACCCTAATTCAAGCCTTGAAGGATGAAGGCAAAGAAGAAAAAAAAAAAAAACTAACACCAGACCAAGGATGAGACCCATCGTCACTAGCACAGACAGCCCAGGGGACCCGGTGTGACGGGGAATAAGGAAGAGCCATCACCCTCCCCACCCCCGACAGTGCTCCATCAGAGACCCACAAATGCTCCACGACCTCTCTCAGCCCATGACGACCAAGCTACAGAATTTATTTCTACATGTGCCTTCCCTGCTCTGGACCCACCTCCACCTCTTGTCACGC
This sequence comes from Neomonachus schauinslandi, assembly GCF_002201575.2. Lineage (NCBI taxonomy): Eukaryota > Metazoa > Chordata > Mammalia > Carnivora > Phocidae > Neomonachus > Neomonachus schauinslandi. The sequence continues at coordinate 77,256,543 of NC_058403.1, forward strand.
AGTTCGACAAACAGCAGGTGACTACAAACTGCACTCAAAGCCCTAGGCTGGGCATCCTGTGGACGAAAAGAAACTCATTAGACATAGTCCGTGTCCTCAAGAAACTGACAACCTGGTGAGGAAACCCAGGATCATCATCCACCACTCATTCATTTAACTGACATTTATTGAAAATTTACTATATACCAGGTGCCGAGGGCCACCCTGAGGCTTCAGAAACGTGCAGGACACGGCTGGTTTCACAGACCAGGGCGGAAGACAAACACGTAATACCGAATAAGCAGCAGGCGGTGATGTCAGGTCTAAAGAGAGGTGCGGGCACCTGGAGCTGTGAGAGGAAGTGACTCGGAGGAGACAGGTGGGTTATCAGAAAGGCATGGAATGGAGCACCTCTACAACTAATAAGTATCCTTCTGACTCAGACACAAGATCAGCGGAAATAGGCATCCGATAGAAACACGTGCGACGCACCATGAAAGGGCCCCTGGGACTCTTCTGAGCAAAGCCTGAGATCGAGAGCAGAGGAGAAATGTCTTCTCATCCCATTGATAACTCACAGAACAACCAGCCAATCAGACCTGGAGAAACTTCAAGGAAGTCACACAGGGGTAGGAGCAGAAGTAGGACTGACACCCAGAACTCCACATGACCAGACGGTGCTTCTTACCCTAGCCCACCCTGGTCCTCTGGGTCTGTGAAGGCACTGGCCACGCCCAGCCATGCCACCTTGCCATCCAAGGCAGTGGACTAAGGCACCACCTCGGCAGGTGGCTCGGATCGTGGACAAAGGGTTCCTACCTCGGCAAAGCAGACTTTTCATTCTTGTTGTCTTGAGGAGGTATGTTTATTTTAAACACTCCCAATGAAAAGCCATCCCCAGCCTTCCTACGGCCGTGTATGAGAGGATGTGGACCTGAATTCAGATTAGTCTCAGAATGAACATTCTAGGAACCTCTTTCTTCCATAGTGGGGGAACTGAGGCCCACTCACACCACAGGTCAGAGGGCACCTGGAAGAAAGGTCTAGCAGCACATCTTACTAAATGCCCCCAGCTTTGTGGCCCAGGAGCTCCTTCTCAAAGTCCACATCTTCTGTCACCTCACGAGTGATAGGCCATCAGAGGGCAAGCATGCTGCCAAAAGGAGACATTAATTAACCATGTATTGCACAGACAGATCCTAAGAAAGTAAAAGAAAGAGAAAGAAACCATTTCAAAGTCTTCTCTTTGAGAGAGAAGGTCCTTCCCAGCCCCTGCCCTCTGCCATGTCCCCCAAGGCCTTTGAGGTTTGCTCTCTCAGTCAACTGCCCCAGCTCCCACCATTCTATCAGTATCCAACAGCAAAGGTGGGGGAGGACTGCCAATTTCTTGTGAATCCTGAAGATTTCCTTTATGAGTCACAGAAAACTGAAATAACTCGGCGGGGTGGGGAGGGGGGGATGACTTGAGAAAGAAAAACTGTTTTAAATCAGTTCCCACTAATTTGTTCCTCTGTGGTAGAACTCCTGAGCACAGGAAAAATTAAGTTTCTAGAGCTGACGCAAAAACGGGAGTTTTTGTTAGGTTTTGTCAATTGTCACCGTGGCATTTCTTATTAGGATTTTTCTTACTGTCATTTTTTTGTTAAATTAATTATAGTTTGATCAGTGTAGGAGCTATTTTGAATCCATGGGACTTTCCTAACCAGATTGTTTTGGCATTTTAAAGTCACTCACATTCAGGGCCTACACAATATGGCAAGTATCTCCTTTTTTTCTCTCCTTTATACTCAAATTCTAAACAAAAGAACCATCTGTTCTCTCTCTAAAAACATCAGCCCTTGTTTTCATTTTTCCATTAATAATAATGCCTCAAACCTATATCATGTCTTTCTGCAACTTGCTTATTATTAAAGCACTTTGTCAATACTGCCGCATTCATCTTCAACATCACCCCCTATAAACTGGGGAGAAAGGGGAAATGTTTGCCAATTCTCCGTTAAACAAGTGACTTTCGGCTATTTGATGAATCGTGCACAGATGATGGCATGTTAGCCTCAGACGGGACCTTGGGGCCATCATCTAATCCAGTTCTGGCTCTAGGATATGTAAAAGGGAGACCCAAAAGGAGAAGTCACTCTATAATCTATTTGTGTACTTAGCTCTCTACCCCCGACTGAAAGTAGTAAAGGTAAGAACCGTGTCTTACACATTTTTGTATCTCTGGTACCTGATGTGTAAAAAGTGCTCATTTAAATATTTGTTGAGTAGGGGCACCAGGGTGGCTCAGTCGTTACGCGGCTGCCTTAGGCTCGGGTCATGATCCCAGGGTCCTGGGATCGAGCCCCGCATCGGGCTCCCTGCTCAGCGGGGAGCCTGCTTCTCCCTCTCCCACTCCCCCTGCTTGTGTTCCCTCTCTCGCTGTGTCTCTCTCTGTCAAATGAATAAATAAAATCTTTAAAATAAATAAATAAATAAATAAACATTTCTGGGTAAATGAAAATGTTTGTGAGTGGTTCCACAGGTGGTTGTGGCAGAGCTGGGGTCAAGTTCAGCAATCCCTTCTTCTTAGTAAGTGTGTTATTCTTAATAATACCACACAGACCTGAACTCAAGAAGAACTGAATAAAGACTCCACCAACTCAGGGTTGGGGGAGGGGCAGAACGAGAAACAGACCTGTGTCTACAAGTTGGACAAATCCAGTAGGAATCACCAAGTTTGGCCAGTGGCCACACTAAAACTTAACCCATGTTAAGGATGACTCTCTACCAGCCCTGAGCTCTGCACGTGCTCCACGTATTTAGGGATTTGGTGGAGCTATTCCTTCAACCTTACCCAACTAGAAGAAATGATGTGTCTTAATGCCAAAGTACAGCATGTCTCCATACGCCCAATAAGAACATCCTCTACCCTGCGATTTGCCCTCATCACTCACTGTAACTCGAGAGTGCCCAGAGTCTCGGAATCATGAAATCCACCAGCCCAGAGTTTTCCAATGAGCAGAGAGGTCACTGAAATAAAACCTTTTTTCCATGTGCCTAGCTAGAAATCAGCAACTCATTTGGCATGTTTTTCTTATTTTCAGAATGCCCTCTTCCCCACGGCTACTCCTTGAAGCTAAAGTAAAATTAAATTATTTCTGGAAAAGCAAGTTAAATGTGGGATTCTGTCATCAGAATTGCTTCTATAGTAGTAGTTCTAACACAGTCAATAACTCCCTAAAGATTCTTCAAAAATCGTTTGTCCGTGTAGACAAGAAAGCTGGAGCCGAGGAGAAAAGGGTAAAACATTTTTTTAAGTAAAAGAAAAAAAGAACTCAGGGCCAAAGAGAACTCACGTATATGACAACGTGGTCGCACATAAAGGGAATTAGTTTCAGGAACAAGAACCAAATTAGTTACAAAACACAAAGAAATCAACATAAATAAACAATTCTGAGGATTTTTTTTTCCAAGGGGGGGGTTGGTAGGGGAGAAGAGAGAAACACGGGGAGTAAGTCGAGAGACCCCAACCCTATCACGCTGTGTCTGACATGGGCACAGAGGCTGCCGCTGGTGTCTGGGATTGCCCAGCACACCGTGGGGAGCTAACGGGCGGCACGTGCTTCCCTGCCAACAGCTGTGGAGAGCTACCCCTGCACTGCACGGCAACAGGCACGGCAGGCTCAATTCATGCTATGTCAACAGTCCTTTCCTTGCTCACCACCCTCTGCTCCTAGAGGCCTTTGGTGTCAAGGCTGTCCCAGTGCCATTTATCATTGTCACAGCCACTACACACAACGTGAACCCTTTCTCGGTACGTTCCTGACAAGCTTCCCTTTTCATACATACGGATCTTCCTGCTCTCAGGCCACCACCACAAATACCACTTTGGACTCTGCATCCATACCCCATAAATCCAGCATCCCAATGTTTTACATTTAAAAGTGAAAGGGATGGGGAACCTGGGTGGCACAGTCCGTTAAGCATCTGACTCTAGATTTCATCTCGGGGCATGATCTCAGGGTCCTGAGATCGAGCCCTGCGTCCAGCGCTGTGCTCAACCCAGAGTCTGCTTGAGATTCTCTCTCCCTCTCCCTCTGCCCCTCCCACTCGTGCTCATGCGCTCTCTCGCACTCTCTCTCTCTCATAAAGAAATCTTTTTAAAAAATTAAAGACATAGATAGAAGCAAAAGGGTCCTACATTTAAGAATATATAAAAGATCCACAAAACGTTACTTAACTGGTCTTGATCTCCAACCTTAACTTTTTCAGAGGATCCTATTTAAGTTTGTCATTGGGGAGGTCAGTGAACTAAGCGTCCATCTGATGTCTGATTAGGTATCTGTGAGGTCTGCAAGAACAGAGAAGGCCTGCATCTGGAGCCCTTGCAGCCCCTGACATTCTCCTCCTGCCAAAACCGTACCTCAAGAAAGAACCCCAAAGTGTGCAGACGCTCCATCTCATAGGAGCAGCCCCACTGGCTAATAGTAAATTCGATTTGATAGTGATGCCTGGTACTTCTCCAAATAAAAGTTTCTATCAAAGGATGCTGCCGCTTTGATATTCTAAGTACTCAATTAAAGTTGAATGATTTGGGGCAAGGCTCTCAACCACTCTGGACATCAGCTTCCTTTTTTACAAAATAAAACAGTCAAATTCCGTAAGCTTTAGCCTTCCTTCTGGCTCAGAAATTCTGTGCCTAATCATGAAGTCCTACTGCCCAGTGGTCTGCCCTCTCCCTCCGAGTATGGCCGTCTGCGCCCCAGGCTCTCACGCGCGGGCACACACACACACACACACGTATATACATACTCACTCTTACACAGTCCACAGCCTTGTCAGGCAAGCTGCAAGCAGTTTCCACCCACATTCCCCACCGCTGCTTCTCTGCTTAAGACTTGATATCAAAAGGATTTTTAAGTTAGGTTATGAGAGGGAAATGAGACACGTCGACACCATTTACACACAGACCTCACCTTGAGATGACATCTTCGGTGGGTTCCAGCACTATCTTCATCACCCCAGGCCCCAGGGGCAGCCATCTGCCAGAGTATCAGCTGCTCAAGTCTACCTCTCATTCACTGAGACCTTGAATAAGTCATTTTATCTCTCCAGGCCTCAGTTTCCCTGAGTGTGCCAAAGTATCTAAGAATTTAGACATCCTACTGAAATGTCACTGGAAATCAAAGCAAACACCCACCAAAGCTCTCTAGCTGGTATTGCTGTGGACCTACAGGCTCTCAGATAAATGGAAGTGACTTTTTGCATGATCTTGCACAACAAATAATAATAGCACATCGATAGGGGCAAACACTTCTACTTTGTGCTTGTTTATTTGTTTATTTCCAGGCTAAAGAAGTTGCAGGCACCACCTGCCAATGGCCTTTGGAGATTCCACAATGCCCTCTTTTTAAACAATGGTCCAGAAGTTCAGAAACTAAAAAAGTGAAAGTGGAAACCAGACGGTAAAAATACGGAGCCTAAAATAGTGAGAAAATGATTTAGGAAAAATAATACCGCTTCCCTCTTTAAAACCCTTTTTTGTTTAACAATAATGACAGTATATAAAATAATAATATAATTGAGCACAGAAAATACTTATTTGCCTAGGATTCCTTTCAGCCGTGTAATCAGCATGCACAGCAAGACCGTAATACTCATGTTTCTATTTGTTGCCCTCAACTGACATGGTTGGTCGTTTGTTTTGTTTTAAATAAAATGAGGAAGCAACAAATATATTAAATCCATCTGCAAAAAACCCATATTTGCATGTGGAAAACAAATAAGTGGGTGCCTGAATGGGTGATTAGGCATGCAATTGCCCATCTGCCCCAACCTCCCTGCAGGTGTGCCTGCCACTGGAGCAGAGAATCAAAAAGGAGAGTCCTCCACCAGGGAAACCGGGACCCTTCGCATCTGGACTGGTTCTGAGCTGTGCACTACTAAAGTCTCAGGTCCCATCTTCTGCCCCTGTATCCTAAAGCTGAAAAGCAGAAATACCTTTTGTCGTCCTTTTGTTAGACTTCGGTGGATTCTCTATATCACAAAGGCATTTTTTTTTCTGAGAATCTTCAATAGGTGCTTATTAACAAGTATTTGTTGTTGCAATGGTTCTTCTGAGCATGGGTGAGCTCCTCTCCTATATTCTTCTGCTCAGGCACTCTACTCCAGCCATACCAGCCTCCTCATTATTCTAGAGTATATCAAGCAGGCTTCGGCCTCAGGGCCTTTGCAATTTCTCAGCTCTCAACCTGAAACATTCTTCCTCCTCTTGGCTCCAGCTTACTGCTTCACTTCATTCAGGTCCTCTTGTGGACGCTTATCAGGAAGAATTTCTCAGACCTTTGAATTTAAATCTGTGTCCTCCCCAACCCCTGTGCCCTTAACCTGTCTTATTTGTCTTCTGAATATAGATTACAACCAAAATGGTATATATTTACGCATTAATTTGTATATGGTCTGTCTCCATCAAATAGAAGGTTTGTCTGATTTTGTTCACAAGACCTGGAATAGTGTCTAGGACACAGCAGATGCTCAATAGTTGTTAAGTTAATGAGCCATCATTACTATTTGCAAACCACTGTCCTAGGCACCATAGGTCCTCTTATGGAATAAGACAGGATTCATGCTCTTAAGAAGCTTCTATAATCCAGTAAAGAAGGAAGACTGAAAATCCACTTATATAGCAGAGCTAAGTGACACGAATATTCCACTGGGTATATAAACAAAGCACTCTGATAGTACAGAAAAAGCAAACCATTGATGGTGGGGTAGGGAGGGTTGAGGGAGGCCAAGAGAACAGAATTCTCTGGAAATACCTTCAAAGCACAGAAATCATCCTCAAAAAATACACTCTGTACAAAAAAGTACTAAGACACCCTCCGTTAGCCTGCTTTCCTTCATCAATAATGCTAAGTGAAACAAAAGATTGCCCAAGATAAGTCAGCATTTATGTGTGCCAAGACCATGGAAGAGGGAGGAATCACTTTCCTCCATAAAGCCTTCATTTTAAAATGGGATTATTTAAATGCACATAAAACATGCCTTCAGAAAATTCCAAACTCTGGGGACGGGGAGGACCTTAATGGGCATCCAGTCCAACCTCTTATTCCCTCTACAAAGGACCCATCAGTCTCAGCCTCCACCTACATACCTATAGTAGTGAAGTCATAACCCCTCAAAATGGCACATCCCACTGCTGGTCTACCCATAATATAAAGTCCTTCTTCATATGTCTTTCTGTTGCTTCCACCCCCTGCTTCCAGAACTCCTTCTGAGGTCACAAGGAGTGAGTCTGTGTCCCCTTCCATGGCAGAGTCCCACTCTACTCCTTCTTCCTCCATCCCCTTTCTCTCTTCTCCATACTAACCACTTCCAGTTCCTTCTTTCATCCCTGTTTCCAGTGTCATCAGCCATCCCAAACTTCCCTCTTCCTTTCCCTCCTCTATCTCTCTCACTATTCCAGGACCTTTTTTTGTTCGGAGCTGACCTAGAGTCCAAACAATGTAGCATTCTGCTGAGAGCTAAGCATTTTGTCTGGGATCAGGGAGAGAGGCACTGAGGATCCAAAAGATTCCATGGGTTAACTCTGTCAGCCCTGACCCAAGAAGACCCCAGCAAAGTCACCTAACTTTCTTTGACCTTACAATGCCATATCTGACATAAATAAGAACTGTATGGACATGACAACTCTTTGGAAGCAAATCAGACAAAGAGGTGAAAGGCATCTCCTGGCCCTACCCCACCTCAAGACATACAGGTTTGGGGGAGTCCTCTGCCTCCAATAAACCATGACCCCTCTAGTCTTATTTAGCCCAGCTTCTCAATTCCCACAGCCAGCCTGCATGGATGCATGTGAGACTAGAACATACATGTTTTTGTTTTTTTGGTTTTTTTTTTGACAGAGAGAGACATAGCGAGAGCAGGAACACAAGCAGGGGGAGTGGGAGAGGGAGAAGCAGGTTTCCCGCGGAGCAGGGAGCCCAATGTGGGGCTCGATCCCAGGACCCTGAGATCATGACCCGAGTTGAAGGCAGATGCTTAACGACGGAGCCACCCAGGTGCCCCTAGAACACACATTTTTAACCATCTCTAAACCTGAGATTGGATTCTAGCCACTGCTAGCTGTGTGCCCTTGGGCAAGATACTTCAAGTCACCAAATCAAAGCATCCCAGAAGGTAAAAGAGAAAGCGATCTCTAAGCCATCTGGCCCAAAAATAGCAAAGAGACCTCTTGTATGTCTGCACCCTCCCTTCCCCAGCCACAGCCATGGCAGATAATGCTACATGACCGTGGATTCTTTCCTACTCCATCGGGATATAGCTTCAGAATCCTTCTCAACACACATCATCTCAAGGAGCCACTACCAATACTCCCGCGTGGCCACGTGAAATGAACTGCAAACCACTCATTCTTCAGAGGAAGAAAACGGACACTCAGAGACAGGCCATGACCTCCCCGCGACTGTGTCAAGGGCAGAACCAGAACTACAGAGGCTCCTTCCCCACTCCCCTAAGTCACTTCTCTTCTAACTCTGATACACTGCGAATGTGCCTTGACATGGGGATGGGGAGCTTGCTACTGCATGGAGTTCTATAAGAAAGACAGAGAAAGGGCTTCTAAGTAGGGGACAGAAGCTTCAGAGAAGGCTTGGAGAAGAGGTGCATCCAAGCCAGCCTGAAGAAGTTTGCCATCTGTAGGAACCCAGTGCAGTGTATCTGACTTTAGCAGGAGAAAATTCAAGATCGTGGAGGTGTTAAGAGTAGTAGGAACAGCACAAGCAACGGGAGGGTGAGGACTGCTGTGCTCTGACAGGAGGCTACAGGCAGCTGGGCAGAGCAGTAGCCGCAATGACACCACGGCGGCCCTGGGGAGAGGAGCAAAGAAGAGGACAAGACAAGATTAGAAGAGCAAACCAGAGTCTGTGTGGTGTTTCCAAAGCTAGCGTGTGTGTGTGTGTGTGTTTTTAATTGACTTAAAGGCCTTAAGACTCATAAATGGGAAAAGAAGATAAGGAAGGAGTGGGAGGAAAGGAAAGACTCTCTCCGTTCTCAATGGAAAAAAAAAAAAGCCTTGCTATAAAATGTATTACAGGAACACTTTCATTATGTAAAAGCCTATTTTGTTTTCATGTCATTCTTAGATTACATCATAGAGTGGCTACAGCCGTCTCGTACCGTATTATAAATAAATCACTAGCTTAATCAGAGAACGAGCCAGGGCCCTAGATTTAAAAGGGAAATATTAGATCATTTTTAATAACTGATATAACTCAAGCCAGTCGCCATTGAAGCCGGGTGGGGTGATGTCATCCTATAGAAGTCCAAAGAGGAGCCAAAGAGGGTCAGTGCTGGGCAGGCCCAGAGAAGCTTCCACATACAAAGGAGGAGGTGGCTGATGGCGGCCGAGCGGAGCTCATCCTCTGGACCAGACAATGTTGTCATGAAAAGCAACACTCACTTTTCAAGTCCTGGTGCCCCCAAGGCCTTGCTCATGAAACACAGTGTGTGAGTATTTTGTTCTCAGAGCTACTATATTCCCAAATACCAGAAAATATGAACATATTATGATGTCTGTATTTATGTCTTGGTGGTCATTAAGCAAAATTACAAACGTGAAGGCTTTTACTTATTCTGGGACAACACATGCAAATGCTGAGGGTCTGGTCCAAGCCAAGGGGACAGGGCAAAGGGGGGGGGCATTGAGGTGCAAATCACTGAGGGTGATTTGCAGCACTTACAGACTATTATGGAGAGCACAGGCTAATGTTTCATGGGCACCAACTATGTACTAAGTCCCGGACTCAGCAGGCCCTCTGTATACATTCTGCTGCTTTGTGAACACAACAAAACCCAAGGCAGCTGCTCTTTGCACCCGTTTTTCAAATATGGAGACCACTTAAAAAAATGATTATGTGACTTCCGTTAAGATCAGGCAGCTGATACATGAAGAGTCCTTTTATTCCAAATTCTGTTCTACCTTGTTGCCTTCACCCAATTAAAACTATTTCCTGCTATAGACTTTCAGTAAAAATTAAATAAGAGACAAGCAACACTTTAAAAGCACTAATAATAAAAAAAAAAAAAAAATATTGAGAGTCAAAAGGAGCCATGGAGCGGGGGGGAGTAGTATTAACATTCTGGCCATGGGACTTTTCCTGACTTGCCAGTCTTCCGTTTCAATTAATTTTTTAGGATTGTTAGGGAAGAGCGATGGGCTTGGTTTTAAAAAAGACAGTTTGGTTGGTGGGGGGGGGGGGAAGGGGGGTAACCAATGCTCTAGAAAAGAACTTTCTGCCAGACAGAAAGTACTGGCTGAGGTTTTATGTCTGATCTCGTCAGTCCCACAGCAACGTTGTGTATCAGCTCACTGTTCTTAATACAAATGTTATTCATACTGCAGAGACACACTGAGCCAAGTAACACCGATTTATGCAACTTTTCAGGACACAGCATGACCCAACAGGAGATGGAGATCCTCAAATCTAACTAAAGGGACAACATGAAGGCTCAAGACTCCAAATTTCAACCTATTTTCCCCTAATCAGTTTCTGAGACAGGCTAGAAGCTGTAAAAAGCAGAGAAAACATGCCAAAAACTGGTATGGACTGATTCTGAAGCAGAGACGGTGCAGAAAGATGGAGAAGAAGCAGCGGGGCCAGGGTCAAAGGAGTCTCTGGAGGGCCCCGCAATGGCTGCCGATGGCCCTGTGGCGCCCGAAGCAGTCTGTCCCCTCTCTGGGTCTTGGCATCTCACCTGTAGAGCAAAAGCTCAAGCAAGAACATCCAAGCACTTCTGTCAAAGTAGCTCCAACTGCTAAGGAGGGTAAAAATGTAGAGGCATGGGGACACAGCAGTCATTGAAAACTTCTGTTCTTCCTCTGAAAAGCCAGGCCACGTTTGCATTCTGTGCAGTTATAGATCAATGCTTATATCGATTTTAAATGGAGTTCTCTCCCAAAAGCCTTCAAGTAAGGCTGGTCCACAGAAGTGTGCTGAGTTTCTTCAGTGGTTCCATGTAACTCACGCTCCCACCTTCGTACATGCCACGTAACCTAGGGTATCTGTGTAGACGGTCCCTAAGATGGTCCCCTATAACTCCATCTCCTGGTATTCATGCCCTTGTGCAATCCCTCCCCTTGAGTGTGGGCTGCATTTAGTGACTTGCTTTGAGCAAATAGAATGAGGCAGAGAGAAAAGGTGTGCCACTTCCAGGACCAGGTTACATAAAGGCTGTAAGAATCTGGGGGACTCTCTCTTGCTCACTTGTTTGGAGGGAAGGCAGCTGCTATGTTGTGAGCTGCCCTATGGCGAGGACTTCATGGCAAAAAACCGAGGGCCGCCTTCAGTCAACCGTCAGCAAGGAACCGAGGCCCTCAGTCCAACATCCTGCAAGGACATAAATCCTGCCAGAGCCTGGGGGTGGGTCCTCCCCCACTGAGCCTTCAGATGAGACTGCAGGCCAGCAGACACCTAGACTGCAACCTCGGGACAGGCCCTGAGCCTCCCATCTAAGCCGCTGCCAAGTCCCGAATCACAGACAGTGTGAGATTATAAACGTTCCTTGTTATTATTTCCGTGGTCCTCTCTGTGTGGCCAGAGCATACCTGGGTATGTGTCACCAAGTGGGAAAGCATCTCTGCATTTGGGGGGTGGGGTGGGGCAAGGGTTCCTCCCAAGAGTTCCTGATAGCTAATCTCTTATGGTCACCTGGAAGGTGAGAGAGTCCTCACCTACCCAGCCATACTGTGCTATCAGCTACATCTTACCCTCAGAACCTGTCCAGCTCTAGAGGGCCAGAAGACGTACACAGACATACCCTGCCAGCACTCTGAGTTTGTGCTATAAGGTTCCATGGCTCACTCGCTGGTTTTGAGATCGGACCCCCTCCTCCTGGAAACCTTCCTCAACACTCCCAAGATTTCCCACTTTCCCAACCTTTCAAGTTAGCCCCATGAGATCCAAGACAATAACTTAACTTCCATTTCCCACACACCTACTATGAGACCTGAAACAGATATGGTGATTAATAAATGTGTGCTGTAAACAATATCTTTCTTTCTAATGTGTGTTTCTTATGTGTATGTCTTTGTCTCCAACTAGACTATAAGCTTCTCAAGGTCAGGAACTGTGCCTCATTCACAGTGGTGTCCTAAAGACCCTGAGGTTTACTAACTTCCAGACAAACAGTGGATCAGGGCAGAGCACAAGCACAGTCTATGGACCAGGGGTAGATATTTGGCGGCAATCTACCAAGGACTCATGGGGCACCCCATCCATTAGGCATCAGACCCCTCCTACCACACAGGAATCTAAGGAGGAGAACCTGAGAGTTCCTCTGACTTCCCAGGGCCCTGAGCAACACAGAACAGAGATAGCTCCACTGTGCTAAGGTCAGAGGAGAATATGGAATTAGGAGGAAGGAAACAAAAGAGAGAGAGAGAGCTCTACCTTGGACTTTCATGGATAGCAAACATCTCCTCCAAGACATCCCTGGGTTACAGAACAGCCACAGAGCCCTAGGTGGCTGGATGGGTTCCTGCTCAGACCCAGCAAGTCCTTTTGTATTTTTGAAGCAATAACATAAAAAGCAATGCAAGCTGGCTCAGCGGATTGTCACACATGCCCAGAAACCACCTGACCGAGTAATTGTAGGGAGCCAAGACATTCACCGCTGGCGGAAGTGACCGTCGCTTTGCTTCCGGCACAGACTAATACCTGATCCTTCTAAGGACCAAAGAGGAAATATTAAAAATGAAAGCCCTTGGCTACCGTCAACAATTGTACAGTAGTATCAACAGAGGAAAATAATTTCCTTCCTGACTCCCACTGGGCCGGTGACGCCTAGAGCAGAAGGTGTGATTATCTAATCAAACAAAGCAAGAGCAGAACAGCTAGACTGTAACTTCTAAGGGATTGCTCAAGCATGGAGACTTCTTCAGTCTCCCAATTCTACCTCCTTTCACCTCCTGCTACCTCGAACCAAATCAAATATGAAAAGTAGTAATAGTACACAATTTCATTTCAAGGTCAACCATTACCATTACACAAGGTTCCAGATCTGGCTCCTTTCCAAGCCTGAGGACAAATTAGTGCCCATCCAGTCCTGGGGATGATGAGGCTGCAGAGTTGGGAGGAAGAACATATACTGAGCTTACACCATGTAGCTGACATGGTGCTGGGGACTACACATTACACTGTCTCATTTTTCTTTAGTTAAGAAGACAACAACTGTAATAATCTATCATAAATGGACCACACTTTACAGCCTGCAAAACAGGCTGGCATCTATCAACCCATCTGCTCTAAGCAAACAAGAGAGGCAGGCAGCGCAATGATTATCATTCCTAATTCCCAGATCAGGGAACTGAAAGCAGGGGGATGTTGTTTTTCTGGAGGTACACCTCTAATAACTGGCAGACCTCTGACACTACATCCCACTGTACTCACTGCCTTGTCATGCACTCACAAACTTCTTAAGCCATACTGGCCCCAAAAGACTCATTCTGCCAGTCATTTGTTTCAATCTCATAGAGATTGTGCTAGATTTCCTAAAACTCGCCAACAGAAACAAACAAATAAATAAAATAATAAAACTCTCCAACAGAGAATGGCCAGTGTCTAATGGAATGCCCTTGGAGAAAGGGACACTCACTACCTTCAGATTCAATCTTTCTATCCACGAAATGCACTGTGCACCTATTATGTGCTAGAGATCCCACCAGACTCGAGATATACTTTTGAACTTATGAAAGATGCTATCCCGGGCGCCTGGGTGGCTCAGTCATTAAGCGTCTGCCTTCGGCTCAGGTCATGATCCCAGGGTCCTGGGATCGAGTCCCGCATCAGGCCCCCTGCTCTGCGGGGAGCCTGCTTCTCCCTCTCCCACTCCCCCTGCTTGTGTTCCTGCTCTCGCTGTCTCTCTCTCTGTCAAATAAATAAATAAAATCTTTAAAAAAAAAAAAAAAAGAAAGATGCTATCCCTCTTCTGACCAGGTTTTATATTCTTAAAGGCCAGCATCTTGTGCACCCTGCCTCCTGCTCTCTCCAGTGGAGTCTCATTCCTGTAACCGTTCCTGGTGGGACACCATTTCCAGTCCTCACAGCATTCCTGTGTAGGCAGTCCAGCTGGCTAATGTCCCTCTCAGAGGACGGAGCAAGTACTAAAGGCTGACACTGTAGGGGAGCTCTGTTAGGAAGGTAGAAAGAGAGTTCACGGTCACCCAAACAGCAGAAGGCCTCTCACCACCCCTCCTAGCAGCACCCAGATATCCTTTGAGGCACCACTCTTCTCCACCATGTAGCTGCCATGAGATTTGCGTGGGACTGTCTTCAGACTCAATTCCAGAGGAGACCCCAGTGCACAGGCCAGTTAGCCCAGTCCCGGCCTCTTGGCCTCAGTGACTGTGCGGGAATGCACAGCAACCCGAGGCCATGGGGACATGGCAAACAGGTTCTTTCCCCGCACAGTGGGAAGAGGAGGCCTAGAGCCCGGAATGCAGCAGGCAGACATCTCATGACCACAGAGTGAAACTTCCAAGGTTGAAGCCAACACACAGAAGGCAGAGCAAGTAGCGCTAACAGAGAAGCAGAGCTGAGTCCTGTTCAAACTAGGCCTGAAGCCCACCTCACCTCCGTACTCGCCGGTTTCCAGCAGGATCTCTGCCATTCCCCCGCCCCCCCACCCCGTTCTAGAGGGCATACCCTATTTCATGCAGTGCAAGGCTGCAGTTGCATTTTAGGAGACACAAACCACTGCTGGCTCACAGTTAGCTTACAGACAACGAAAACTTCTGAGTGTCTTCCAGCTTCCTCCCGCTTAGGCGTTCTATCCCACTCTGTCATCACACACTGTGGTTTGATTATCTGTTTTTAATCCAAGTAAAAGTCTTCATATTAATCACATTTTCATTTTAAACACTGAAAAAACCCAGGAAGTAGAGCAGGTAACAAAGATTCACAATTTGATTCCTAAAGTGTACACTCGGGGGCAAAACATTCAAGACCATGTGTGAAATTTGAACAAGCTAAGGTATTTAAGAGTCGAAGCAATGGTTGTCAGCCTTTTATCTTACGCAGATCGACTGGCACACAGAAGGTCAGTTGTTCTTTTAAGGTACATTGATGAAGAAAAGGTGACAAAATGAAACTGTAAACTCTGTCACGCTTTTAAGTGAAATTAGGTTTTATCACTCACTACAGCATCTGCTATGCCCTAAACATGGAGAGGCGTATTATTTACTCAGTATACAACCAGTGCTCGGGGCACACAGGGACTGGCCCTCAGGATGGAGAGCACGGGTCTCAAATTCTAAATGGAAGCTTTTCCCAGAATTCTCCCGTTGTTTTCCTCAGATCTCTGCCCCGCCAAGGGTGGCCCACACCACTACTCTTTTCACTACTCCTATTTTCGAGAACATGATGTTCTATTCTACCAGCCGAACTCAGAAGTATTTCAAAACACAAGGGAAAGCTTTCTTTACCTGTTCGCCATTCCCCTTCCTGAGTGTGGAACGGGATCCCAGTGGAACTCCAGCAGACCCTTTAAGACAACAGTTCACACCCTTTGCCTGGGCAAATCTAGCCTCCCCTACCACCTCAAATGATTTTGGTGAAAATAAAATGAGAGCGCAGAAGCGGCAGCATCGCATACAGGGGTGAACAAGAATCATTCAACAATACAAGTTGGCTTTCCTCGCAAACGCCCATAACACCGTTCACCGACATTTTCATTTTGGGCTTTCAATTTCAAGAACGCATCCCTCCACGCCAAAGGAGAAAGAAGGAAGTAATAGAGACTCATCACTACTCCCAATTTTCTTCCAATTCCTCTTCATGTCTCCTTCCAAGAGCTGAGTCCTGCCATACATTTTATGAGCACTGTTCTATTTTGTCCATTGCCAAGGAAATCGACTCAAGATAAAAAGAAAGAAGACTGTGGTTCTTCCCTAGTCCTCCACCCAAGCTATTAGTGCCCATGCATTCAATCGATACCATGGATTTTCAAACTCATTAAACATATGCATTAATTATAAAAGAAAAAAGTCTTCTTTTCTTCATAGGACTCACCAGTTGAAGAAAAATAGCTTCCCTCTGATGAGTGCTCAGGAGACCAAGGAAAAAGGCCTCAAATGAGAACCAGGTGACTGGGTTCTGTCTTCAGTTGTATTTCTGCACCTCAATGTCTCCACCTGTGGAAAATGGGAGAAGGGGGTTGCTTACAAATCTTTTAGGATCTTGGGTGCCTGGGTGGCTCAGTCAGCGGAGTGGCCGACTCTCGATTTCGGCTCAGGTCATGATCTCAGAGTCCTCGGATCGAGCCCCGAGTCAGGCTCTGTGCTCAGCATGAAGTCGGCTTCAGGATTTTCTCTCTCTCTTCCTCTGCCCCACCCCCACTCCTCTCTCTAAAAATAAATAAATAAATCTAAAAAAAAAAAAAGGCACAACAAATCTCTAGGATCTTGCCAGCTTTAGAACTTTCCAGCTTTATGAACTCACTGACTAGGCCATACCAGAAATGATGCCAGGCTTGAAGCCGACAAATTTGGAGGCTTCCCTCTACACCTGCTAAGCCCCCAGTCAGCTCCTGGCACTTCTATTGCACCAATTTGTCACAGAATCACTGAAAGGAGGCTGCAGGCACCCCAGCTCTCCTGAGAAAACAGCTTCATCATCATCACAGAGGGGAAAGAGATCAATAGCTAGATATTCACACTCTGGCCAAGAAAAAATTAATAGCAAAACCTGAACAACAAATAAAAATAGACCAGAAAAAATGAGTTTGGAGACCAATTTCTAACTGTGGGACTGAGTGACCCCTCTGAAGCTTAGTTTCCTTGTCTGCAAAAAGGACAGCCAATGAGCAGCAGAGAGCTGGACAATCTGGACGCTTCCAGATTAAGTCCTCGTTACAGGTTTTATTTCATTAAAACCTATTACTATTTTGCTAAGGATTATGCAGTACATATTCCAACAGACGAGTATTCCAAGGCAGTGGCTGTTTCAACATGCGTGCTTTGTATATGCAGGAGGAACCCACATACCAGAAAAACCACTACTCCCATTTTCATTGTTGTCATTTTAAACATTATTCAATCAACCATGAAATTGATTTGTGTATATTATCTCATTCAGGCCTCAAACACTCAGATCTGCTCAAAGTTGGGAGGAACCTTAAAAATGACCCGCCTCGGGGCGCCTGGGTGGCTCAGTCGTTAAGCGTCTGCCTTCGGCTCAGGTCATGGTCCCAGGGTCTTGGGATCGAGCCCCACATCAGGCTCCCTGCTCAGCGGGAAGCCTGCTTCTCCCTCTCCCACTCCCCCTGCTTGTGTTCCCTCTCTCGCTGTGTCTCTCTCTGTCAAATAAATAAATAAAATCTTAAAAAAAAAAAAAAAAAAGAAAGAAATGACCCGCCTCAACCGTTCCGACTGACAGGGGGAGAAGCTGGGGCCAGAGAAGGGAGGTGGCCACTCCAAGAGCCACAGTTTGTGGCAGACGGTCCCGGGCTCCGGTCCAGAGCTGTCAGGATAGCCCGACAGCAAAAAGAAATTAAGTCAGGAAAATGGCACATAATCAAGACAAGCCTGGCAAAGCAATGAGACCTAGTGGTCTTAAAGGACATGAGAATTCTCAATGCCATTCCACTGACATGAGAAAGGCATCATTTCACACTTGCTGAGGAATGGAGTATGCAGAGGCAAACACCGGACCCATGGACCACACAATCTCGTAAGACACCGCTCTCCTGCAAGCCCCAGGAAACCTAAGTTTCTCCTTGCAGAGGGAGATCGAAATCAGAACGGTTTCTCCAAAAGCAGTAGAGGGCGTCGGACTTGCTAGATCTCTGAAATGGAAGGTGAGGCTCTCCACCTTGACCCTGGGGCAATCTCTAACACACCTGGCGGCTCCCTCCACACCCAAATGACAGTGGTCTCCTCTTCCATCATCGACTTCTCTCAATTTTTTTTTTCTTTTCCATAAAGAGAACAAGGAGCTTTGCTAAAGAACCACTGTGAAATGACTGAAGTTCCCATGCAAACAAACCATTAGCAGAGTTCAAATGCAATTTAAATTACCAGTTGTTAAAGTGCTCCTCAATTTCGTGGTAAGTTTCCAAGGAGAATTACATGCTATATACTATTTAATTGGTTGTTTTCTATTTTTTAACATCCATTTATCCCCCCCACCCTGATATTTCAGAAGTGTCTATAAAAGCTTCCCTTTTTTCCTGACAGGAAAAGGAGGGCTTGGCTCAAAGTCCCCTGCCTGGTCAGTGACAGACTCAGTATGACAGCCGTGACTCCGAATCCCCGCCCTGTGCTGTCTCTTCCCACCACCCCATGTCTGGACGAGATGATGGGAAATACTCAATGAATTTTATTTTCCACCTGTAATTTTTTTCCATTTTTTTAACTTAAATTCAATTAGCCAACATGTAGTATGTCATCAGTTTCATATGTAGTGTTCAGTAATTTATCAGTTGTGTATAACGCCCAGTGCTCATCACATCACGTGCCCTCCTTAATGCCCATCCCCCAGTTACTCCGTCCCCCCACCCACATCCCCTCCTGCAGCCCTCAGTTTGTTTCCACCTGCAATTTTTTAAAAGGAAATATGAAGTCCTCTTCAAATACACTCCTGACCTCAAAACCAGAGCCGGGCAATGGCGAATCTCTCTCCAAATGGGAGACAAGAACAGGCTGACAAATGAGTAGTCAAAGGAGCTCAAAATGAGCAGGTACTTGGCAGGAACAGGAAAGACACTCTTCCAGATTAATTAAACAAGTTATGGGACATCCACATTTCCGATTTCCACTGCTCTATCTGGTCTGGAACTAGGGGCTGCTCCTGCAGGGAGAGGATAAAGGATCCACGAAGCTAAGGCAGGCCTCATCACGTCTGGAAGGGGAAAGGAATTCTAGAGGCCACCATGAGTACAGGATGAAGCTGAATGCTTGGATACAGGATTTGTGTAGATTATTTAACCTCCCTGAGCTCAAGCTTCCCTGTCTGCAAAACAGCGCTAATACCACCTACCCATCGGGGTCTAAGTAATCGTGCCCCAGGATTCCAATTCCAGCACGCACAGCACAAAGCCCGCACGCAGCACGCCTTAATGGTCAGCCCCTTGTCTTCCAAGGCTTCCATAATTTCTAAAAGCTTATGATTCTGTGGCTGTAACTTATGTGGACTATAATGGAGGCTTATAAGCTGTGTATGCTCCCTAAGTGTGCTGTATGAAAATTCACTTGTCATTGAAAAAAATAAAATAAAACACGTGTGTGCAAACTTACACATCCAAGCATTTTCCTTCAAAAGCAAACTTTTTGGAACTGCTATTTTCTTTTTTTTTTTTTTTTAAGATTTTATTTATTTATTTGACAGAGAAAGACAGAGCGAGAGAGGGAACACAAGCAGGGGGAGTGGGAGAGGGAGAAGCAGGCTCCTCGCTGAGCAGGGAGCCCGATGTGGGGCTCGATCCCAGGACCCTGGGATCATGACCCGAGCCTAAGGCAGCCATGTAATGACTGAGCCACCCAGGCGCCCCAGGAACTGCTATTTTCAAATGGCCTCCGGGGCGCCTGGGTGGCTCAGTCGTTAAGCATCTGCCTTCGGCTCAGGTCATGATCCCAGGGTCCTGGGATCCAGTCCCACATCGGGCTCCCTGCTCGGCGGGAAGCCTGCTTCTCCCTCTCCCACTCCCCCTGCTGTGTCTCTCTCTGTCAAATAAATAAATAAAATCTTAAAAATAAATAAATAAAAATAAAATTAATTAATTAATTAATTAAAATGGCCTCCAATAAGACCTAAAATCAGAGAACTGATAGTTGTCAGAGGGGAGGGGCTGGAGGGATGGGCAACAATGGGCCAAAGGGAATAGAAGTATAGGCTTCCAGTAACAGAATGAATAAGTCACAAAATAAAAGGCACAGCATAGGGAATACCGTTAATGATATTGTAATAGTGAGGTATGGTGACAGATGGTAGCTACACTTCTGGTGAGCACTGCATAACACATAAAGATGTTGAATCACTGTATTATACACCTGAAACTAATGTAACACTGTGTGTCGACTGCACTAAAAAATAAAAAATAAAAAAAAAAATCTAATAAAAAAATGGCCTTCAAATCCAATTCATGAATCAAACAGGAATAAAAATCCCAATTTAATGTCCAAAACCTCATTTAAACTTTCCAACAACCCTATAAGAACAATTTCCTAATTGTCCACTAAAGAAACTGAGGGTCAGAGAGGTCAGGCAACTGCCCAAGAGTTTGGGGCTGACAAATGGTAAAGCCAAGACTTGAACCCAAGCCCTCGAAATCAAGCTCCATGACCCAGATTCTTTTACTTGGCAGTTACAACTCTGCTATGGACAGCTCTTCTGCTAGAAGCAGAAACAGACTAAAAAACTCTCCCCTTGTTTTTACATTTTAAGGAGCTCTGGGATTAAAAAAAAAAAAAACACAAAGCCTGAACTTTCAAACTAAAAAATGTTCACATTCGAAGGAGAATCCTGACTTCCACCTTGCTCTACGTTCTTAAGTGAAATAAAAAGCTCCGAGCCCCGGCACTAAGCAGACATCTGCTGGGTATGTGGGAAGCAGGCCTGAGAAAGGGTTAGCAGTGAGCTGCTATCAGGCCAATTCAACAGAATTCCAATGGCTGGGCTCATGATCAAACAAACCGCGGGTAACCCTAGAACGAGCTTCTCAACACCCCCTCTGGCACAACTGGTAGCTGACACGATGTCATGTGCCCTGCATTCACAGGTGCTCAAAACAGACATTTGCTAGCACCTCCTGTCCTTAATAAGGCACCGCGTATGGACTTAGCAGCTGTAGGTGCCGAGTCAGACTTGCCTTGAGCTCTCAAAGAGCTCCTAGGCTCACCGGGGACACGCTCAAATACGTAAGACAGAATGAAAAGTGTGCAAAGCACACGTACACGCACTGTCATATGAGGGTCTGGAAGAACTCTGCAGATGATGACTTCTGAACCGAGCCTGAACACCCAAGAGGGTTTCCATGAGTGAGGAGGAGGAAAATAGGCCCAGGAACATGATGTGCTAAGGGCCGCAAGAAGAGTTCAGGGTGTTTGTTCTTAGGGAAAGTGACTAATCTGGTGAGGCCAGTGGCAGAGCACATGGAGGGATGCGGTGGGAGACGAGGCTGGAAAGGAATGTTGCGGCCAAGACATGAACGACCTAGTGTGCCAGGCTAAAACACTTGGATCTTGAGACTCATGGGTACTACATTTTGGGAAATGATTCAAGAGAAAGTTAAATGGCAGAGCTCCCCCTTTAAGAACTGAATCCCCTTACACGGTCAGTTTCTAAGCACAGCGAGGGTAGGGGGTGTCTAAAGGGCAGCTTCCCCCTCCAAAGGGACCCCTTCTCCGTGGCCCCACTCACAGAGAAGTCAGAGGAGGAGGAAGCTCTCAGAAGTGGCCCAAACCCACACCTCCATTGACCTTCTCCTCTAATCTGCAACTCCCGTCCATGAAAAACCCAGAAAAGAAACCAAGTCTCATGTTCTAAGCAGGATTTCCACTCTGCCTTCAGCGAAATGCCAGCACTACCCAACTTGGTGAATCAGAACACAGAGGGCACACAGGTTCCAGCCTCTTTCCTGTTACCAAGAGGGAGCCAGAGGCCTATCCAGCACACGCTGTGTGTGCCCAAAGCTCCCGTCCAGGCCTGGCACCATGTGACTGGGGCTTCCAACTAGTAATGAGCCTGCACTGACGTCAACAGTTAGGTCCTTTGGAATCTTTCCCTTAAAGGAGCCTTTGTGGCAGGTCCCATTTGTTAAAGGCACAGGCAAGATGTTTTTCCCTTCCAGCCCTTAAAGGAGCTCCCAGTCTAGAAAGGAGAGTCAAGACATAAAGTAGGAGATGGTGCATAACCATAGAAGCAGCACAGATAATGGTATAAATCCTCACAACGCTGTGACTTACTGTGACTATTTATAGCCATTTGACAGATGAGGAGCCTCAGGCTCAGGCAGATTAACTGACCTGATGGATCACACCTCTAGCAGTGTCATGGCCAAGATCTGAATGAAGATCCCAAGCTCATAAGCACCACAGAGTTATACTCTATTGCCCCACAGCCCACCACGGCATGAGTTACCAGAGAGATCCTTTCTAGTGTGGGGCAGTGTGGACGGTGGAGAGTAGACGGTGATCAGGGGTCACCTCCATCAGAAGGTGGCCTCTGTGCAGAAGTGCATAGCAGGAACAGAAGTTCTCTGGAGGAAGATGGGAGAGGTCACCTTAGGCTAAGGGAACAGCATGAGCTAAAGCATGAAGATGAGGAAAAGCAGGGTATTTCTGGAAAATGGCAGGGAACGCGGCTCTCTTAGGGACGAGTGAGCCAAAGCCTCAAGGAAGCTCAGAGTGGAAGGCATTACTGTCTGGCTATGATGAGCTGGGTACCAGGGTGGGAGTTTTTACTCCTCAGTGGCAAAATCAATAAATTTACAGTCAGGGACATACAGCTGAATATACTAGGAAAATAATAAATGTTTCAAAACAGAACTGCGGCGTCATTTCAGCCCTACTTGGGATTCTGTGCTTCAGTGCTCAGGCAATGCACTAACCTTCCACGATCTGGGACAGGGTCAGGATTAATGGATCTTTAGGTCCCTTCCGATTGATGCACAGAGGATCACTGGACCTTTTGAAGGTTAGAACTTCTATACCTCTTTGGTAGATTCCGACCTTCTTGAGAAGAGTCCCTACAGCTCATTACATGAATTCCAGGCCCTAGCTGGAGCTCAAGTACCCCGCCTGGTGAAAAGAACATGGAGAACAGGACCAGAGTCCTAGAATCAAAAAAAACCTACACTTGTTTCTTGGATTCCCCACGAATTAACTACAGAAGGCAAGTCACTTCCTTTTAATGAAGTTAAATTTCTTCATTTGTAAAATGGAAACAATCATACTTATATAGCTAGGCTCTTGTGAAAATTAACAATTAATGTGTGAGATTAAATATAAGGATATGTGTTTCTACATGCAGCCTGACAGGTTGAGAATAGGTACTCCCCCTAAAAGCCACCATAATGATAGGGGTGGTATAAAAACGGCGCAATCCTCCTAGTGAAGTGTCTAAATCTGGAGTTGTCAACAATTCTCCCCCTGTTGAAAATTGATCTGTATTCTCCCAGGCAAGTCATTACATCTTTTTGTGCCAAATTGTTTTCATCTTTTAAATGACCCAGTAATCCCACTTTGGGCAATATACATAAGGGAATAATCCAAAAGGAAAAAAGAAGGCAATTTGTTCCGAGATGTTATTCATAGTGCTATTTCTAGCTCTTTACATATCCCCCTATTATAGCACTTATCTCACGGTGCTGTAATTATCCACTCCCCTTCCATACGCCTCCAAATTATCTTTGAATCAATCCCCAGCACCTAGCACAATGCCTGGCATACAGTAAGAACTCAATAAATGTTTGCTGACTAAATGAATGGGTAATATGAAAGAAATTTTAAAGGAAATTCAAAAGAGCAAAAACAAAACACTGTTTTTAAGAGATAATGTTCAAGTTTTTATTTAAAAAAAAACCTGGTAATACAGACTGCAAACCATTTGAAGAGAAGTGTGTCCAGAAGAAGCCCCAGGAGTAAATTTCAGAGGTTATTTAGATTATGATCTCTGAGCATCACCAGGCTCAGGACCCAGTACAGTATAAGAATGCCATGAAGCACCCAGGGGCACGAGGTCTCATGCGGGGTCACTTCGGCCTGGTGGTCAGAGGGCACAAGGCTTGGTCAGGAATCTTAGATTCCTAGCCTGACTCAGATACAACCTCACATTGACCAAATCATCTAACTTCTTTCTTTTTTTACGACTTTATTTATTATTTGTTTTTTTTGTTTGTTTTTTTAATCTCTTTTTTTTAAATGTCTTTTATTATTATTATTTATTTATTCATGAAAGTCAGAGAGAGAGAGAGAGGCAGAGGAAGAGGGAGAAGCAGGCTCCCCGCCTAGCAGGGAGCCCGATGCGGGACTCGAACCCAGAACCCTGGGATCATGACCTGAGCCGAAGGCAGACGCTTAACCATCTGAGCCACCCAGGCACCCCTTATTATTTGTTTTGAGAGAGAGAGAAAACACATGTGCGGGGGGGGGGGGAGGAGGAAGAGGCAGAAAGGTAGGGAGAGGGAGAGAGAAGGTGAAGCAGACTCCGCACTAAGCGTGGAGCCCAACATGGGGATCGATCCCACAACTGTGAGATCATGACCTGAGCCAAAACCAAGAGTTGGATGCCCAACCAACTGAGCCATCCAGGTGCCCCTAAATCATCTAACTTTTATGAGACCGGTTTCTCCACGCCACTGAGAAATGGGGGATTTACAGTAAAGTCCAGCCCATTAAAAGGAATTACAAAGGGGGAGGCCAGGGCCAGAAAGTGTGAAATCAAATGTCAATGAAAGAGGAGGTTTGGGAGGTGCCCTTGGACCAGGGTCCTCAAGCCAAGGTGGGGCCTTGAAACCCCAGCTCTACTGGGCTCCCACTGAGCCTTCCAGACCGATCTTACAGGGTGGTTGAAGGCTCCTGACCAGGGAATCTACAGGAGGCAGGAATCCCTGCAGGAGCAGACAACACATCAAGGAAAAACAATATGTTAAATATCGCCCGCAAAGTCAACATCACTCTGTTCCGTAGGCTTGGTGGGAAAGAATGCTTTATACAAATACCCAGGGAGAGCAAAGGAAGCGGCATGTTCTGTAGGGCTTATTTTGGGGCGTTCCAGCAACTCTCAGCCAGGAAGTCAGAGGCAGGAAGCCACTGCCCTCTGTTCCCTAGCCAGAAGTTCAAGGTTAGAAACCAAAGCGGGGAGCAGACTCCTTAGTCTGAATCAGCTGCAAGTCTGTGCACCCCCCACTGCACATTTTCACCTCCATCAGGGTCTCCCAGATTCCTGCCCATTGACCTTGACATTTCTCTGAAGGACACTGCACTTGACATCCTGTAGACAATCCCTCCAAAACATGTCCTGAACCAAGTTGCTTCTCTAGGCCCCACTTCTACCGCCCTAATCAAAGTTGCCACCACCTCTCACCTGATTCCGGCAAGAGTCTCCTCCTAACTTCCTTGCTTCTGCCTTGCCACCCTCCTTGTAATCCATTTCTCCGAGAGCAGGCAGAATGATGCTTGTCAAATACTCAGATGCTTCCCATCACCCCTAAACTCAGGTCAAGCCCCTTCTCTAGCTTACTTACACCCAGCAGCCCTTCTGCCCTCCTATGGTGATTCTCCCTCTGCAGCCCACTACCTCCTAGCACTCTGGGCTCCTTCTGTTCCTCAAGCACAGACTCATTCCCACTCCACGGCCTGGGACAGTGCCTGGGACAGTGTCCTCTGCATGCTCCTCCCCTCTGACTTTTGCATGGCTGGCTCCTTACCATTCAGATCTCAGCTTAAACATCACCTCCCAGATCCCTTCCTGAGTTCACTCACCATCTGAGTGCCCTGTGTGAATCCTCCTAAGTGTTACTTATAATTCCCTCCTATTTATATGTTCATTTATTATCTGCCTCCTCCACACACCCCTACTAGAATGTAAGCTCCAAAGAATCATTGTCCTGTGTGTCTTTTTCTTCACTCCAAACCCAGTGCTGGCTCAGTGCCCAGAACAGTATGAAGCACATAAGTGGGAATCCAATAAACATTTAATAAAATTAGATGAATCCGTGCCACCAAGGAAAGAAACCTTACAGATCACTTAGGGCAAGTCGCCCGGCATTGTGGCTAAATTCTGGGCCTTGGAGTCAGATGTGGATCACTACTGCTTGCAACTCAGGAGCTGTAGGAGTTTGGGCAAGTTTTCCCATTTCTCTAGACCTGACTTTTCTCAGGTGAAATGGGGATAACAGCACCTGAGGAGCACTGGGAGGACAGAAGGAGATCAATCATGTAAAACGCCTCATGTGGGCTCAGCACAGAATGTTCCCTGTTGTGGACAACCAGCCCATCTTCCAGGTGGGAAAAACTGAGGCTCAGAAAGAAGCGTCATCACCCAAGTTAAACACTGAGTGAGCAACAGAGCCAGGTCAGAAAATCACATGTGCAGTCTCTGGACACTGCTCTGCAGTCCAGCTATTCCCTAGACTCAGTAATAAAAAAAGACCTGATATCATGTCACTGACTTATGTATTCTGTCTTGTTCCATAAGGGATCGAAGTACCTAACAAAGATGCACAGTTTGTGATTTTTTTTCCAAGTGGGAAAACTAGGGGGGGGAGATGGAAAGGGACGGGGATTACAAACAAGAAGAGCCATCCATCTTCTACCATTTGCCAGAGGAGGGCTTCACATGTGGCTCCAGAATGGAGGGAAATACCTACGTGCGGTCTTTTGGAATAGTTGGTTACTGAAATGTCACAGAAAGGTGTGAGGAGGTATCACCATCCAGTTAAGAATCACCCTGGTTTGTCACACTCTTGTCAACTAAAATCAAATATCTGCTTGCTCCGGATCACACGCACTCTGATGTCACAGTACTGGGTTCAAATCCCAGCTCCACTACTGACTACGTGCCTCTGGGCCACTTAACCCCTCAAAGCCTCAGTTTCTTCCTCTCGAAAATGGAGGTAAACAACAGTACCTAAGTGGACTGACAAACTGTGGTACGTACGTATGTAATTCTGACACACACCCCAACACGGACGAAGCTTGCAGACATTACACGAAGTGAAATAGGGCAGTTGCCAAAGGATCGATACGTACGGTTCCACTTCATGTGAAGTGTCCAGAGGGGTCAAATTCACGGACACGGAAGGGAGAATGGTGGTTGTCAGGGGCTTCAGCAGGGGGGAATGGGGAGTCAAGTGTTTAATGGCTATGGAGTTTCAGTTTTGCTTAATGAAAGGAGTTCTGAAAATGGGTGGCAGGGGCGCCTGGGTGGCTCAGTTGGTTAAGCAACTGCCTTCGGCTCAGGTCATGATCCTGGAGTCCCTGGATCGAGTCCCACATCGGGCTCCCTCCTCGGCGGGGAGCCTGCTTCTCCCTCTGACCCTCCCCCCTCTTATGTGCTCTCTCTCATTCTCTCTCTCTCAAATAAATAAATGAATAAATAATAAAAAAAATCTTAAAAAAAAAAAAGAAAATGGGTGGCAGGAGAGGTGACTGCACTCAACACTACTGAGCTATACACTTAAAAATGTGTAGATGGTAAATGTTATGTGTAATTTACCAAAATTAAAAATAAAGTGAAAAAAAAACTAGCACCTACTCATGGGTAGCGGTAGTAGTGACTCGGTGATTTAGGTCAAGTGCTTAGCCCAGTGCCTGGCACCCAGAAAGCCCTCCATTCATGTCAGTTCTCCTTCTTCACTGTACCAGCATGCACACCTGCACCACCACCAGCCCTGACCTCTTAGTGCCCCTGTCTGTCACCACCGCAGCTGGGAAACCTCCCAAGCCTTCCTGCTTCCAGGCAGCCTCCTCCCATCCGAAGAGCAGGGTTCACAAGCAGCCCCACCATAGTCATGGGGCAGGAGACATGCTGGGTGCAGGTTCCCGGGGTCCCGAGCAAGATCCTGCTTCCCTGGTGCTTCAGAGCAGCTTAGGGAGCTGGTGGCCCTCCCTTCAGCCCTGGACAGACGTCTCGGAGCACTTTCCTGCGCTATTACGATCCATCACCTAATGCCATTGGAATGCAGATGCTTCCCCAAGACACATCTCCACCATCTTCCCTGAACTGGAGGAAAAGGGCCCCCAGGTTCGCCAGAAACCAAACTGACTACAAAGAACTACTCCTGGCCATGTAATATCTGGTAGACTGTAAGAGAGGGTGGTGCCCTCTTAGTCTCTCTTGAAAGATGCCATGGTATCAAAGAAGTATGTGTATACGTGTGTGTCTGTGTCTATTGAGTGTGTGTCTGTGTGTGTGCTGTGTGTGTGTGTGTGAGTGTGTGTGTATAAAATCCAGAGTCGGGCTCACCTTTCAATGGGAAGTACACTCCAGAATTCTGACAGCTTCAAGAACAGTGGTAGAAGCTAAGATGGAAAGCCCTGCTCAGTCTATTTCAAGGCCCGTGCATAATTGCCACCACCTGAAACTGAAATAAGGGCCTCCACTACTCAGTTCTGCAGCTTGGACAAGCTATCATCCCCTTTCAGGAAGAGAAAGATACAGACAGCAAAGCAGATCAGAAGGCAGCAACTCACATTCAAACAACATTTGCAAGACCGTAAGCGGAACAAAAGTAAGCTGAAACCGAAAAAGGAAAAAAAAAAAAGGAAAAATTTTACAAATAACAAATTCAGGCATCTGAGCCCATGAACATGATAGAAGGAGGTCTGAATTGGGAGTAGGTGCTAGTTCTCAGTCTCACCCATCAGATCAGTAAGCGTGGGCAGCTCTGGCACCCAGAGTCCCAATTTCTTCATCTGCAAAATGGGCATGTTCTCCTCCATCTCTGCCTACGGGGGCAGCTGAAGTGTAGTGGAAGGAGGAACGCTCCAAGAGGCAAAAGACCTGGATTCCAATACCAACTAATCAGCCCTGTACCCACAGGGCAAGTTAGCTGTGCCCCCTGGGCCTCCACTGCCCACCATCCTGCTGCAAACCAAGGCAGACCAACCCAATCATCTCTAAGGCTCCTTCCAGCTCTAACAGTCCATCAACCCTCACAACGTACTGCACGCCGGGAATTTATTCCAAACTGCGGATGCCATGCAAATGCTGCATATATAGCAATATTTTTTATGCCCTTAAGGCCAACCATAACTCTGCTTTTCAAGCTAAAACTATCCTTCCCCAAGTATCCACAAACGTCCTTCTAACTTCTGGCTCCAGCCCTAGCAATCAGACAGACGACAACACTCCCAAATTACCTTTCTACCCAACTCTGGCTAGGCCTCAGGTGGGAGGAAATCTCTCTTTTTTTTTTTTTTTTACATACAAATAGAATTTTCCTTCAGGCAGAGTCCCTCTCTAAATCCCACTGTGAGAAGAGCTCCCCTGGGAAAGCAGCTGTCTACACCCCAAATTAAAGTGGCCAGCGCTCCCAGCAACATGTCCCATTGCAGTGCAAGCCTTCAGGGCTGCAAGCCCCAGGTCTGTGAGCAGAAACGCCATTCGCTCTGTCAATAATGATGTACTCACGCGAGTCGGGCCCCACAGGCAGCTGGCCCTCCGCTGGCCCTCACTCCCTCTCACACACCCTGAGTCTCACTGCAAGAGGTGGTCCCAAGGCCCGAGGGGAACAGCACTGACACTTTCTCTCCTCAGCTTCCAGAACAAGGGGCAAAGGAATGGAGGGGACTGGGGGTGGGGAGGGGGGTGGACGGGGGCGACTTTGTTTCTGGAAACAAGAATTCAAATCCTGCTTCTCCTAAACCCTGAGTCACCTCCTTCTCTTCCAATAGATCAGTGTGGTGGGTAAACATTTCCATATATGGAGAAGCAGGCTAGAGGATGTCAGAAAAATCACCCTTCTCTCCTCTGGCACTTGAAGAACATGCCCCCACTTATGACATAATTCCTTACTTGGAGTAAATGATTAACCCCAAAAGAAGTAGAGTCTCAACTGCTCCATAGGCTGTCCTGTTACAGGAAAAAGGCTCACCAGCCCAAACAAGGAAGTGACGGGTTTGAAAGGCTTTAAATTCACCTGAGGAATGGGGCCATCTAGAATACAATGACATTTATGGAGTCAATCTATTAATTCAGAGGAGGTGGGTGGTATCTGGGGGAGATGTACTGAAGAGGTCACCAGGAAGCCAGTCCATAGTTCTTCTGATGGCAGATGAGCCCTAAAACAATCCATACCCTTGGTCACAATTCCCTGACTCCCTTGGGCCAAAAATCCTCCTGGGAACTTAGTTTTGCATGAGTTACTCATAGGACAGACACCAGGCAGGAACACCCAGAATAAAACCAGACTTTCAGGAGAACGTTGCTGGGTGGGGGTGGGGGGGTGGGGGGGGTGAGAAGGAGGGCTGAATGCCCAATTTAATTTGTTGATCAGAAGGTCCCAAGAAGTGTCTGATGACTAAATTGAACCAGTAAAGTCAGTCACGAATGGATCTGGTCTAAAATGACTCCAGATGGAATTAGCAGAAGAGAAAGGAGAAAGATGGGATGCTGGGGAAAATGGCAGTGCAGGGGAGGAGGGGTCTGCCTGGACAAAGGAATCCATACCTCGTCTTCCCAGCAGTTCTACTTTTTATAGTGATCTTATTCTACTGTTGGCTGTAAAGGCTTTCTCTAGGTCATGTGAGCCATTTTTTCAGAATCCCTGCCCACCTCCTGGTCTGCACCATGAGGACGCTAGTTCTCATCCCCAGGGAATCTCCCAGCAGTAAACAGTACCGCTCAGGGAGCCAGGGCACCCAAGCCCTAAGCCCAGGTCTGCCACTCAAGATTTTGGAAAAATCAGTTCTCCTCTTGTAGCTTATATTCTATCATCTACAAACCGAGTGGGTAACCCAAAACTGTCCAACTACATGCTCTAAAAGCAGCTTCTCCTTGGTCCGTCCGAACAGTCATGACACATTTATCCTGGTTACTTGCTTTATATTTTTGCAAGCATGCCATAAATATCCGCGAAGCAGCAAGCATTTCTCGTTTATCGCATGTTTAAGAAAGGCACACAAATATAAGGGGCCATTAAATGAGGTAGGGAAACGGGGTCAGAGAACCTTCCACCGCATGTCAGAACCAGAACTCAGTACAGAATTCCTGCCACTGCAGTACTCCCAAGAGGTCCCAGAGGCAGGTCTGAAGAGGGTAAAGGGATGGTTCTCTTTTGTAACTTGGAAGACTACATGCGACTTAGTGATTCTGTAGAAAGACTGTCATCCTGTCAGGAGCTCAGAGTCCCTTCCAATACTCCAACAGGAACATACCAGCAGAGAGAAAAGATATTCCATGGAGAATAGCTGTCCATGGATGGCCTAGAAACTCAGAAAACCAAGGAGTAAGCAGACTACAGGGATAGGAATGAAAACCAAGAAAGAAGAGTTTATATCTACCCTCCATTTTGCAAAATCACATTTGGAGATCAGTTTCCATACCCACAAATCAGTTTCCATATCCACATATCCTGCATTCCCTAATGTACATGTGCCTCTCTTCCCCTTGACCACTGAGAGCCATTGGCTGTGGGATCTTGAAACGAGAGAAGACCATAAATGCCACTAAGCCTGACATCCCCCCTGGTCATAAATCCCCCCGTGGTGGCCATGAGGTCTCCAGTAAGGTGGCGATCATTATCTCCTGCAGCTGCAAATTCCATTTTCCCAACAGAAAGTTCTTCCTTATATGGAAACAAAATCTGGCTCCTGGATTTCAACCTCCTGTTCCTCATCCTGCCCCTTCTAACCATACAAACAACCTATATCTGTTCCACTGCCCTGGAATTTTTGTAAGTGAATATGGATACAGAAACTAAGGGACCCAAGATCTCAACCCTCGGGTACTCTAGCCGTTTCCCGGCCATATCTCACCGTTAACTCCCAAAGCATTTGTTGCCAACTTGAAATCCATCCTTTTTGGGTTTTTCCAGGAAGCGTTACTGCTAAGCAACCCTTCCCAGCCCCCAATTCTGCACGTGATCTGCCGGCCTTGTGGACTCACAAGACGCGCCCTATTAAATCCCAGTCACTGAGAAATGAGGAGAGAGACCTTGGAGACCCATTCTTCAGTCCACCTCTACCTCCTCCCCCATGCCACATTCCTACCGTTTGTGGCCGAAGCTCAGGGACGCAGATCCCATTCCCAGCTCCCCATTCCTGCTCCCCTGTCCTGCCAGACCTAAAACTGTCTCCAGGAGACAAGGCTGTTCCAAGGAACATTCAGAGAGAGCTCTGCAGGAAAAGAGGGCCTTGCCAGCTCAAGCGCTCTCAGGATAACAAAGCCGCCTACAGGCAGGACGGCGGGTCCAACGTGCTGATCACAGGGCTGGGGGCTCATGATCCCTGACCGCTCCAGCACCACTCTGGACCTCACCGTCTTTACCAAACGGGGGAGAAAAGGTTCTGTTCTGCCACAGTTCTGATGGCACCATTTGGATTCAAGGCAGATGCAGCAGTGACGTCTCACGTTAGCAGCGCGCTTTCCCAGCTTGTAAAGCCCTTCCCAAACAGTCTCATGTAATCCCTACTGGCTACTTCACAGGGAGTAGTGTACCCAATCTCGTGACAGCAAGGAGGAGGCTCAGAGAGCCTAACTATATTCCCAAGGTCACACCCACAGCAAGTAATAAAAGGAACACTGGTTTGGAAGTTAGACTACTTGACATTCCAGTTCCAACTCCACCACGTACTCACTGTGTGACCTCCGGCCAACTGTTTAACTTTTCTAAACCTCACTTTCTACACCTGAAAATTAGAGATTAAAATGGCCTTCCTGCCTCCTCTCAGAGCAGTTAGGAGGATCAAATGAGATCATGAGAGTTAAAACGCTCTGGAAAACGGGAAGGCGGTCCAAAAGTGTAAGGGATTATTGTGTGATTACTTGTAAATGACTGTGCATTCCATTACAAATAGAAAAAGCAGTGAGGTCATTCTCAAGACAAAGAAACATGAAGGCTCTGGGAATGAAAGGGAAATGATTTGACGTTCTACAGGGTTCTGAATTCACTATGCTTCTCCCTGGCAGCTGAAGCTCCGATTTTCACCGTCAGATTTTCGGCGCTCCCTTTGCAGCTACAAGCGAATGCCAGCCCAAAGAGAGGCAAGAGAGAGGGATGTACGGAAGACCCCGAGATTCTCAGTTCCGGAAACATGACCTGTGATGTTCTCCTTAGAGAAGTTGTTAGAAACACAGGCTCCAGTCTCTCTGCAATAAGCCCGTGGGGAAATAAACGTACAGTAACAAGCTATTTACCAGAGAGCAGTAAGGAAGCTCCCAAGCATGAATTAATCAAGGGCACAGGATATTTCAGGTTGCAGATACCAAAAAGACAGAAATCAGCAACCCATTAAACCTCCCAACACAGCTTTCCTCTTGGAGGCTCAACCTGGAATTCATGCATCCCAGGCCACAGAGAGGTCCATTTGCATACCAGAGGTCTGCTGCAGATCCACCTGGGAGCAGAGGATACCCAAGAAGCTCTGAGAGTGCACTTCACTGGGCTGGCTTCCTTCAGGCCTCTCCCAACACGCTAGTCATCAGGATTCTCTTCAACTTCTGCAAAGATCCAAGTCATCAATGTCATTGAAGGAGGGGCCAGATCTTCCCCAGGAATCCATTCCCAAAGCTGATGAGCAAACAGCTCAGTGATGATTACTTTCTGGTTTGCATTTTGGGGATCATCTGCTTCCTTGTGCTTAACATTGGAGAAAGGCACTAAATTAATTGATCACAGCAATATGTGAGCACCTATTAAGAGCGTGTGCCCGAATCCCCAGGGAGGATACAGCAGAGGGCTCTGAGATGCAGACATAACTGCAAGAGGGGACAAGAGGTGGCCAACTCCAGAAGTTCAGACTTCAGTAGTGTATCCTCAGTGGGAGGCACAGACTTCCAGGCTAGGGATTAAATGAGGGTGGGACGGGGGCAGTGACAAAGGACATTTCCAGGCCAAAGGAAGCATTTGAGCCTAGGCAATGAAGAGCCATGTCCAGTGAGGAGCTATGTGTGTAGGCCACTAGTGGGAGAGGTGGGCAGATGAGTGGAGACAAAAAGAGGTAACTCAGCCTGGTAAACTGAAGCTGAATAATTAGCCTAAGGTGATTAGATTGATTCTATTTCTGAAAGCAGAGTGGTTTTTGTTTTTTAGTTTTTGGGTTTTTTTTGAGAAGCAAAGCTCTGATCAGGTTTTTTAAAATGGTCTCTTTCACTCCTCACTGGCAAATAATAATAACAAAAACAACTATAATTTAATGAGTGTTTAATCTGTGCTGAGCATTGTACAAGCAGGCTGCATATATCATCCCATTTAATCCCATCAACTGCCCTGTGACCTAGGCAGTCTCACCCATTATACAGATGAGGAAATAAAGGCTTAAAGGAAGGGTAAACTGCGCAAGTCCCACAGACAGTAAGAGGAAGAGGACAGGATTAACTAACTCCCAATGCAAATTCAATCCCTTACAATTCTAGAATGCACGCTCCAATTTCTAACTTTCTTTCCTATTGTCCAGACTCTCCCTATCCCATTTCCATGAGATGAAATCATCCTCACATAACTATCACAGGTAACGATCATATATATCACAAGCATAACTCTCTACAGAAAGAGTTGACCATATTCCTTATTTGCTTCTGTCTCCCTGGAAGACCCTTGGAGTCAGTAGCCTTGCCTGTGTTCTCAGCACTGTGCGTACAATGAACACTCAATACTCACATGTATTCAGTTAGACAATGTCTTTGAAGGTTGGGCCAGGGGATTAACACAATACCAGCTGTCATTTCCACTCTATCCTTCACAGAAATGAAACTAACCTCGGTGAGGGTCCCAAGGTCTGAAGAGAAGACACACAGCCAAGGTGAAGGACACAGGGCAAGGATCATGTGCATGGGGCAGCCTGAAGCTTCTGCAGCTACTCTGAGGCTGCATGACCCTGAGCCTGCAGCTAGGTGCCCAAAGGCCTCAGGAGGAGGTAGCAGAACGCACATTTCCTTGAACAAGGGAATAAAAACCCAGGACCCCTTACAAGTGTGATGGTGCTAAGCCACTCTGTCTCTCAGCTTTGGTGAACAGACACACTGGGCTAGCACAGTGGTTTTCAAACTTTTTTTGCCCCAGCAGCGGAGATTTTCCTTTAAACAAAATGCTTTGCAGATGCTTACTTGTAAAGTAGGTAACACCAGAGCTATTCAGGCTGGGCTCCGGAGCTCCCCTTTCCCCAGCTCTTCTCCCCCAGTTGGCACCTCCCCCACCCAGCACCCCAGCCCCAACCCCACTCCTGGAGGTCTGCAATGCTGTGTTACTCAGGAAAGCAGAGCTTGAAAACCAGCAGCCTTCTGAGCTCTTCACGGTACCTCCCAGCTCTGATGGTAGTAACCTCCAAGGTGAGCTGTACCTCCTTAATTAAGCAGCTCTGTGTTTTTACCAGAGAGACAGCTACAGAGTAGCAGAGAAGAAAGAGTTCTCAGATTAGAAAATTTGGATTATCGTCTATTTAGGACCTGTGTTCCCAACAAGCAAGTTATTCATATCTCACTAAGCCTCGGTTTTCTCATCTGTAAAATGGGAAATAACATTGTTATCTATCAAATAAGGCTCTTATTAGAACTACCTAATGGCATAATAAAATGTTACGATAAATACTATGTTGTGATCACCTCATCTATAAATTGATCTAAGGTCACAGATATAAAAGAGGTAGCACTGTGTCCAAAGCAAAGAAGATCCTCAAGAAGTGCCTGGGGCTCAATGCTCTCATGGACATTTTCAACCTGAACAAACAACACCATAGCAATAAGGAGCTTGAGGGAGGAAAACATTTGTGTTCCCAATTCCCCACAGCTCATCTGTGAAAAATCTTACAGCTTGTTTCGGGAACCTTTGAAACCCAAGGCCATTTTAGGCTTCCAAGAAAGTCAACCAAGATAGGCAAAGGTGGAGAAAGCAAGCTTGAGAAAACCACTGACCCACGTCATTAGCACAGGAAGAAGTGTTAGACTGGGCGTCCCAGCTTCCGCCTTCCATACCAACCAGCCAAGTGGCTTCAAAAATCCCATCTGTCTCTGAGTCCCCATTTCCTTATCTATAAAATAGGGATGAGAACAATCTTGTTTTCTATCTCCCCTTAATTAAACCCCAAGGAGTTAATGGGTATGAAACTCTTGAAAACTTCTCAGCTCTATACCTGTATCACGATTTTTATTATAACCTCAAGTAGAAAGTTGAACCACTACAAAAATTAATGTGCCCAAAACTTGGGAATCATCCCATCTTAAGGCCCCTGCTCCAACTGCACGATTCCCTGTCTGTTGCCGGAGTTTTGCCCCAGGCTCCCTGCCCATCCTGAAGGTGCTGCCAGCTTAACCCCCGTGTCATCCTGGCTTTCCCAGCTGACCCCAACCAGTAATCTGAACTGCACAAAAAATAATGTCCAACAGCCCTCAGGCCAGCATTCAGGATGTCCAGGATGGGCCCCCAACCCATCTCTCTAGCCACATCTCCCATGATATTGCTACATGAATACCTGGCTCCAGGAAAGAAGGTACCCACACTTCCTCCCAACCCCAAGATTTGGCCCTATCTCCCCACTAGTGCTGTGCCTTCAAATCCAATTGCAAAATCTCTTTACCATGCAATAGGGAAGTGGATCCCCAAGTCTTCACGCCCCATCCTTTCTCTACAGACAGTGCCACCCATTTCCAGTCCATGAACATCCACATCAAAAGAAGAAATACTTCTGTATTTCTTCGTAGTCAATAAATCTTTTCGAATGCCCCATCTTTTTAAATGCTTAATGTCAGATATGACCATGACACCCGTTTAACAAAGGAGGAAGCTGGGGGTCCATAACATAGTGAAGTAGCTGAGACCGTAGCCAAGTTCAGAGCGAGTGTCACTACCCACTCTCCCCCAGCAGCAGAGTACAATCAAAACCCTGCTATAGGGGCGCCTGGGTGGCTCAGTCGTTAAGCGTCTGCCTTCGGCTCAGGTCATGATCCAGGGTCCTGGGATCGAGTCCCACATCGGGCTCCCTGCTCTGCAGGAAACCTGCTTCTCCCTCTCCCACTCCCCCTGCTTTTGCTCCTTCTCTCACTTTGTCTCTCTGTGTCAAATAAATAAATAAAAATAAAATCTTTAAAAAATCAATCAATCAATCAATCAATCGATCAAAACCCTGCTATAAAGGTGCTGGGCTGGCCTGTGGCTAGCTTGCTATGTGACCCTGGGCAAATCACTTTCCTTCCCTGGACCATAAAATGAGGGCCCCCGGGCCACGCCATACATCCACACACCGTTTCTCTCCTCCTGAAGGGTTTCAGAATGAAATGTTAGAGAGGTGCTAACAAGGTAGCATCTCACACACAAGCCTGGTCAGTCCCCTCCCGAGCTCTCCCTCCCAAAGCCCAGAAACCCAACCTGAAAGAAGGAAGAAGGACTGACCAGAATGTCAAAGCACCCCCAGAACTCTCCAGGACAGCCCAGGGCACACCTCGTGACAGTGTCACCACCCGGACAGGCAAGCCACTCCCCAAGAGCAGCTGTAGTCATGGTCATGGCGCAGAAAGCTTGTCAGCCAACTGCTGGTGTGACTGGCGATTTTTAATCAGCTCGAGAGGCAAGAGCATTCATGAGGACTCTCAGTCTGCGCTTCACATGCCTGAGGGCTCCACAAGGGAGAGCCGTGGAAGAAACCCCCCCTCTCCTTCAAGATGCTTAAGACATCAGCTCCTCTCTGCAACTACTGCCTGAACTCCACCCTCTCGTCTGCTGTGGAGACAGGATGCGTGTGGCAGGCCACCGTGTACTCTCCCAAGTCCAAATGCTGCCTGCCGGGCTCTCCCTAGACCACAGGATCCTGTATCTGGCAAAATTCAGGTACCAACTAGTCCAACTCCTGTAAACGGCTTGCCCGGGGCATTCATTCATTCAGAAGGCATCACTGATGTCTACTTGAGACACGGTGGTAAGGCCAGGCTAGGTTTCTGCTCCACGGACTTTGCACTAACATCTCAAGTGGCTTCCCAATGGCAAGAGAGTAAGTCCAAGTGCTATATGTAACACCTCAAATTTCTCAGTAACTGGGACTCAGCCTTCTAGTCTCATCATGAACTGACTCCCTCCCGCTGCCATTCAGCACACAACCTTCGCTTTACTCAGATTGAACCCTTAGCTTGCATTGTTCCCTTTGCTTGACCTCCTACCCTCCCCAGTCCAAGATCAAATACAGATATCCTAGATATCCTTCAAGGTCTGCTGGTCATTCCCAACAGGAATGAGATTGCTCTTTGAAGAAGGGCAGCTCTTTGCACAGTGCCTCATGCCTTATAGGACATCTAGCATCTGTGACTCTGCCTACGGAATGACAATCGTGCTCTGGCCTCCAGCACTGAGACAACAAAAAACACTCCACCACATCTGCATAGGTCCCTTAGAGAGATGTTACTGCCCCCACCCAAGAACCACCCAGCCACGGTCACCCTACATGAAACCTGCCTTGCTTCTCGGTCCAGTTGGAACCATTTCTCTTTCAATTTGCTCAGCCTACTGTCCAGCACATCAATCATAACCTTCCTGTAGTCTTATTATGTACCTAACTTAGTCATTCTCTTCCCGGTTAGGGCTCCGCATGGAAGAATCCATGACTTCTCTGCCCACAGTGCCAAATCTAGCATAGTGTCAGGCTCATAGTAAGTGTCTAATAAACAGTTGGCAACAAACTATGTAAACAAGACAACTGTCCAGGGCATGACTCCCAAGAGGAGATTAAACTGAACAAGATTACAAATCAACCACTTTGATCAAAACCAAGGAGAACCCATTATGATGAGCACTGAGTAATGTATAGAACTGTTGAATCACTATACTGTACACCTGAAACTAAAACAACACTGCATGTTAACTCTGCTGGAATTAAAAAGAAAAAAAAAAACACGACGGAAAACACAATTCAGAAACTGTAACTGGGCAAATGACCTAAATTTGGGGGGTAACAAGTGTATTAATGTTATATATTTATGTAAATAAACAAATACTGAGTAGAACATTAGACCTAATTATATTATAACTGGCGGTACATATTGAGTGTCTGGGGAAAATAATGCATGGGCACTTCTAAAGGAGTGTGTAGGTGGCCGGTATATTTTCTCGATGGACTCACCAGAATTCCTTCCCACCTCTAAAGCACCTTTCTGTACTGCAGAAGCAGACTGCTAGAAACTACATTTCCCACACTGCCTGGAAGCTAGCGAATTAGTGTCCAGCAGTAAGATGTACTTGTGTGAGACCTACAAGGTGGAAGTGAGGCTAAAGCTTCCTGCCTACTTCTGCTGGCAAGCACCATCGTGAGCCAAAACGCCGCTCCATGTGGCGATCCAGCATCCTACCACCAGCTATGAAGACGCTGAGAAAAGTCTAGAGGCCCCCGCAGTGGCTTCCTCATCCCCTCTTCCTCATTCCTGGACTGTGGCTATGGAATAAATTCAGAAATTCAATAGCTGCCGACACAGCCTCCTGCTCCCACTGCTCCAGCCTTTCTAACAATTCTGTGAGCATCTCAAATTAATGCCTTTCCACTTAAATAATGTAGAACATCTGTCCTGCACTTTAAGCCTGAAGATGCAGAAGCCTGGGGCGGGGTGGGAAGGGTGGACACGGTAGATAGTTCACGGATGATCCATTCCTTTATTTCTTGACCTGCTCAAGTACGACTTAAGTCTGTCTGTACCTGGGACCTTCTCCCTGGCCTCTGTGGAGGGAAGAAAAATAGCTCACTTTACTACAATAAGCCTAACAGACCTAAGGAACAGAAATGGCAGGGCATAAGTTAATCAGAACCACATAAACTAGTTTACAGTCAACTTAAACTCTAATTCATATAAAATAAAGGGTGTTTACAGCAGAATTGCTGACTCTTCCCCGAGAATTCTTGGCTCGACCTCTTTGCTTTCCAGAATTGCCACTGAATACTTGCGTACCTCAAAGGCAAGCCGGCTGCAGACCCAGCCCATCTGCTCTGTGCAGCTCCACAGAGTAGGCTTCCAGAAATGTCTGTTCCTGTCCTTGTTTCCTCATTTATAAAATAGAGATAGCAAGAGTCCCTCCCTCATCGGTCTGCTTAGAGGATTAGATGAGTCACTATGAGCAAAGCAGCTGCAACAGCGGCTGGTACATGCTGACGCCGGCCAAGCGTGACCCGGTGTGTGAACCTAAGAGCAATCAGAGGACACAGGTAGAAGTCCTACTCTACAAACGAGGAAACTGAGACTCAGAGAGATTATATAATACGTCCAAGGTCGGACGGCTAGTAAGCAAGGAGCAGAGGCCAGACCCAAACCCAGCCCCCCAGCCTTCCACCAAGTCTGGAGCTCCTTGCACCTGGGCACCCTGCTTGCTGCTAGGCACACCGAATGGAAAAATGTATGCATCTGGCAGAGGAAAATCGGCCCCTGCATAACAGGGCTGTACCCTGGGAGCTCTCCGGACATCACAGAATGATCAGGCCAATGTCATAAGCCTTGCCCTTCAGCACAGTCAGCTCCTGTGGGTAAAATTAGCTCAGCTCTGCTCCAGTGTTGCCTAGAGCTCCGAGGCAAAACCCACCCTGGGCACAGCACGACCTCACCTGACCCTCCCAGCAAGGGTCCCTCGTGCACCTCATTAGGGCCTGAAATGACTCATTTTGCTCTTTCCTGTCTCTGGCTGCTGAGGTCACCTCTCTACTATCCAGAAAGACAGTTCCAAAGGAGAAGTCAAGATGAAAATGCAAGCCTTCACTCTATATTCCTTTCCCCCAGGGCAGTTCACGAGGCCGGATGGGGTGCCTGTCTGCCATGCCAGCTGTGGACCGGGGGAAGGAGGCTCTGCCGAGTTATATAACCAAACTGAGGACCGACAGACACTAGCCCAGATGGAGTCCTAAGACGGGCCTCCTTATTTAACTCTAGTGATGACAGTACTGAGCAGGGGAGGGGCCTATTCTATATTCTTGTACCCTGTAGAACACAGCACAGAGAGGATGACCACCAGCGTTTCCTCTGCATCCTCTCAACCCAATGCCCCCAGACTTGAAGGCAGAGCTCAAATGCCACCTTTCCTGGGGCCTTCCCTACTCCCATCCCTACCTAGCTAGAATTTCCACCACAACTTCTATAATAACGTATCTCTACCCTTTATTATTTGGCACTTAGTCATTCAACAAACAGTTCTTGCACACCTACTTTGGATGTGAAGATACAGAATTAGAAGAAATGACCTTTGTTCTCAAGGAAACACAACCAACTTCAATAAATAGCTGAAAATGGGGGAAGTGGAGTTACCAGGGGTCAGAGGTTTATTCCAAGCAGAGATGTCAGAGCAAAATCTTGAAAGGCATATGGGAGCTACTGTGATAACCTGGGGAAAGGAGTGAGGTCTTCACCCACCAGGAAACAGTGCGTGTGAAGTCACGGAGGCTACAGAGAATCTCATGGATATTCCTGGAATGCAGGATCTGTCTCAGAGGTTAGTGAGACAATGATGGAAAGAGGCAGGGACCAAAATACCAAGAGTCTTCTACTTCAGGCAAAGGACTGTGGATTTTATCCTGAATGAAGAAATCATCCAAGGATTTTAAAAACAGAGATATGGCATGAATGGGTTTGCATTTTTAGAAAGTCGCTCTGGAAGAAGAACAGAGAATGGGATGGAAGAAGGGCAGAATAATTAAGCCACTATAGATGAGATACGCTGAGGGTGGGAACTGAGGCGGGACAGTGAAGGTGGAGGAGGGGCAGGTAGGAGTCTACCATGCTTGACTCTGATAAGATCTGAGGATGACAAGAAAGAAAGGTGAAGGGAAGGGAGCAGGCATCTGGCAACTGAGTCCCAGTTTTTAGGCCTGGGTGACTGAAGAGACAGAGGGGGGTATCATTTGTTAAGGTGACAATGCTAAGACGGGTTGAGTCTGAGGTAACTTTAACCCTTCCAATGGGAGTATCCAAAAGGCACTTACAAAGACGGGGCTGAAGCTCAGCAGGTGTAAACTGAATGTAAACCTCTGGGAGTCGTGAGCACAAAGACAATGATGGGGGCTGAAGACAAAGCTCTGCAATGCCCCCACATTTATGAGATGTGAGGAGAACAAGAGGCAAGGAAGCACCCATGAGGAGGGGCCAGAGGGGCAGAGGAAGAATGAAGGCAGCAAGAGTTGGTCAACAGTCACAAGACCACCGGGGCCAGATCAGAGCAGTGCTACAAAGAAATGAATTTGGCCCCCACAGATGTGGGTAAGAACAGCTTCCGTCAGACTGAAATGGGCTAAGCCCAAAGAAGGCGAGGCAAGGCAGAGAAGGGGTGGGGGGGGAAGAGGGAGAATGGTGCACTACCAGAGAAGGACACGTGGGTGTGTATCTTACTTCCCTACTAGACAACAAGCTTCTAGGGCAGTACTGCCCAACAGAAATATAATGCAAGCCATAAATGGAATTTGTCATTTGCTAGCCAAAGCCACGTTTTCAGAAAGCAAGAAAAAAGCCGGAGAAATTACTTTTAATAATACGTTTCATTTAACCCCATACAACCAAAATATTACCACTTCATAAGTGAGGAACACAACATTTATTAATAAGATATTTGACATTTTCTTTTCTATAAAGCCTTTGAAATCTGATGAATACTTCACACTGACAGCATATCTCAATTCAAAGTGGCCACACTTTAAACTCTCAACGGCCACACGTCATTCTGATTTAACTTCGATGAATCAGGGCTCAGCATGGAAGCAGGCACACTGTACATTTTTGTAAAAAAAAAAAATATGATGAAATGAATGGACAGGTGATGGACGGAAGGATGAATGCATGGATGGATGGATGGATGGATGGACGGACCGTCATCCATTGACAAAATCTGTGAACTCTCCATGGCTTCGTTCCCTCTACCAATGGTACTTTAAATTCCCAGTCTTGAGTCATATTATGACTAGAGCCTTGGTATAGCTTAATATTAACATAAACAGCATAATTTCCATTCCTTCTAAACCTCTTCCTTCAAAAATCACAAATGCTGTCAGTCTAATTGTCTTAGAGCAAAAAAACTCTGTGAAACACTAATGAGAAGACCTACGGCTCACATCTATCTCAAGCAGGCCACTTACCTTTCTGAGCCTCCACTTCCCCCACCCTAAAAATATAACCGCAACTCAGCATACCTCATAGACTCACCGTACAACTCAAACTAGTGAAGACACTAAAATATTATACACAAGTAGGGTACCACCTAGAAGTCTCTCTGTATTATAAATAATATATGCCATACGAGCTTAAAACATGATAAACCACCATCAGGTACACGTGCACACATTCATAAACATGGCTTGGCTACATTAACACGAATATTTTCACTTCCAACATCACTCTTCTTCCCTTCTCCCTGCAAGAACCACAGAAGGTGTGGCCACTTGGATTTTCCCAGAGAAAAACAACAAGGGTTTTTCCAGAGTCATCACACTCCTGAGGTTCGCAGAACTGGATAGAGCTTGCCTCCAAAGAGGAGACTTAGAAATGCTGCTCAGGGTGTGACCAAGGCTGGGAGATGGGGTGGTTGAAGGCTTAATCACCTTTCTACCAACGGCACATGAAACATGTCCTATACAGACATCACTCAGAGTTTCACAGTGAAAATCTTCTCTACGCCACCCAACTTCCAAGAGCTCCGTGTACATGGTAATAACTATTTGGCTTCATCCTACTCTGAGTATGAAACACAGAAATATTGGGGGGGATTAGAAAAGGTATAAAGCTGAAAGACAGACTTCTTAGGTGCACAGGTGTCAAGTGGAGGGAAAAAATGAAGACCATCAATTTGTTTCTTTTGCCAGTCAAGGTCACCATCGACAAACCTGATTTAAAAACTTCCCTCAAGGGGCACCTGGGTGGCTCCGTCGGTTAAGTGTCTGCCTTCGGCTCAGGTCATGGTCCCAGGGTCCTGGGATCGAGCCCCGCATCAGGCTCCCTGCTCGTCGGGAAGCCTGCTTCTCCCTCTCCCACTCCCCCTGCTTGTGTTCCCTCTCTCGCTGTCTCTCTCTCTGTCAAATAAATAAATAAAATCTTAAAAAAAAAAAAAAACTTCCCTCAAAATTCTGCCGCTAACTGACCAAGAGTGAGAGTCACTCACAGACCCCAGAGATGAGGACACTCATCTGACCATCTAGCACCCTAACTGAGCAGGAAAGAAATAAGAAAAAGAAGAAGAACTTATGGAGGCCCTGAGATGGGATAGGGGATGGGGGACAGAGGACCATGGGGACACAATATGTGAGTGG
Organism: Neomonachus schauinslandi; assembly: GCF_002201575.2. Classification (NCBI taxonomy): domain Eukaryota; kingdom Metazoa; phylum Chordata; class Mammalia; order Carnivora; family Phocidae; genus Neomonachus; species Neomonachus schauinslandi. The sequence goes on from NC_058403.1 coordinate 77,300,401, forward strand.
CAAAGCAGAGCCTTTAACCCTGTTGGTCAAAATCCGCATCTTCTGCTGTTTCTCTTTATGTGACCCCATTTTTTAAAGCCAAATTAAAAATTACCCACTGACTCACCCAGCTACAGATAAAACTAGTGATACACAGATTGCAAAGTTTAAAAGCAAAAGTTAAAAAACAGATAAACTCTGTGGCAAATGTCATTTAATCCAAAATCAGTTCTACCAGCAAAAGATAAATTATTGTTCCACTCGGCATTTCTCAGCCACACGTTCTCCATGGCCAGTAAAATCCTGGTGGCAAAACAGCCATCACAACCAGTTTCCAGCAGACCACGCACAGAACCCTTCTGTGTTACCCTCCTGTGCCTGACCACACACAGACGCGTGCCCTCGCCTGCCCTAAAGTTATAGGAGAGGTCAAATCCTAACCAGGGACCATGTTATTGATTTATTCTGAGGAAGACCTGTCACAAGACCAGAAATACACAGCGTCCGTATGATCACCATATTCTGTCTGTCGCCATCAGGAAGTGGTCTCATGAGAGTGAAAGTCAAGTCAGGGCTCAGGGACAGTAGGAGATAGACTGAAGCACCTGAGCCGAGGCTCCCTCTTCCCTGAGCCTTGCCAATGCTTGGAGCAAGGATTCTGGTCCTCATTTTACAGAAGAAGATACCAGTGCCTCCAGTTTTTGTGACAAGTTACACTTCCACGCAAGGAAAGCTCCCGTTCCTCAGAGATGTCACTACAAATTCACAGGACACAGAGGCTACATGGTGTAGGAATGGGGTGTCCAGGCTTTGCAGTTAGACAAATCCGAGTTCAAAGCCTGTGCATGCCCTGTGTGACCCGGTGGAGGGCACGTGCTGAGTTCTGATTTAACCTGTAAGATAAGGGAATGATGAAAATCCTACCTCATGGGGCTGCTGGTAGATCAGAGACTGCTAGCAAGCTGCCTCACACCTGGCACATGGCAGCTACAATTGGCCTGCTCCTTCCTGGTCCGATCTTTCCCCTTCCCTTGTGAGAAGGATAACATGGACATGCTGTTCTTCCTCCCTCCTTCCCTGCTCTGTCAGTGGTTCCACCGTGCTCACTCACCACCACCTGAGCACCGGGTCCCTTATGCCCCCACCCCTCAACCAGGCAAGTTCTAGGCTGGTTCACACACTGGTGCCCTTGCCCACGCTCTCCCCTTATCCTAGAACATTCTTTTTTTTTTTTTAAAGGTTTTATTTATTTATTTGAGAGAGAGAATGAGAGACAGAGAGCACGAGAAGGGAGAGGGTCAGAGGGAGAAGCAGACCCCCCGCCGAGCAGGGAGCCCGACGCGGGACTCGATCCCGGGACTCCAGGATCATGACCTGAGCCGAAGGCAGTCGCTCAACCGACTGAGCCACCCAGGCGCCCTATCCTAGAACATTCTTTACCATACTCCTATTCATCTCACAGAAGCCAACTCCACACCACTGACCCCATGACGCCTTTCCGGTCATTCTCTCCTTTGTGCTTTGTGCGCACGTGAATGATTATACCGAGGCAATCAAGGCATTGCATACCAATGCAAGGCTGGTCCTCACCAGTACACAGAGGTATGGTCACACACGTTGCTAAAATATTTCAGTATTTCTCTGCCTGCTGTTACAAAGCTTCTGTTTCAAGGCCCCTAGGTGTGCCCCAATTTTCCCAATCCCTCCCTTAAGACCCCAGAACCTCTCCACAATCCGGGAACCAAAGGTTCCCCTGGCAGAGCTGGTAGCCCTTCAGTACAGGGTATTCTATACCTTTAAATATCATCCCCGCCTAAATGGATAATTTACCTACTAAACTAAATGCTGATTTGCATACTTTGTGGAACAGGACAGATACCAATTACAAGGGAGGATGTTCCTTCAGGGCCAGAAGCACATGACTCCTCGGCAACCAGAACACTCAGCTGAGAGCAAAGAGTGACGTGATTCATAACGTCTCCTACACCTCTCCCTCCTCAGCCATGGCCCAGCATATATTAGGCCTTCAATACATTCTTGCTGCCCACCTGCCTGACTGCCCTACTGTGTGTCAGATTGGACCCCATCTGACTCCCATCTCCCACAGACACCCAGTCCGCCTCCCTGGCCCCAGCTACTGCCCTCCCACCCCTCTCCCTCTCCTCCAATGGCACAACCTTGAGGCCAGCTCTCCACTGCCCATTTCCAGTGACCCTGATGCTGACAAACCCAACCCGAACTTGCCTGAGACTGGCCTGAGGTCCTCATTCTTGGACTAAGGAAGTGACCAAAAGAAACATGTTCCCTCAAGGCACACTTAAGAAGTCGTCCATTTAAAAGTTACCCAAAACTGTTAAAAATCTTCCTTGTATTTTTATAACTTATTGAGGTTTGAAAAAATGGTTGCACATCACACTGATTCATTTTCTCTTCCCTCATCATCCAGTGTGGTAGGAAGGACAGGGTCTCCTCGATATTAATGATGGGGGGGGTGACCTCTCCAAGAAACACAGTTGGTTCATAGCAGGGCCAGGGCTAAAGTCTAACCTCAAGCATCTCAGTCCAGAGCTGTCTGGTTACCTAGGGCCAGCCCAGGTCAGTAATGCATGATCTTCTTGGGCTAGGACGTATGGGACTAGGATGTAGCTCTGTCACCCGCTGTCCCTTAATGCTGCTTTGCTCTCCCACGTAGCCCCTTTCACTCTCTGACAGCAGGGATTTGTTTACTTGTCTGTTGTCTGTCTCGCTTCCTAGACTGCAAGCAGAATGAAGCCTTGGACTGTGCCTGTCGCCTGTCCCCTTCATCAGAGCACACTTGGACTGTGAAAAGAAAAGGGAATTTGAAGCCAGACCCAACAGTGACTCCCTGAACTATCAGTCACCAGCGACCTAACCATGGACAAATAACTCAATCTCTCCAAGCCTCAGTCTCTTCATCCTTAACATCCAAATAATGACACCTACTTCCCAGGTACTTGGGAGTAGTTTAAGAAAAGAATTTTCACCAGAGCTCCATACATGATAAGCAGTCAACACATGCCTGCTTCTCTCTTTCTGTACCAGTCACCAGCTGTGCTTCCTTCACCCCCTACCTACCCCACATAGCTCCTTCTCCTACCAATCACTGCAGCACCAGGCCCTTCCCTACCTCAACATGTCAGCCCACTCCCACAGACCCATTTGAAGGCAGGTGTCTATAAGGGGTAGCCAGGCAGAACTCACAGCTGGAGCCAACCACATTTTCATGTCTGCCAAGCTCTGACCTACTTCCCAGCCGACCAAAACAGGTGACACTGGTAATGATTCAGCAAGGACTTGCTTATTTTTTTCAAGTCATCTTGGACATGGGACATAACCCAGAATCGTGGACTCGTGGAGCTCAGAGCTGCAGGGTCTATGCAGCCAAGCCCACCAAGTCCAACTCTGCTATTTTATAGATGTAGAATCTGTGTTCTGGAGAATGGAAGTACATTAGCCAAGAACCAAACCCCCGAATTCCCCCAATGATTAGAAACAAGAACATGGTTCCAATTATATCCTAACAAAGGGTCCTGGCTGGCCTACCACTTTCCCTCATCTCAGGATTCCTTATGTCTCAGAGTTTAAATTCTTCCTGATTCCATTCCAGGCAAATGTATTCTCTCCATTATTAAATATTCTGCATCTTTCTACACGATGGAGAATTTCTCTAATTTCCGCCCCATGAAGTACAGTTCATACACCTAGAAATAAAACTGAAAATGTTTTAAATTATAAGAAACGGTATAAGAAAAACCAACAGACTAGAGGTGAGAAAGTATGGAGACAAGAACTTGGTTCTGCCACTAACTACTTACATGACCTTAAGGGAGTTCGTCTCCCCTCTGGATCCCCTTTTTCTCGTATTAAATTGGGACTGTTGAACCAGGTCCTCTCCAGGCTGTGATATTCCAGATCTTTGTGTCTCATCATCACTTTCAGTACAATGTTATCACCTACTATCCAAAACAGTTAGACTCTGATTCATTAAGCTCAGAATTGAATGCAAACTGGGAATGTATCCTTTAATACATGATCAGTGTTCGTCAATGAACTGCAAAGCTTTTCAAAGGCAAGGGTTCTACTTTTATGTTATTATGTCACACAGACTTTGTAAATACCATAAAGTAAATGTTGCCAGACTGATGAAGTTGTATAGTAATGCAAAGCTGTGGGGTGACAATAAAACAATAAGGCAGTGTCTTCAATAGATCACAATTTAGGCTTCTTGTGACTGTGGATTTTCTTACGGTGGTCCCTTTAATAATCTTGCCATTGCTCAAGTCCCTTCTTTAGAAACTATGTATGGAAGCAGCTGTAGATACTATAGAATATTGTCAATGGGAATACCTCTTTGATTTTTTAGAATGATTCTGATTTTTCCAACAGTCACTGAAAGACAACTCCAGTGAATAAGGGAGGTAGGTGATCCAGTTGGAGATGATCATGCTGAATAATACTTGGCCAAAAAAAAAAAAAAAAAAAAAAAAAACCCATAAAATTTGTGGGTGATAACATCAAGGTCATAAGTCACATAGCCCCAGCTGAGCCCAGAGGCCTCATTTAAAGAGGGTAATACTCAGTGGATTTCTAGGCAGTACCAAGTTTGTAGTAAGACACACTAGATCTTCCTAAGCTTCCAAGAAAAATAAGCATGTTGATTCAGAGGTGGTACTTCTCTCCTGCTTCCTACTGCTCTTTTCCCCCACAAAAATGTTTCTTAATACAAAATGTCAAGTGATCCCCACTAGACTCCAACACGAGAATAATCACGAGATGATGTCCATAAAGATGTCACAGATTTCCCAGTTTTTTTTCCCTTACAAAGCACTCATAAAAGAAATTAGTGAAAAAAGCCTAACGCATTAAAATGTTCACAACAGTGTTATTTATAAGAGCAGAAATTGGTAACAATCCATATCCAAAAATATGTAAATGGCTAAATTTAAAAATGGCACACCTGATCAATGGACTATGAGTGGCCATTAAAAACACAAGAATTATAAAATAATCTGGAAATGTTAATGAATATTCAATAGAGAAAAAAAGAGCAAACAAAACTGCCTCATAAGAATATATATAAGAAAATACTGCTAGATAATATTTTAATAATATACCTGCTTTGGAATAATAATGATGATGACTAACGGCTAATAGCATGACTCAGGACTCCTCCATGAGATCCTGGAAATACTTGAAGCTATGATAAAGGCTGGAGATTTAAATTGAAGAAGGCAATCAGAAACTCCAGAACAAAACAAAAGACGGCATGAGAAATCATAACCAAATTTAGAGAAATCAGCCCAATATAAAAGAAAAAGTTAATGAACTTCAAAAAGAAACACAGAAGAGACTCCAAGCAGGCAAGAGAACAATTAGAAAGACAGAAGATATATGGGATATGGCAGAATACTTAATTTTCTTCTTCCAACCAAAAAAATACAGCCTCAGACTCCAAAAATATTAAAGAAGAAGAAAAGGCAAGAAGCTCACTGTACAAATAAAACAAAAACCCAGGACCATTTTAAACAACTAGAGGAGAAATAGGAGAATGTGCTAGATTGTGATGCTAAGGGAAAGTTCAGTCCCCTGAGTGGCTTGAAGGTGGTGACCTCAGAACCCTAGAAAAGGAAATGAAACCACAGTACATGACTTAGCCCCATATTGAGCAATATTTACCTAGAAATCATAATGTAAATGTTGTTGATTGCTTTCAGCTTTTGAAATCAACCCACAGACACAGCACAGAAGACTCAGTTATGGTTACAAAACCATGCACACGTGCATTTTACATGATCAATTATAAACACTGGACAGGCAAAAGTCATGTAAAACATAAGTGACAAATTATGAATAGAAGTGAGTCAGGAAAGGTGGAGAGAAGCCCCAGCATCTTCATCTTACAAAATGGTGGGTGAAGAGATACTGTCCAAAGTATCTCTCGGTTGATACAGCAAGAAATGGAGATTTACGCACATTATATAAACTTATAAAGGAAATGAACAGAGAGAGTAAATCAGTGATGTAACTGTCAACAACTGGGAAGGGGGATGCAAAGTCCCTGTGGGGCATTAACGAGCTCGTCCCTGCCTATCAGAAAAGTGAGCAGACATGTATAAAACTAATAACTCAAAAACTAAAGATATAAGCACGTTGTTTACAGATATGACAATAACCACGAGAAGAATTAAAAACAAAAAATGGTTATATGTGGGTAATGACACCAGGGTGGGGAGAAATAGGACAAGAAATTCTTGTTCTTATATAAATGCTTTTGTATTATTTCACTTTATTTTTACTATGAACATTTATTTGAAATCTTTAAAATAAAAAAAAATTAGGGGGCACCTGGGTGGCTCAGTCGGTTAAGCATCCAACCCTTGATTTCGGCTCAGGTCATGATCTCAGGGTCGTGAGATTAAGCCCTGCGTCGGGCTCCACTCCACACTGGGCATGGAGCCTGCTTAAGATTCTCTCTCTCTCCCTCTCCCTCTGTCCACATCCCCCTCCATCTCGTACACTCTCTCAAAAAATAAAGGAAAAAAATTACAGCCATCAAAAAAAAAAAAAGAAATATTACCGTTTGCAATGACGTGGATGGAACTAGAGGGTATTATGCTAATTGAAATAAGTCAATCAGAGAAAGACAATTATCATATGATTTCACTCATATGTGGAATTTAAGAAACAAGGCAGAGGATCATAGGGGAAGAGAGGAAAAAATGAAACAAGACGAAACCAGAGAGGGAGACAAACCATAAGAGACTCTTAATCATAGGAAACAAACTGAGGGTTGCTGGAGGGGAGGAGAGTGGGGGAATGGGGTAACTGGGCGATGGACATTAAGGAAGGCACGTGATATAATGAGCACTGAGTGTTCTTTGCAACTGATGAATCACTGAGCTCTACCTCTGAAACTAATTCTACACTATATTTTAATTCATTGAATTTAAATTTTTAAAAATTTTATTAAAAAAATATTTCAAAGGAAAATGGATGCAAATAGCATGACCCTGCAAATAGCATGATCCTGAGGTCATAAAAGCCAAATGCAAGGCAACTTTCTTGGGGTAACCATTATAAGATGCCACTCTTGTGGACATAGCTAAGTGCACCACAAGGCCCCCTTTTAAAGCCCCTCTGCCCCTCTTCCCATTCTCCTCAAGATCCTTAACTCTCCCTGAACATCCTCCTAGAAAAGTCTGAACAGATAATGCCCCTCAACTCTCTTTGCTGGCTCCAAAATAAAAAGCAGCCCCTAATGAAAACTTGAAAATACAAAGAATCCCTGAGGAAATCCCAAAGTCAACAGACAGCTCGGGAGGCACAGTCCTGTGGCCTAGCAGCGCCCCAGGGCCTGGAGGTTGGAGCTATAATTAGCTGCTTCTGGGCAGACAACAAGGACTCCTGTTCCCTGGAAAGGAGGTAATTAAAGGAGGCAGATTTAGGCCTGAGGTGGTAAGTCTCAAGGAACTGTGGCTCCGGGCAATCCCAACCTGTACCCTGAATGAGGAAATAGGAACCCACAGGCCTAACGCTCCACTCCTGAACCATTTTTTTCTTCTCCTCTCCGATTCTAAAGCCAGGGGCACGCCAGCCATCGGCCCGATCACTTTGTCTCAGTCGCCTAAGAGCCATTTACCGGGCACCCACTACTGTGTGCCAGGCACGGTGCAGGAGGGCAGAGACAAATCACACCGAACCCCTGACCTCAGGGAGCTGACACGTGAGAGGTGCATAAACAGAACTCCCAGCACACAGCACTGGACGAGAAATGAGCCACATCACAAGAGGAGGATCAAGCAGGCCGCTGCTCGCTGGGATGCCTGGGGAGGGTGTCCTAGAAACCACACAGAGGCTTGATCTGAACAAATGGAAATAAGAACGTGTAGAGGAAAGGTGGCTTTCTAGAAAGTAGAAATTCCATGAGCAGAGGCAGGAAGTCAGCCAACTGAGGGGCTTATGGTAGGAGAGCTACCTACTGCAGATGGAACATTCGTGTTCATGACTCACTCACTGGGTGCCCCCCACAGGCCAGCATGGACGCCTGACAGACATTCTCTCCAATCGTTGCCACACCCCGCAGGGAAAGAATCTTTTCCCCCTAGGATACAGATGAAGAATCTGGAGCTCAGGGGTGGAGGAACAACTTGCCCAAGGTCACAGAGTTGTAAAGTAACAGAGCACAAATTCAAAACCTGGTCTCGGGCTCTACAGCCCAAGCCTTTCCTCTGTGTGCCACCAAAAGGAGTAGATAAGGAAGGTGTCTCTACCAGCAGGGCTAAGGAGATGGTTCAGTGACCATCTGCAAACACTTCTCAGAGTCCAGGGCAACACTGTCACGGACTCCAGAAATTTCACGCCACAGCCGTGCCCATGCTTAGAGACTCCTTCCCATAATGTCCCACACTGTCGCGGCCACCACGGCAGCATTTAGGGCCTTCCCGAACCTGGGCACTGGGGCAGCACCTGGCTCCCAGGGGTTCACACGCCACAGGGTGCTTGCTTGGGAAAGTAGGAGAAGATCACACAGCACAACCTACCAAAGCCCACAGGTCTGAGCCTCACCGCCATGAGCCTAGTGTTGGGAGTTCCTGCCTCAGGCCCTCCCCATACAGCCAGGCTTCTCGAGAGAGACAGAAGCTCTACCAGACACGACTCTCCGAACATGGCACAGGGCAGTCTGCCTTCTGTAGCTCTATGTCCATCTGCTTATTTTCCCTGCATATCCCTCAAGATCTTTCCCCATAAACTCGACAGGAGTGATGCCAAACCTCCTCTGTTTTGGGAAGGAAAAGAGGCACAGAAGAGGGGAGGCTTCAAACAGGACTGAAGTGTGACCCCGTCAGCAAACGAAGATGTGAGATCCAACTCAGCTTCTGGATGAGCCGGTTTCCCCCTTCCATGAGGCAACTCCAGGATTTAGGGACATCACTTTGGTATCCTGTTCAAGAACAAAACCCAAGAGTCTGGGGTTCCACTACAAAAACACAGCCTGAGGACTGATCTCCCCACATCACATCCATGCATCAGCTTGTCTCACGACACACCTTGTATACACATGCACGCACACTCCTGGCCCTTTCTTTAGACCTCATGAAGTTTGCACCAAGGCTGGTACTGAAATTAGCTCCTTACATATAGCTGTGCAGGGCATGCCTTGGCCCATGCTTATAAATGTACTACACATTAGCAAGTGTAGCGCCTGGCTATCAACTACCCAGATACTCCCATGAGATTTTTCCATGAATTCTTCAAAACTTTCCAGCCTGTGAATTTAAAGGGACTTTCCAGGCATTCTCTCACTCATTCTTAATGGTCTTATCCTACAGAAGAGGGAAGGAGTAACTTACATACAGGATGAGCACGTGAAGGCAGAGGGACGTCCTTCACTCATGCATCTGGCAAAAATGTACCGAGCAATTAGCTGACGTAGGCGCCATGCTGTGTGAAGTGCCTGGATAGAGAGCCGAAAACACATGGAACCTAACAGGAGGGCATGGACAAGCAAACTGTTAAACCAGTGTTGGCCACGGCTAAAACCATGCCATCTACCCCCGGTTTCCAACCTCCACACCAGCAGCAATGCACATTTCCCATAAGCCAGCATTCCTGGGCCGTTCAAACAGACTGCTAGAACATACTCGTCAGTTCCTTCAGTACTTTTCCCCGCTGGAAGTGGTAGAAGATAAAGTAAGTACCCAACAGGTTAATAATACACAGTGCAATCTATTTCATGCTGAAGGAGGAGAAAAGAAGACAGAGATAAAATGGAACTTTTTCCTCTCCATCTGCCTGCCACTCTGCCTACTTATGTTCTCTCTCTCTCTGTCAAAAAATAAATAAAATATAAAAAAATAAAAAATAAAAAAATAAAAGCCTCCACCAGCCAGAAATGCCTGACCACCTGATGCAGTCCACCCCATTTTCTGATACCTCCTTCTATGTGTCCTTAAATATGGAGTTCAGTCTAACTCCATGGGCTTTTTGGTGAAATCCCTGGGAGTGGCAGGTGAGGGGGAAATCAACACAGAGCCAACTAGGGAAGCAGTGTCACAGGACAAATAAGACCATGGACTTTGAAATCAAGCAGAACCGGCTTCACACCCCAGCCGGCTACTTGGGGGACGGCGTCCAACGTCCCAGGCCTCTGCTGGCTGTTAAAGGCCTAGAAGAAACATAAGGCAGGCAGAGTGCCTGGCCCAGTGAGCATTCCATACATGGCAGCCCTCTTGGTAACTAGACTATTCCTGCTTCCCGGTCCAGCCGCCACATGATCAGAGGGCCAATCACACCCTGGGCCTCTCTACAACATCTGTACGCCCTTCCATAGCATGTCTTTGCAACGCCTCGGCAAACAGCCCGTTCTGTTTGCCTCTGGCCGGCAGAACTGGAAGCGAGGGCTGACCAGGCTTCCCTTTAAAATACCCTGGCCCAGTGAAAAATCGGAGAGAACAGTTTTGCTCCCGCCTTTAAGGGTGCTGTCCACCACTCTGCAAAGCTGCAGGAAGCCCCCAGATGCCACGGCAGCTGCCTTGATCACTTGGAGTTGTCGACATTGCTCAAGCCCCCCGTCAGGGCCCCAAAATCAGGCACCAGGAGGGAGAGGAAAGGGAAGAATAGCACGTGACTTGGTGTGTGTTCCCTAGGCCCCCACTGCCAAGTCCCCCGCCGCACTGTGGCACGTCCGCTTCAGCACATGGAGGACGAGGGTGCACCCTCCTCCCAGCTTCTACTTCTTGCCCAGTGCTGCAGGCGGGCAAAAGCAGCACCAGGTCCCGGGAAGTGTGTCTGCAGGTAAAAGACACGGGATCCTGGCCCGGTTTGGCACTATAATCCAGGTGACCCCTGGAGGCTCAATGAGCTCTTTGAGGCTCACTTTGCTCATCCACACAAAAGGATACCCACCAAGACTGTCGGTTCCTCACCGGAGTCGCCCGACAGAAACACTTTGGGAAGTTTTTCTAAGTACTCATGATCAGGCCTGCATCTCAGAGATTCTGATTCAGGTATCCATTTTTTAAATTCCCTGGCTGATTCTGAAGGTTAATAATCAGCTACCTTGGGGCACATTGGTGGCTCAGTGGGCTAAACGTCGGACTCTTGATTTTGGCTCAGGTCATGATCTCAGGGGCCTGAGATCAAGCCCAGCATTGGGCCCCGCAATCAGCAGGGAGTCTTCTTGAGATTCTCTCACTTCCTCTTCCTCTGCCCCTCCCCCACCACATGCTCTCTCTCTCTAAAATAATAAAGAAATAAATCTTTAAAAAAAAAAAGGGATCAGTGGTCTTTAAGATCCCCATGTCTCCTTCAGCTGAGACCATCGAGCCTCATTCTTGGGGGAACAACTGTAAAGAACTTGGCACAGGGCCTGGCACACAGTAGGTACTAATCAAACATTTGCTCCTTCTACCATCACCTCCATCTCCAGCCAGAAGCAATGGCAGCCACATGGGTTTCACAAGGCAAGATGGCAGCCGATGCCAAATCTGAAACAAACTGTACTAGCCCAGCAGGCCAGCTCCTGACTTAGTGAATACCCGAAGTCCATTCCCAGGAGGTTCCTACCCATGAAAACAATGGGGAGGGGATGCCTATAAAAAAATATATTCCCAAGAGAGCAGCAGTGAACTCTATAGAGTTCTGCTTCTCAAAACCTACCGTGCATACACATCACTTAAGATGCAGTTTCTGGGGCGCCTGGGTGGCTCAGTTGGTTAAGCGACTGCCTTCGGCTCAGGTCATGATCCTGGAGTCCCGGGATCAAGTCCTGCATCGGGCTCCCTGCTCAGCAGGGAGTCTGCTTCTCCCTCTGACCTTCCTCCCTCTCATGCTCTCTGTCTCTCATTCTCTCTCTCTCAAATAAATAAATAAAATCTTTATTAAAAAAAAAAAGATGCAGTTTCTGGGGTGGGGCTGAGATTCTTCTTCTTTTTTTTTTTTTAAAGATTTTATTTATTTATTTGACAGAGAGAGAGAGAGTGAAAGCAGGAACACAAGCAGGGGGAGTGGGAGAAGGAGAAGCATGCTTCCCGCTAAGCAGGGAGCCCGACGCGGGGCTCGATCCCAGGACCCTGGGATCATGACCTGAGCCAAAGGCAGACGCTTAATGACTGAGCCACCCAGGCGCCCCTGAGATTCTTCTTTTTTAACAATTCCCAGGTAATGCGGATGGTATCGGCACAAAGAAACAAATCTTGAGTAGCAATGTCCTGACCATAGGCATTTTGAAGGGGTAAATTTGCACACAAATATACCAAGTGACCACCTAAGGACCACTCAGGCACTGTACGGGGCTGGAAAGAAAGAGATAAAGAAAATGTGAAAAACAGACATCTCAGCAAATAGTCACAATAAAACATGCTTTAAATTCTATACCAGAGGCATGGGCATTCCAGCAAGAAACCATGAATACTATTTGGGCAGCACAAAACCAAAAACCCTGAGGAAGAGTAAGAAGGTAGCTAGTTAAGCTTATGGAGGAAAACAATTCCAAACTAGTAGGTACAGCATGGTCCCATTCTGGAGGCTAAAACCAGGTTGGCAAACTATCTGCATGACCCACTAGCCAGGAATGCTTTTTATATATTTTTAGAAGTTTTATTTAAAAAGAAGAAGAAGAATACGTGACAGAGACCATATGAGGCCAACGAGCCTAAAATATTTACTATCGGACCTTTACAGAAATTTTTGCCGATGCCCGGGCTAGAAAGGGAGATGCACACATGCAATTATACACCAAATTTCACATTGGTTTTTACAAGTAGCTACAGGTGGTTTTGATTTTCTTCCTTGTGCTTTCCCATATGTTCCTAATTTTCTTCAGCGACCATGAGTTATTCTGAAATTGAGGGTGAAAAAAGTTCGTGCCCTTTGAGCAAGCAATTTCATGTCCTACTAATCTACCTTGTAGTCAGAGGTACAGATAAAGAATTTTGTAAAAATGACATTCATCACAGTGCCATTTATAATAATGAAAAATTAGAAATTCAGATGTCAGCTATCCAACAAAAAATATTTAAAAATTACAGTATATTCTGAAGATGGAATAATATGCAGTCATCAAAAAGCACATGTATGAATAATTCCTAATGCCATGAGAAGGGGCTCGTGCTACTCTCTGGTGAAATGGCTATATATAAAACTGTATACACAGTAAGACATCAAGTCAGCAAAATGCAAATGTACAAAAAAGTAATGAAAGGAACTACTCAAGATCATTAAAAATAGTGCTTGTATCTAAATAGTAGATTGATGAATGATTCTCATTTCCTTATTTGGTTCTGCGTATTTGAAATATTTTACTATGAGCATACACTACTCTTGGAACAATACCACAGGCAATAAAACTTAGGTTTGTATTTTGCTTTCACTTCTTCCTGGGGGATTGAGAGGAGTTTCAAGAGGAGGAGAAATCTGTGCTGCATTTTGCAGGATGAGCAGGTGCTCATCAGACAGAAACAAAGGGCCCTCGGGACCAATGGGAAAGCACATGCTAAGACACATGGGTGTGCAAGGCAGTATGCCCAGGAACACACTCAGCACAGCTGAAGCACGGAATATGACTGGCAAGGGGCTGGCCGGAGACCATCCTGGAACCAGGGCAGGGTCAGATCACGGCAGGGTGGAGGTGTGCAGCAGGGCAAAGGATTTCCCCGGGGCCATGGGAGATGGTGAGTGAGAAGGCAGGAGGCCAGCTGGGACGCTGGGGAGAGAATGCTTTCCCTAAAGTGGAGTCGGGGATTGCAGCGGCCCATGTGGAGCAGAGCCAGAAGAAAACTGGGAGCCTTTCACTCAGTTTCACTCACAAAGCAGTTCTCCTAAAAATTCTCCAAACACAGCGGTGCACATATTTGTGCCTAGGAATAAAACTAATTGGGAAAATCAAACCAAAATGTTCTTACTGTCCCAAGCATGGCTAGGGAGGCCATGCCGACTTCCTCCTTACAGCAGACCCAGCCAGCCCTCTGCACTGCTTCTGATGGGCAAGGCCCAGATGGAGGCAGAGGAGAACAAGGCCACAAGGGGCTGTTGTGATGGACCCAAGGCAGGATGAGGCTGGGCACTGAGGAGGAAGGGAAAGAAAGTTTCTGAGGGTGAGGAGGCTCAGATAAGAGAGGGCCAGGCCAGTCACTGCTCCAGCCAAAAGTCATGATCTCGGAGGAGAAAAGAGGCTGGAGAGCGGCTGTGCTAAGCCCCCCGCACGGCTGCATTCCTGGCAGCATGAGAGGTGGCGTTCCAGTAAACCAGAAGGAATGCTTCTGGCAAGAGACACTCAGACCTGCTCAAGAGGGCTTTAAATGGAAATATGAGAACAAGAGAGGAAAGTAGAAGTGTACAGCACGCACCAGGGAGACAACTGTGTCCCAGATCTGGGCCCCCCACAAGGGCAGGGGCCCTGGCATCCCAGCGGAAACCAAGGGAGACACACCGGACTGGACAACCCTCCCAGCCCTAGGGGCACCAGGCTGAGACGGGAAATGAGCCGGAGGGCTGAGGCGGAACCTGGGAGGGGCTCAGTGCCGTCCAAGGTACGTGTGAGCCCAAGAGAAGCTTCACTCTGAAGACAGCCCAAATTCGAAAGCCCGGGGGGGGGGGGGGGCGGTCAGCATGGTTCTGCAATTACAGGGGATGGGGAGGTGCGGGGCTATTGTAGGGCCCACGTCGGTGCATTCAAAATGTCTCTCTCTTTTTCTTCTCGGTGGCCAAACACATGGGCATGGCCTGAGAGCCTGATGGGCTCTCTCCACCACCCTGCCGCTGGGACACTTTCTCTGCGTATGGTACACACACCCACTACGTCACCCGCTGCCCCAATTTTCTTTGCATGTCTGTTTCCTGTGTAGACCACAGCCTCCTAGATGGCTGAACCGGGGCATTATTTAGCCAGTCCCTGGAATGGCAGACAGTAACCATGGGGGCAACAGTGTCCCTCGCTAATGCACAAGGCGGCTACAAAACGCAACGCATCTGCAGAATCTCCCTCTGACCGTCCAACAGTGTGACCTACAGTTAAGAGAAGCACAGAGGTAAATGGTTACTAGCAGTTTAACGCCAGCCAAGGAAGAGAAGTTTGATGCAGTGGGCAGAAAACAAATATTGGAAGGACGATGGTGTATTGTCTTGAGTAATGGTCTAAAGAAAAGGGAGATGCTGGGACCTTGGAAAAGCAAACAACAGCCATCCACCCCAAGGTGCTTAGAGTAGTCCCCGGGCAACCGAGACCAGCAAAGGTGAGAAGGGAGACAGGTGGTGGGCTTCACTGGCGTACAGTGTGAGGTGGGGAGCCAGGACAGCCAGAGAAAGGAGGAGGGGAGGGAAGGGAGGGCCTTGCAGAGCACAGGCATCTCCTGGGGGGAGGGGGGACACCAGGCTGTGGACAAACCTCCCACCGTGCCTCCCTCGCTCTCCCCAACCTCTCCCCATCGGTGATGTGAGCCGAATCCCCAGGTCTCTCTAAGCACAGGGAAACTCCATCCACGGCCCTGACACTTCTGTCCAAGGGACGGCACTCGAGCCTGCCTCCTCTCGCACTGGTGAACCGAGGGCGCTGCAGGGTCCCCCCATCCCAGCCCCCAGGCCCGGCAGTGGTGATAGCTCCACTGTGAAAGGAGAAGAGTATGCACTGGATGAGCCCAGCTGAGCAATATTTCCATGGGCTCTTAAACCCTGCACCCTCCCAGCATCCCTGACCTTCCGTGGGCAGCAGCTGACCTCCCACAGTCCTCCCTCAGCTGCAGCTCTGCATCTCTCATTCTTCTGCTCTTTGGTCTTCCCTGTGACAGGGGCATCATGCACTGCTCCGGTGTCCCTTAAGCAACAAGGGCCTTCCCACGGACAAGTACAGTTGACCTTTGAACAATGCAGGGCTTAGGGGCACCAACCCCCACACAGTCAAAAATCTGTGCATAACTTTTAGCTTCCCCAAAACAGCCTACTGTTGACCAAAAGCCTTACTGATAATATAGAGTTGATTAACACATATTTCACAAGTTACATGTATCACACACTGTATTCTTACAACAAAGTAAGCTAGAGAAAAGAAAATCATAAGGAAAACACATTTACAGTACTGTGCTGTATTTATCAAAAAAAAAAAATCCTCAAAAAAGTGGACCTGAAATTCAAACCTGTGTTATCAAGAGTCAACTGTATTTTAGGGGCGCCTGGGTGGCTCAGTTGGTTAAGCGACTGCGTTCGGCTCAGGTCATGATCCTGGAGTCCCAGGATGGAGTCCCATATCGGGCTCCCTGCTCAGCAGGGAGTCTCCTTCTCCCTCTGACCCTCCCCCCTCTCGTGCTCTTTCTTCCATTCTCTCTCTCAAATAAATAAATAAAATCTTTAAAAAAAAAAAAGAGTCAACTGTATTTTAGTCCTTAATCCAGACAGAATAGATAACATCAGCATCATCCCCATTTTACAGGTGAGAAAACTGAGGCTTGTGGGAGATCTTATCTTTATCTTCCCCAGGACCACCCCAACTTGTAGCCAGGCCTCTCCCAGACTGAACCAATCATGAAAGATACAGCAATCATGTGCAGTACCTTTCTAATCTAATCTTTTTGCTGCTCACTAAACCCAGCAACCAAGGTGTCAAGGTCAATCCTGAGTCTTATCACTCAGCTGGCTTATACCCTGAGTGTGCCTCAAGGCCCCAATCCAAAGCAAATGCCATCACCCTAGCTAGATTCCCCAGTCACACTCCAACACCAGTGCCCACCTCACTTCATCCTTCTGCCCCACCCCCCAACCCCCCATCCTGGAGGCTCTCCACTGACCCTGACACGGGAGTGATGACATCTCTCCTGGACTGTGGACAAGCCCCTCTCGAGGCAGGCAGGCCTGGTCAACCATCACTGGACCACCCCCAGGCCCACTGCTCCTTCCAACAGGAGCTCAGGCCACCCAGCACCTTCTACTGGCCCCCTCCTCGGGTCCGCACCCACCCAAACCTGTACCTCGTACACAGATTTCCACATCTTCCCAATTTGCATCCTTCCTCTTGCTCCTCATGCTGCCCTATTACATAAACTAAGTCTACTTGCTTCAAATCACAGCTCAGAGAGGTCCAATGACTTGCCCGAGACTGCACAGCTAATAAGTGACAAAGCTGGGACTTGGAAGCCAGTCCTCCAAACTTGAAGCCATGTGTTTGTTCCATGAAATCCCAGCTTCCCTCTATAAGACTCTGGAAGCCCCCTACTAGGAGAGCTCGGGCCCACGGTTATCCTCTTCAGTAATAATGAATGCAACCCACACTAACATTCAGAGTGGACACTGAGGGCCAGGTATGTGCTCAGCACTTTCCCTGCAGCCCCAGGAGGTGGTACCGTCCTCATTGTTCAGATTAGAAAATGAATACGTGACCTAATCAAGGTTCGAGTAGCTGATGCCCCTGCCTTCCGACCACCCCAGGACTACACCACTTGCAGTTCCCATGCGATTCCTAGTGCACAGCAGTGGTCAAGATGGGGTTTCACTGAGCAAGAACACAGAGCTGGAGAGAGCTGAGTGGGAAGGCCTGAAAAAGAAGTCTGTGACCAGATCTGGCAACGCTGGTGAAACAGAGCTGTCACTCTGCAGGAGAACTAAAAATAGCCCAGTCCCGGACTATCTCTGGTGACAGGATGGAACATTCTGCAAGTCAGGATTCCTGGTTCTGACTCTAGCTTTCCTCCTATAAGCAGGGTGACTCTGGGCAAGTCTTTTCTACTCATCTCCAGGTCTCACTTCCCCATCTCTAAAACACAAACCAGTGGTTTGGACTACAGTGGTTCCCATCAGCCTCGGCACAGCCCGGGAGGCTGTCCGAATACGCGGGCGTGGGGGCGCGGAGCACACCCTCCAGGGTGCCTCTGGTCTCCTTTAGCTTTGAAGTGCCACACTACATGGTCTCTCTGATCCTTCCAGCACTGCTGCGCAGAGAACCTTTAGCTTCCCCAATTCGGCGCCATCAAACTCCTCCCGATTCTGCCACTCCGATTTCCACCTGGCATGAACGGCAGTCAGCTGGCTCTCTCATCTGGCCATGACTGATGCTTCCTCCTGTGATTAATACAGAAGGCCCCCAGAAACAGACAGTTTACTCCACTGCACTTCTTTTTCCCATTTACCACCTCAGCGGTATGCATTCTGTCACTATATTAAAAAATAAAAGTAAAAACGTTAGCAAGGAAGCCCAACCAGGAGCACTGTGGCATCCTGGCACCGTCTTTCAAAACACTGGAAAGGGCATTTATACCTAAGGCAAGTCAGTAAGAAACTGCCACATACTCTGAGAGACAGGGCCTTTCCAAACCCGGTGAGCTCTCTCTTTAGAACAAAGCTGGCTGAAGGAATGAGAGAGCATTTGCTTTGAACACCGATGACGTGCAGATGAAACAAACCATTTCTTCCTTAGTCCTTACATGTCAAAAGAAAAAGAAAAATTATAGACAAACCTTACAGGTATAAAAACACATCCCAAAGAATACCACTTTCTCTATGTGGACTATCAACAAATGGACCATTCATGGCTACAACCCTGAAATAGTGCCTGAAAGTCTACTGTAGAATGGATGGATGGATGGATGGATGGATGGATGGATGGATGGATGGGGGTGGATGGATGGGTGGGTGGGTAGGTTGATGGGTATGTGGATGGATGGGGGGCTGGGGGGATGGGTGGGTGCATGGAAGGATGGATGGATGGAAGGGCACCTTCTCAGTGCTGGCCCTGGGGGGTGTAGAGATGAGCAAGTTAAAATCCTATTCTAAAGGAACTAAGTTTGAGCATACTATGGGCAATATCAAACCTGTCCATCTGTCCATCTGTGCATCTGTGCACCTGTCCATCCATTCAACAAGTGTTTGCCATATGTCTGGCAGATTCCAGACAGGAATGAATGTTGGGAGGAAGTGATTATTTCCTGCTTAGGGGCAAAAGGTGGAAAGCAAGGCCTGCTTCATGGAGGAGGTGCTGGACCTTGAAGATAAGTTCAAACAGGTGATGATGGCAGGGAACAGCAATCCAGACTGAGGAAATCCTGTGACAAAGGCAAGAGTAAGCAAAAGCAATGGAGATTAGGTTCCAAAAGTCAGTTGGTCCCATTCAACAACACCCTAAATGGATATATATGGAGACAAAGATCAGTGGTTGCCGGGTGTTGGGGTTGGAGGTAGGGAAGAACAGGCAGATGACAGGATTTTAAGGGCAGCAAAATACTCTGTATGAGATACAGTGGTAGATACATGTCATTACGCATTTGTCCAGACCCACAGAATGTACCACACCAAGAGTGAACCCTAACATAAAGTACGGACTTTGGGTGATAATGAGGTGTCAGTTTAGGTTCAACTGCAACACATACACCACTCTGATGGGGAGTGTGGATAATGGGGGAGACTATGCGTGTGTATGGGGAAGGAGGGATACGAGAAATCTCTGTACCTCCCTCTCAATTTTGCTGTGAACCTAAAACCATTCTTAAAAAAATAAAGTCCTTAAAATTAAAAAAAAAAATGTTTCAGGGATATACAGTGGGCTTACATCTCCAGGATTCTCTCACTGCCTCCACTGCCCCAGCTTCTTCCTCCAGCCTCCCCGCTGAAGATGGCCTCCCTCCATCTCTCCTGGCACTGAGCACCACACTGCACCTGCTCTCCTCATCCGGCTTCCCAGCTCCCGTGCCTTCGCGGCTGCCTCCACCATGTCTTCCTCCTGGGTATCAGTGCCTGCTGCAGGCTTGACTATACTTACTATGCCATGTCTTTACACTACTGTTTTCTGTAATTTATAAAACACATACTGCCCACGAGTTTGTATTTTTAATTCCTGTAAGAAGTTTTGGGATCCAATTTGTGTGAAAGTCAGACTGCAACATAATGTAGTATTGTATGATAAAAGCCTCCAAGAATAAAAACAGACAGTATATCCTGCTTATCAGAAACTCAAACACTGGTTTCATTCCTGAGTGTCACAGATTTCTTTATGAATGACTGTTCTTTGTTTTGCCGCGATTTGTCCCAGTCCTCTGGAAATACGTCCTAAGGATAAAGTTTCCTAATTTTCAAGGCTTCTTTTTCCAAATATTTCTTGAGAACCTACTGTGTTTCAGGCTACACTCTAAGTTAGCACCCTGGCTCACTTAATTTTCACAAGGTAAAATTGTGATACTTTGTGAGCATTGAGTACTGTGAGGTTTCACTGACCACTGAACCCACTTTACAGAAAAGGAGTCCCTGACTATTGCTCACTCATCCATTCAACGACAGGGACAGGATCAGGGCCTTGCCATGATCCTTTCTTGACCTTCTCCAGGCTCCCAGCTCTGCCCAGCATTGCCACTCTCCATTTAGGGGCCTCAGTCTCCTCCCCCAAAAACAAGGCTGTACTGTGGGGATATTTAAGCCCTGCTTCATCAGAGCTCCTTCAAATCAAAGAAGCAGAAAAGGGCAACGAAGGTGGGTCCCACTTGGCCCCATGTCATCCACAGCTGCTCCAGTTTCTTTGTTCAACGTTAGAGGTTCCAACAGGCTGGTCTGTCAAGAATCCTTCCCTCGCTATTAAAAGATGTAAGCTTTAAAGCCACTCTAGGCGAGGGAGATGCGACAACCAAAGGCAATGTGTTACCGTGGACTGCATCCTGGAGAAGAGGATAGGATGTTAATGGGAAAACTGTCGAAATCCAGAGTCTGGAGTTTAGTTAATAGCAATGTACCCATGTCAGTTTCTTAGTTTGAACAAATGGCCCATGGTGATGCAAGACACCAAAAATAAGAAAAACTGGATGACGGGTGGATGGAAATTCTCTGTACAATCTTTACAACTTTTCTGTAAACTTAAGACTATTCCAAATTCGGGTGCCTGGGTGGCTCAGTCGTTAAGCGTCTGCCTTCAGCTCAGGTCATGATCCCAGGGTCCTGGGATCGAGTCCCACATCGGGCTCCCTGCTCAGCGGGGAGCCTGCTTCTCCCTCTCCCACTCTGCCTGCTTGTGTTCCCTCTCTCACTGTCTCTCTCTGTCAAATAAATAAATAAAATCTTAAAAAAAAAAAAAACTATTCCAAAATTAACAGTTTATTTAAAAAGATGACGGGGGTGGGGGGCCTAGCTGGCTCAGTCAGAAGAGTGTGCTACTCTTGATCTCAAGGTCATGAGTTCAAGCCCCATGTTGAGTGTAGAGATAACTTAAAAATAAAATCTTAAAAAAAAAGTGATCCCCCCCAAAAAAAATCCACTCATCTCTAATACCTTCTCCAAGTCACAATTTTCTGACTGTAAGGATAACACATAGAAACAGTGGCTAATATTTAACGGGTTCTTAGCATGTGTCAGGTTCTGTTCTAAGGGTTTGATATGTATTAACTCATTTAATCCTCACAACAAGGAGACAGATAATTTTGTTATTCCCATTTTATGGATGAGGCCACAGAGGCCTAGACAGATGAAGGAACAAGTCGGGGTATTAACGGTAGAGATAGGACACAGTCTAGCTCCAGGGCCCATGCTCTCAAGCACTATGCAGATCAAAGCTTTCCAAATGCTTCTGAATTTTTCAAGAAGGCTATAATAACTGGGGAAATCCAAAGGACTAATCACAAAGACCAAAAGGTGAGTTTCATGTTTAATACAAAGAAGAAGCTAAAGAACTCTCAAGGTAAATTCCTACCTTTTGAAAATCTTTTCAGGAGTGGAACCCAACCTCATGGCCATTATCAATGGCCTCTCTACATGTGAACAACTTCTCTGGACTTCTGCTGTGTCCTGTGCTCTCAGCCACATCGTTCTAGATGATCCGTACCACCAGCCCACGGGTCTGCCACTTACCGGGCTGCCTAAGGACATTTTTTCCCTGAAGTGTCTGTCCAGGTGGATGGTGAAATGAAACATGCAAGCTGCCTTCTCTTCTTTTTTACAAAAGATTTTATTTAGTTATTTGAGAGAGAGAGAGAAAGTGCATGCACAAACGAGGCAGGGGGCAGAGCAAGAGGGAGAAGCAGACTCCCCACTGAGCAGGAAGCCCAACTCAGAGGCTCGATTCCAGGACCCAAAGATCATGACCTAAGCCGAATTCAGATACTTAAGTGACTGAGCCCCCCAGGCGCCCTTCAAGCTGCCTTTACAAGGTGAGCAAAACAAGCTTCAGCTCCCCAGGTAACCAGCTTTCCTAGATTCCCTGGAATCCATGCTGAAAACCCAGGAGTGCATTGCCCCATTCTCTCTCTAAAATAAAGAAAGAAAATCTTTTTTAAAAAGAAGAGGAAGAAAAGAAATACAACCCAGTTCTCCCCATTCCTTGCCTGTGCTCCTTTCCATACAGAAATGGGTAACAGGTGCATACTGAAAGAACACAGCCTGGGGTCAGATCTCCATGACACCGTGGACCGGATTCGTAGATTGTCCTCCACTTTATCTAGCGTGTTCCAACTGCTGGTTGCGACTGCCGATGAGAAAACTGGTGGCATCATTTTAAATGAAACAGATGACTTTTCAGGAAGAATATAAAAAGGTAGCTGGCCTTAGATGAAAATGATGAAACAAAAGGGTAAGAAGGAAAAATGAAGACAGGTGATTCATCAGAATAAGGGAAGCTGGAGGGGAAGGAAAGGTGGAGAAAGGGCATGTGATGGGGTACATGGACATGAGACCTGCTGGAATGAAGTTAGCCATGAAGGAGCCCTGACTCACTCCTGGGAGAGACTGGGATTCACAGACAGAGGCTCTGCCCCAGACAAGGTGTCAGAACACCTTACAGAAGTGATGGCTTCTGCAGATGGGCAGTCACTCAATTGGAACAAGGCCTAAAGCAGAGTTCTGCACCAAAAACCCTGCAGCCTCTTACCTCTCCAGATTTAGGCTATAACGGATATTGTCTAAGCTGTGTCCACGGGTTAAGGGCGTCTCAACCAAACCAGTCATGTCCAAATTTCACCGTTGCCCTGTTCCTAGTAACTCATGACAATCCCCCAGGCCCCCGCTACTTACACAACTGTCCCTCCTTCACGAGCCCAGC
This sequence comes from Neomonachus schauinslandi, assembly GCF_002201575.2. Classification (NCBI taxonomy): domain Eukaryota; kingdom Metazoa; phylum Chordata; class Mammalia; order Carnivora; family Phocidae; genus Neomonachus; species Neomonachus schauinslandi. Next base: position 77,323,391 of record NC_058403.1, read on the forward strand.
CCTCCTGCTCTGATTTCACACCCTCAACCCTGGCCACACGTCTCTACATCTGAAATCCACCACTGTGTCAGCGGGCTTTTCCTACGCAGCAGAACTTCCAAACCTGTGTCAGAGTTGAAGGTGCATGCCTGAGTACCCCTCCCAGGCTCAGACGCTACAGACAGGCCCCATGGCTCACAGTAGCTCTTCCCAAAGCACACTGGAACACTAAGCCTAAGAAATGTCCTAGGGGGATTTAAAAAAAAAAAAAAAGGAGGAAGAGAGTGGTGATTCAGGGACTCTCTGATCAAGCAACTTTGAGAAACAAACATCACGGTGTGCATTAGGTTGCTAAAGGCTCAGAGAGTCCCATGGCAAAGGTACCCATTTAATTTTGTTTAACTTGGACTTTACCAAACTTACTTGGCTAGAGGATCTTTTTCTCATAGAACAGTACTAAGACTTCGGGAAACAGTACCTCACAGAATCACATTATTCTAAGGCACTTCAGCATCTTGTCCAATATTTATTCTACTACACCTCTCCTACTAGACTGTGTGTCTTCTTGAAAAGCAAGGACCTTTTCCAAATCATTGACACACAGCAAAGAGCTTTTTAAGCTGTAGGTCAATAAATATGTGCTAAATGAATGCACTAAACCCAATCATCTCATTTTTAAGATGAGAAAATAAAGCCAAATATGTCAACATAACTTCCTCTAGATCTTCCTAAGTATCTACAAGAATGCCTTGCACGAAGAAGGTGCTCAGTAATTCCTGAAGAATGGAACAGAACAGAATAGATGGAACAGAAGCTCCTCAGCTCTGCCCTAAGCCAGAAGTCCCCATAACACAATGGACTCCTACTTCTCTTTCCCTTCTCCTTTGACCAAGTTGGTGCCAACCAGAAGAAAATGAGGCTGGCAAATCAGAAGAGGAAAGCCATGGGAAAACTCAAGGCCCTTTGGGGTGGGAGGTAGGGAAATGGTGTTTGCAGACTGATGGGGATAAACAAGACCTGTCTGTATCTAATTTAGACTTAATAAGATAGTTTGCTGAATGTTAATTAAATACTCAGTGGTTGTTACCAACTGTGGTGATTAACTTATTTTTGAATTAAATAAGCAATAAATGCTTAACTGAAGTTGTATTAAATTTTACCCAGCAAGTAAGGAATATGAGGCTCTTAATTGACTTTAAACAAGATAGTTATGGCAAGTTAGTTGAATTTTTATTACCTGAAGATAACTGCCTTATTAAATCTAAATTGACCATTTTATTTGATAGAGAAATATGTCATCTGTTATTTCCATTTACCAAAAACATGTCCAAAAAGGTTCACACTTGTTCCAAACTGCCTGGATTGGGGTTATTTTGTTTTCTAGCCCTGCTTTAAAGATTGTCTATCTGAGAGAGAGAGAGAGAGTAAGAGAGCCAGGGGCAGCAGAGGGAAAGAATCCCAAACGGACTCCGGGCTGAGCATGGAGCCTGACACAGGGCTCGATCTTAGGACCCTAAGATCATGACCTGAGCTGAAATCAAGAGTCAGATGCTTAACTGACTGAGCCACCCAGGCGCCTTTAATAATAAGTTTATTCATTTAAGAATGAATATAAATGTAAGAGGCAGAGAAGTCTAGGAAGGAGTTTACATATATAAGATTGAAGTGATCATATTTTCTAAACCAAAAACCAGGTCTCTGCTTTCTCAACATAGCTACAGTTTGGGGCTGTTGTGTAGGTGTCACAATTCTGAAATTTCCAGGATGTTTCCATGGCTTAAAAGGCGACTGATCTAAAACGTATGAAATCACAGTAAAAATAAATGGTTGGCTCCAATACTGAGCACACTGTATGGTGCTGGGTAATTAGCCTCACTCTTCCAGAGGCCCCAGCTACCGCACACGTTAAATGAGGAGGTTGGATTGCAGATTACGGACTTTATTCACTATGTTTTTCTTTGTAGTATGTGTAGTCCCTGGAATAGTGCCTGGCGTAGGGTAGGTGCTCAATAAACACTGACCGAATGAATGAATAAAGAGCAGGCAACACAAAACGCTAAACACTGGACGCCTGGGTGGCTCAGCTGGTTAAGTGTCTGCCTTTGGCTCAGTTCATGATCCCAGGGTCCGGGAATCGAGCTCCAAGTTGGGCTCCCTGCTCAGTGGGGAGTCTGCTTCTCCCTCTCCCTCTGTCTGCCGCTCTGCCTACTTGTGCTCTCTCTCTCTGTCAAATACATAAATAAAATCTTAAAAAATAAATAAATAAATAAATAATAAAAACAACGCTAAACACTTCTAACCCCTTCATACCAAGCTTCTCCAGCCCACTTAAATACTGCTATTTGACAATTCACACAAGGGAAAAACACACTCTAAACCACTACAAGGGAAATTTTTTCAGTAATTAAAGGAATGCAAATTAAAACAATAACGAAATACCATTTCTTACATATGAACTTAGCAAAGACAAATGCAAGTTATAAAATTAAATCCTGGTGAGGATAGAAACAAGAAGAGTCCCACACCGCTAAGGACTCTGCTAGAGGCTGTGTGGCAACTGGGATGAGAAGTACGAGAGATACTTAGTATTTTGTGCCAATCATCTTCCTTCAAAAGTTGGAAGGAAGCCAATAAACATTTGTTAAAGGTCTCCCTGCTATGGGTCATGCGCTACAGGGAAATGATCTTGGTCATCTTACCATCTGGTGGGCTGACAGAAAGTGGACAGAGATAACACTTTTCAGCAGGTACCACTTGGCAGGCTTTGCTGCTTTACTACATTGACCACAGAATTCCTTGCACAACCACATTACATGGAAGGCACTGTTATCTGCTTTTACAGAGGAGACTAAGTAACCAGTACAAGGTTATCATGACTAACAAGTGGCAGAGCCATGATGTGAACCCAAAGCTGCCTCTCCAACCATCCAGGCATTTGCTACTACATCCCAGAGGAGATAAGAAATATATTCATAAAAACACATAATGCAAAGGACAAAATGGCAACCGCTGTCAGGGATAAGTGGAAGTGACAAAGAAAGAGTTGTCTTTAGGAAATAATTTAGAAGGAAGTGAGAGCTATTTGTCCACTGATGTTTACACTGCACTTTTTAATATATCGAATTGCATTTAATGTTTTTAAAACTGAAAACTATCCTACTGTCCACAGAGGTAACATTTAAAGCAGGATTTGTTAATTTCAACAACTCTTTCGTTATGTGAAAGATAAATATAGGGGCGCCTGGGTGGCTCAGTCGGTTCGCCGTCTGCCTTCGGCTCAGGTCATGATCTCAGGGTCCTGCGATCAAGCCCCGCATCAGGCTCCCTGCTCAGCGGGGAGCCTGCTTCTCCCTCTCCCTCTGCCTACTTCTCTGCCTACTTGTGCAGGCTCTCTCTGTCAAATAAATACATAAAATCTTTAAAAAAAAAAAAAAAGGATAAATATAAAGCCCAGGTTAAAAAAAAAAGACTTCTTTAAAATAATATTAAGTGGAAATATTGTACACATATAAAAAAGTGGACACACAATTTGGGGGGGGTTAAGATTAGGGTTATGGTCTCGTAAGAGGGAAGAGACAGGTTTCAGGTGAAAGAGTTTTGGTAGGAGGTATTTTGGTATTTTTTTTTTTAAGGAGTTGAGTAAATGTATTCTAAATGAGTTCTTTTTGTCTTTTGATAACAGACTGATTGATGTTTACATGAGTTCAATTTGGTTTTTTCATTACTAAACATTCTTAAAACTCAAGTTCTCATTTATTATTTTGTTTACATAATTCACTCGTTCATATGTTCATTCAACAAACACTTATTAAATTCTTGCCACACATCAGGATCCACGATGGATATGAATATAAACAGAAGTTAGAGCTTATCTCAGGGATCTGCACAGGCTAGAACAGGAAGAATCTGAAATGGTACTGACAGAAAACTCCAGTTGAAGTCCTGGTTCAACAGCCAACTAGCCTGGGCCCCTGGAAAGTCATTTAATCTTCCTCTGTTCACATTCCTAATCAGTAAAACTTAGTAAATAACTACTCACAGCACTGTTATGAGGATTTGCCTGTACTTCATAGGAAAACACATGATTCACTGTAAAGCACTATAAAAATGGCGACTGGTAGAAAGTTATAACCATATTCCATCTTGATCAGGATCATGCAGGCCAGTCTAGGCCTTAAAGATCTCCTTGGTGGGTATCAACCTACCGGCATCAAAATGGTCAATACTCTGCGTGAACTATAGCCCACCATTCGTAGTGCCTCATCATCCATTTTCAACTTTCTCTGCCATTGATCCAATTTAGCTAAGAGGATCCTGAGAAGCCAAATGGACAGAGGTCCCCCAGGTAAGATGGTTACAAGCATCTATTCGGAGTAAGGAAGTGGGGGGCGGAGGGAAAAGGGAAGGGGGGGTAGGGAAAGGAGGGAGAAGGTTTAAGAAAAAAGAAGTCAGGTTTGGCCAACCTCAAAAACATTCTACATCAAATCTTCAATCAATACCTGAGTTTTCACTAACATTCCAATCAACCACTGCTTGAATATCTCCAGTGATTAGAGATTCCATAACTCTAGAAAGAACCAATTCCATTCAGAATTAAGAGATTTCACGGAATGCTTAAAAGATAAAAAGGGATAGAGATCTTCTGCTCGACAAACAGCTATCTCAACAGCCATGCACTCCGTCACCTTTCTACAGACCCTGAGCAAGGATGGAGCCAGGGCTGTGGACTTCGCACATTTCACCTGCTCAGGGTCTGGGTTTCTTCTTGTTTAAACGAGAAGATTGGGTGACATCATTTAACCTGTGAAACCTCCCCCATGTCCATGGCCTTGATCCAAACTCAGCTTCCCTTTGGCTTTTGCCTGAGCTATTACAGTACATGTTGCCATCTCTGGTACCCTCCCTCCTCATCCAGCACACCATAACCAAAGATGTTCCTAAAGCACAGAGTCCCTGACTTGATTCTCCTTTCATAGTGCAGCCTCAACTCCTTAGCAGTCGAGACCTTTCTCCAGCTCAGCCTCACCCCGTCTTTTCACCCTCATTGCCCTGGCCTCTGTACTATGCAGTCCATTTCCAGTGACTCCAATTTTCCAAGGCACTGTGTACTCTCTCACCTCTGTGTTTCTGCCATGTGATTTCCCTTACTTAACCACCCTCTGCTCTTCCTGCCCACCAAATTCCCACTCATCCTTCGAAGCCCAATTAAATGACAGTCTCTTCATTGGTGAAGTTTCCCCCAGGTCCCTAGAGTTAGTCACCATCCAATCAGAGCCACCAGATAGTTCTTGCATGCATTTTCCATCCCCAAAACTCAGACCAGAATTACACTCATTCATTCACAGGTACGTCCGGCACATGGTGTGGAATGAATGAGTACAGGGGCATCAGATCAATGAACAAATGTACCTTTAGGGTCCTGCCCCACTGTCATTACTGGAACCCTAGGATTCCCCAAGTGAAGCTGCGAGGCCGTGGCCAGGAAGAGAGGTTTCCAGGCTGGAAATGACCAGACATCTGGAAAGCTGACCTACCTTTCACCTCATTCTAAGAAAAGGTGCTGCTTACCCTCCAGTTCCCTTCCGTTTGCCTTTCCCACGAGTCAGTGCACCCACACCCCGCCCTGTTGGTGGCAACTGCCTGCTGCACTTCTTGCAAATGATTTGTTTTCATATCAAACAAGACAAAAGTTCCAGGTGCCAGCTAAGTTTTGTTTTTCTTCCTGGGAACTGAACAAGAGCCATCTTCAGTGGCAACTCATTAAGAAGAATAAAGGCAGGTTACTCTGGTGACTTCTTGGCACAGAATTTAGTACCACACTGGGCTTCCACAGTGATCCTTGAGATCATTATCAAGATGAGCCAATGAATGGAAAAAGAAACGACTCAAAAACCTAGCTCGAGTAGACACACAGACAGAGAATCAATCTTATTTCTTTAGATTTAGTAGCCAGAGCAATTTTAGCTGCCCCATTGCGTCCTGGACTGAGACTTCCTGTCCTTCAACCTGAGAACCAGCCCTTCCAACGAACTCCCATACCCATTCCAGTGCACGGGCACACCCCGTCTGTCCCCTACTGCACCCCTCTTGTGGTGGCACCTTCTTACATTCTGACAGGCATGAACTTGTTTTCATCAACCCTGACCAACCCTATGTGCCTACAATCTTGACAACCTCTTCCAACATCCTCAAACTTTACCTGACAAAAGTAGTTCACTGAACCAACGTTTCTTGAGCATGTAGCATCTCCTCTACCAAAAATAGTGGGTGTTTGTTGAGTCATTATGACAGGCCTAGCCTTATGCTCGCTTTTTGCACGACCTCCCTCGAAACTCACCTACAAGTGGGACAACCATACCATCTATCCTCCAAATCAGAATGCCTTTGGGAGTGAAAGGGGTCGCTATCAGGCCTGCACTGGGACATGGACATAAACCAGGGCTGTGCTGAGCAGACCAGAGAGTGGGGTCCCTCTACCTGTTGGCCAAATAGGGTTGCTACAGCCACCTTTACAGACAAGAAAACTGAGGCTCACATTAAAGTCAGGAAGCCCTTAACATCCACCAAGTGGTCTTCTAAAGATGCCAAAAAACTCACACTACATACGCCCACAGCCATCTTCTAAAGGGGTCGGGCCCTCTACTTCCCAAAGCCCTTGGACATGGCAGCTGATCTGCTGGTTAATGGCCCGAGTGACGAAGAAATGCTAACAATGGCTATGGCAGGAAAAGTGCCCATACTGGGGGTGGAACAAGGCCAAAATACACTCCTTGAAGGTCAGTGAAATCACCCCACCCTGTCCCGATCCTCTCGCTGACCTGCGCCTCGAAAGGTTCCCACACAAGCTTCGGAGGGAGGACTGGAGCCACCCCTCCATACCAGCTTTCCATTTTAACCACGGGGGGCTTTGAAGTGAGGCCATGACACAAGCAATTACTGCAACAGAAGCCAGCCCAGCAGGGCTGAGAGGCACAGACACCAGACGAACAAATCCCATGAGAGAGTGGGACGGCTGCAAGAGAAGAGGGGCCATTGCACAGCCTGGAAGCGCTGTGGCTGTCTTCGGCACTCAGCCCCCTCTGCAGGGCGCGCTGTTCTCCACACTGAGGCCCTCTTCGATAAGAAGTCTGAAAATGTGGAAGTCAGTAGAGCAAGTCCCGCCTGCGACCACCCCAGGGAGCACTCTCCAGTAAGTGGTACAGCTACGATTCAAACTTGGAGCGGTGTCTGGGTCTACACCCCACCATCTCCACCAGTAGGCAAGGGATCATCACCGTGTGCCGGACCCCATGCTCGGGCCCAGAAACTGCCCCACTGCACGCTGCATTATAGTTTATAAAGCACTGTTAGGGAAATTCCTCTGGTCCTCACAAATGCATTGTGATAGATCTCTATTTGAAGGTAACTGAAGCTCAGGCATGTTCCAGAACTTGCTTAAGACCACGGCACTAGTGGGTGGCTCAAACAGAGGTCTTAGCTTTTCATATACCAAAAACGTTTAGTGATGGTACTGCCAAAATGATAGCCCAGACCCTCAGGGTTGGGGGTCTCCAACCTGATTCTCAGTTGCCTTCCAAAATCACAGACACAGGCAGCAAATACGAATTAGCACAGAGTGAAATAATACTAATGGTTTCTTGCCTGTGTATAGGGCCTGCTAAGAACATGCCCGTCAATGTCAATTTCTCATGCTTACCTGCAAAAGTTAAGGAGCAGGACTAGAGCTTTGGAGATGGGAGCCTGACTCTCATTCTGCCAGTTAAAGCGGAGCACCCCATGGGAAGGTTCTTCACCCCTGAGCTCTTGCCCACACTCTGCAGATATGACTAATCCTGCTAACCCATCTCTTGGATTGCAATTGGGAGCTCAGTAATAAAAACTATTGTAAAATGCATCTCTGCCACATAAAAAGTGCTACAAAGGCAATGCAATACTAATGGGTTCCGTGAGATGGGTTGTGATGGGTAGGTTTAACAGGGAAGGAAAAAAACAAAAGGATCTACCCTGTAATGGACCTAATACTGGCAGCCTCAAAACCTTTACGCAAGCAAAAGTAAGTAAAATTGAAAGGGGACGGGTAGGGGTGGGGCTGGGGGCTTTAAGAAGCGGTGAAGTTATCATGCAGTCAGAACCTTGGTTCTTGCAAAAAAAAAAAAAAGGGAAGGGCATAAATGGCAGTAAAAAGAAATCAATCCCCAACCACACACACACTCAAACTGAACCATCTTGATCACTTTGTCTCAAAGTGCAAAGTACAAGGTTCAAGCCCAGTAACAGTGATCTCCAAGTTATATTCCCTCCCAAATTCTCCAAAGCAAAGCCATGGGGGGGGCGGGGCAGGGGAAGTAGGGCAGAGAAGGAATGTGTCAGGCCTGGCTCAGCAGAAACAGAAGCAAAAACACCTTTGAAATACAATAAAAATAAAAAAATAAAAAAATAAAACACCTTTGAAAGAGATCTAGCCTGGGAGTACGGGCTGTGGCCCAACCCCAGCTCAGCTGACAAGGATGTGACAGAGCAGTGTGTCCCTTTCCCAGGGCCTCAGTTTCCTCACCTGTACAAAGAAGAATCCGGTTGCCCTAGCACCAAGGCCCAGCCCACATTTCTAAGGCAGGAACTGCCTGCTCGATGAAACTTCTTCGACTTCCTATACGCTTTGGTCACATAAGAGTTTTTTCCAGCCAAGGCTGATAAGCTGGCAAATATTTAGAAGGACGAGAGTAGGAACTTAGCTGCCCGATATGCTTCTAACAGCAAACAGCTCCAGACATCCGTTTTTCCCCTCTCTTCTCTGCCAGACTGGTGCAGGCCCACTATCACCCACCGGAACTGATCAGCAGCCTCCTAAAGGGGCTCCCTGCCTCTGCGCTTGATCTGCTACCACTCTGCTCTCTGAAACACGGATCCACCAAAACCCTTCTTTGCTCAAAAAGTAACAAAAGCCCTCCCGCCCGCCACAACTGACATCATCCTTACTCTTCCTGGCAGCCCTTTCCCGCCTAACCCTCCCAAGCCAGCCCCATCTTTCACCCCTCGAGCTCCACACACACACTTCCATTCACCATACACTTTAAGGCTTCAGGACGATACAAAGATATCAAGGTCCCTCTATCTGGAAAACTCTTCCATCCCTGTCCACCATATGCACTCCTACTCATTCTTCAAAACCCAACGTCTTCTTCTCCATGAGCATTCTCCTGTTCTTCCAGGTGGTGGGTCACTCCTTTCTTAGTGCCCCCATCAGCCCTGTGTGCATCGCTCTCGTAGGGCTTTTACCATGCTCTATTTTAGTCTCTCTCCTATACTGGAATAAAGAGCCACAGAACCCAAGCTCGGTTGTCTTTGTCAGCGAGCATTCAGCATTTCTGTCCAGCACATGTTACTCTCGCAGTACCCCTGAGCTGCACTGAACACAAGAGACTGAGGTGTATGTGAGCACACATATACGTGAGGGACAAGGGGGCAAGGGGCCTGGGAATGGCTTCACGGCACAAGGTGGGTTTGGGCCTTGAGTTTAAAGGGACATAGGTTTACAACAGGCAGAGACTGGCCAGCCTGGAACTCCAGGCAGGGAGAACAGTACAGACAAAGGCACGGATCGAAAAAAACATAAGGTTCAAGGGCAACAGGACCACCTGGCTGTGGAAGGAAAAGCGAAAGAACAGCTGCAAATGCACTCAGCCTTCGGATGGCGTGCTGAAGAGACTCCTCTCTACACTGCCGGGCCCTAGTCTTCACCCTGACAACGAGACTGCCCAATGCCAATGCCACCTGGGCAGGCTACAGCCTAGCTGGTCTTCCATCCAGTCCTGGGACTCCACGGGCCCAAGCTTCTGGGTTAGTCAAAGTCCCTCTCCCCCATCATTGCTATTGTGTGGTTGCAGTGAAATACATCAATCCCTTTCTTCATCAAACCAATGCTTCCAAAGCACCTACCATGTGACAGGCACTCTTCTGGGCCTGGGGATATGGCCATTCACAAAGCAGGCATTTTTTCAATCCTCGGGAAGCTTACTTTAAAGTTCAGCGGGGACAAAGATTAGCAAACATATAAAGTCAAGTGGTGACTGGTGCCTATATTGTGTCAGTGAGTGCTGTTCATTCATTGAACAAATAGTACTGAACATCTTCAGAGCACCAGAGACCAGAGGAATTCAAAGATGAGATAGGCAAGGTCCTGTTTACTTTGCTGACTGCCAGGCCTAGCGTCTGTCTCCTCACCTGAAAATGCCTTTATCTCTGAGTCAGTGAAATGCAAATGATCCACCTGAGGCAGGTAGGCCACAGGAAGAACTGGAGTTGATCCCTCAGAGTCCTGAGCTGGAAAGCCATCTTGCAGGAAGGAGTGTGCGTGACCGGAAGAAGAGCAGGCAGGATCCAACAGGAGCCCTTCAGCTCAAGTCTAGAGGACATCCAGCATTGTGGAAGGAGCCACAGGTCAAGGGCAAGGACGGGGATCAAGACCCTCCCTCACTTCCCTTCTTGAGTGATTTTATTGCCCCAACTGCCTCTCTATAGGGATACATCCAAGCCTTATCACTACAGAGGAGGGAACGATGTGGGGGGAGGGGCTGATGGTTTGCTGGAGAGGCTCTGTTCTGTCTGGCTAGGTTTGGGAGAGAAGACACCCAATGGGTAGAGGGAATGGTAGTATCTTGAGAGAGAAGGGGCTGGGCAGCAGCATGTGGAAGTAAGAAGCCTGTTCGAGCACTTAAACCTTCGACTGTGATCCCACCGGGCCCGGTGCATGTGAACTGAATTAAATTCCAAGGAAGAGCACTGGAAAACACCACTGATTTGCATTTCCATTCTGTAGACACAGAGAACAGTGATGAAGCTATAGATCAGGCAAAGGCTGAAAACTTAGCCATGTCACTAGCAGGTGTGTGACCTTACTTAACAAAAAACTCATTTTCTCATCTGCAAAATAAGACCAAAAATCATAAAACCTCCTTTAATCCATCAGTATGAGAATTACATAAGCACCTGGGAAGCACTCAGAAAACTGTCAAAATTATTACTATGTTATTATTACTGTTATTAAAAAAGAATGATAAAAAGATAAACATTTTCTAGCTTCCATTCTGTGGTTCACCTGCTGCCAGGCATGAATCCCATTAAGCCTCCTGACACCCGCCCACCCTATTCACAGACAGTGAGGAGAGGTGAAGTCCTCATGAGTACGTCAGAGTTCTGTCTCATTTCTGTGACCCACAAAGGAATGTACCAGCCATTTGCACCACACATCCAGGAACTGTGGACCAGACTCCCATACCACACTTCTGCTTCGAACCTTCTCCCTTGCCTCACCTCTAGCTCATACACACCTCCGAGCCCACAGATTTCCACCCAGAAAGCAGCTTCCCACCTAGAACACAGCTTTACCTCCTCCTTCCTCACCAGGGTTTCTTCCAGCAAGGCGCAGCCTTCCAACGCCACACTCCAGGAAAAGTCCCACCAATGCACACACTGCACTAGGACTCCTAATTACTGACCAGGGTCAAAGTCTCAGGTTCATTCAAACAGTTACTAAATGTGTTACTGTGCTTCCTGCATTACCATCCAAATACCTAATCCCAGGGATACTTCCAGAACCCCCCACTTCCAGAACCCCCGCCCTGGTGCACTCTCAAGTCGATCTCTAGAGATGCATGTAATGACCCTTTAGCCTACAAGATAAATTTAAATCTACTTAGCAAATTAAATTTTTAAATCTCCATTTCCCACAGCCCCCTTCACGCTGCTCATTCCAAACACAGCCTCATGCATAAACCTTCCCTATGGCTGCATATGCCTAACACATCCGAAATCCGTATCTTACCTGTCCTTCTTCCACATGGGCAAGTCCTACTCAGCCCTAAAGATTCTCTTCAGACACCACTCCCTCTGTGGTTGCTTCCCTGAAGTCAACCCTCCTCAATGCAGAGCAGCCAAAACATACCCTTATAACAGCACACACACACACACACACACACACACACACACACACACACACTTGTGCTCTCAAGGAGGACAGGGGCTGTGTTCCCTCATCTTTGTACTCCTGGGGCCAGCCAGTTGCAGAACTTGTGCACCTCACGCACTGCTCTTCTCCTTTCTGTGTACAAATTAGCTGCGTGTTCCATCCCCTGCTTTTACCGGGTCACCAGGCATCAACTGGCTTGACCAAAAACCCATCATTAACCCAGCATCTTAAGCCATAGTTCTGAAATCAAATCCAACCAGACTCTTCCCTGTTCCCAATTAACCGGTGCCAAGTTCACTGTGAAGTAAAGTCACATATTAACACCAAGATCAAAGTTCTGGGCTGTAGTTTTGAGCACATCTCTAATTAGCCCTGTGACCTTGGGCAAAGGTTCACATGCTGATGACAGTGTTACCAGGCCCAGTTCTCGGGGGGATTGTTTGATATCCAAATGGAATATCTGATGGGAAACTGTTTAATCAAGTGCAGAGCCCTGCACATTCATAAAGGGTATAATGAACAAATTTTATCAAATCTAACCATCAACTTTAAGATGTACCATTATCAACTTAGAATGAAAAACTGCTCAGCCATGACACATCTGTGATTATAAGAGAACCCAATTTCAGTCATATTAAAATGTGAAGTGTGTTTTAGAATTAATGAAATAAAATTTATTTGTCTCAGTAAATTTAGAAACCTGCTACAAATTTTTCATATTTGCCAATGGCCCATAATAAGTACTTGGTAATATATGCCAAGTAAATGAATGAACACCCACTGAGAATACTCTTAGGCCAAATTATTGCCTCTCTCACTGGAATTGGGCAGCAGGAGGCCTCCCAATGCCAGTTCCTCCCCCTCTCAATCATGTCCCAGCCTGATCAAAACCCTCAAAAGAGGACTTCAAGTCATACCCCAACTCCCTTCATAATGAAGCCTCCTCTCCACCAACCACTGTCTGGAACTGTCTACCTTCCCAGAACAGTGACTTCTCCACCAGAACATGTCACCACAAAAAGAGTCCTACCTCAGTCCCAGCCGTAGTAACCAGCTCAGCACCTCAGCTTCTCCTCCCTCCAACCATCCCCAAAGCCAACTCTAGGCCCACCCACTGCTTACAAGGAGCAGAAGCCTGGGAGAGAATGCCTGACCCAAAGGGCCCAGGCCTGTACCCTCAACCAGACAGCTAACCCCAACTACTCATCTCCCATCTAGAGTCTACATTCTAGACTATAAAAGCCTGGATGTTGTGGATGGGGGACTGCCTTGCAAAGATTAAATTCAAGATACACACTCTTCCTTTTAACTGACCCCTGGTGCTGGCAGGAACCTGGAAGGAAGGAAGGCTGGTTGTGGGGTGGAGAGAACCCTATTTCGAGTTCTGGGCCCCCCCACCATCCACCATTACTCACTGTAGGCTCCAGGACTAGCACCCACCTCCTCTGGGCCTCTATGTTTGTTTTCCTACCTGTAAGAGTGAGGGAGAGTAAGGAATTGGGGGTGGGGGGCAGTTAGCTGCTTTCCCTCCTTCTATCTAGAGACTTTCTTAAAATGCACAAGTGCTGGGAAAGGTAAGCCATTAAGTCACTAACACCTTAGTGAAAATGAGTTTCATTAGGAGGCAAACAATTTAGAAAAGGGTAATGGAAACAAAGTTAACTGAGTCTGGTACTAGGAAAGCAGCTCAGGGATGACCCTACATTTTTGCATTTTGTGTTGAGGGCAGGAAGGCAGTGAATCCCTGGGAGGGGAAGGGAAGCCAGAAAGCCCTTTCAGTTCCGGGAGCACTCCCTAGTCCCAAAGGCGTCGCTCTGTCGAGTACTCAGGCACAACTCCACTCTTTATCTCATCTCATGTACCCCCTCCATCCAACCCTATGCCCCCAACACAGTCACATTTACAGTTTCATCTCCACTCTCCACATTTTATTTAGTCTTCTCTGGTCTGCATTCCCCACCCCCACCCCCGCGCAAATGGCCTTCCTGTCGCTGGCTGGCTTCAGGAAACCCCCTATCCTTCAAAGCCTTGATCAAGCGCGGCCCCTCCAAAGGGAGAAATCAAACTCCTTTCCTTAAGCGCCTGAAAACTTTATCCATGGCTTTCCCACCCCCCTCACTCCCCGCACTCTGCACTCGGGTCAGCTTGGGCACCTCGGTTGACTGCGTGCTCCCTGAGGGCAGGGACTGGGCCCCACCAGCCTCTCTGACCCCGTACACTCAGCACAACGCGTGGCACAAAGTGGGTGCTGAAGAAATGCTTGGAGAAAAAGAACCAGGAGTTGGGAACCTTCTATGTCAGTTATGGCTCGGCCTCTACAGAGTGACTCCGGGGAGGCCCTCCTTCTCTCTGGGCCTCAACTGAGCCGACTGTAAAATGGGGGGACTCGAATTACCGGGTTCCTAGGCCCTTTCCACTGTGACAACTGGGATTCCGCGAAAGCTCCCGGCGGCTGGGTGTGGCCCCGCCCCCTGGACGCCCTGAAAAGCCCGGGGAGGGGGCGCTCAGGGAAGGGCGCCAACCCCGCCCAGCCCCAGGTCGGCGCTTCCCGAAACCTCGGGGTCCCCCTCCCCCATGCGTGCACCCCGTGATTGCGCCGCGGCCGGCACTTCCGCACCTCGGGCCCTGGGGCCCGGGCTGGGCGCGCGCTCCGCGCCCTGCGCCCCGCGCTCCTGCCTCCCCGGAGGCGCTCGCGCCAGGGGAGGGCCGGGGGTTCCCGAGGCGCCCGCGAGCGGAGGGTGGGGGGAAGGAAGGAGGATTTGCAACAATACCTCGGGGAGGAGGCAGCCGGGGCAGCGGGGGCAGCGGCAGCGGCGGCGGCGGCGGCGGCGGCGGCGGCGGCTGGAGGCGGAGGCAGAGGCGAAGGAGGAGGTGCCCGGGCACTCCCCCTCCCATTGTCCCCGGCCCCGGACAGGCCCGGCCCCGCGCCCCGTACCGCGCCCCGCGCCCCGCGCCCCGCGCCCCGGGCCGTGCAGCCAGCCCTTACCTTGCAGCGCCCGGCTCTCCCCTGCTCGCTATCAATACTTATCCCGGGAAAGCTCGCGCGGGGCTTGGGAGCGGACCCACAGACAAAAAGTGAAACTTCGGCAGGGCTGGAGCGGCTGCTGGTTGGTGCCTTTCCCCCTCCTTCCTCCCCACCGTCCCCACCCCCTCCCCTCGGGCTCCCGTGCGGTGCCCTGAGAGCTGGAGGCTGACGTCAGGGGCCTGAATTCCTGACTTTGCCTGCACGCATTTGTCCATGTAAGGTATGGGAGAGCGTGTGCCCGCGGGGCCGCCGCGCAGCGCTTGCCTGGCGGGGGAGGGGGCGCCCGCTGGGGCTGCGGCTAGGCCAGAAGGTGGGCGCGCGGAGGGCATGTTACTTCCTGGGAGGAAGAGGAGGAGACGCGGGGATGCAGGGAGCTTGCAAAGGAGAAAGGGAAAGAGGGAGGTGTGGAGGCTTTGCCTGCGCTGGAGGAAGAGGAAGCAGACGTAGACGGAGGAAGCGGCTGAGTGGAGGGGCTGCTGAAGAAATGGGGGGACGTGTCTACTATGGAAGCGCCAATTTAGGGCGCTGAGCCTCAGCTGAAGACACCCTGGCATGGAATTCCCTTCGGAGATCTCGCTCCTGAGCCTCTCCCTGGATTCCCAGCAACATTCATGAACCTACTGGATGGCAGAGCTGGCAAGGGCCAACTTCCCAACCCGCCCACTTCACACAGGAGAAAACCGAAGCCCTGGGAAGAGAAATGACTTGCCCAGGGTCATACACAACACAGATCCAAGCGCGGGACCCGGATGCTTAGGCTCCCAGCCGTGTTCCCGCCGCCAGGCAGGGCCCTGACCCCTTTCATCCCACTGAGCGGTGAAACAGGCTACGTGTCCCTGGACAACGCGGACCACCCTGTGAAGAGCTTGCCAACTTCTCTTGGTCCCCGAGTCAGTTCCTGGAAGGTTCTGATTGACAGCCCTGAGTAGCAGTAACAATCATTTGCTTCAGGGCAGCTTCCTCTGTCCTGTACTCAGAGGAATCCCTGCAGTTTAGCATTTACTTCCCAGCCTTGTCCCAGAAGCCCAGAAAGCTTGCTGTGAGCTTACAGCTTCAAAAAAAAAAAAAAGGAAAAAAAAAATCTGTGAACTGGGTGAACTGGTTTGAATAGAGGCAAGCCTGTTCTTGGAAGGTTTGAGTCGGGTTTTTTTCCCTCTGACATTTGTAAATACGAGCAACCATGAAAACCACCATTTACTTTGTCAAGAGGTTGTAATGTTCAGCAGCTAGTGCCTGGAAGGCACTCAAGGCTGTAGAGTTTGTTTCTTTGTATTTCTGGCCTCCTGGTACCTAAAATAATCATCCCTCACCTCAGCATATCATGAAAGTGCTTTTTCACGGGTTTATTAGGTCTTTGTGTTAGGTGGGACAAATTGTAGTCCCTCTTTAATATCTGAGGATAAAAAAAGCAGGTCAAATGATTTGCCCAACACAAAATAAAGGACTGAGCTAACACATGAACTCACCTCCCCCTATCCAGGTCACATGACTAATGGTGGGGGCAGGTGTCCACCCAATAAGGAGGCCCTGACTCCCCGCAGGACATAATTCCCATTCATGGATGTTGAGAGTACTTATTCTTGAAACTTCCAGAACTTGGTTCTTCTTGGATTTGGAGGGATTTTTTTCAACCAAGAATTAAAGAAGTGAATGTAGAAACACAGGTTATTGCACTTACCTTTTCTTGAGCACCTTCTTTGTGCAGTCTTTTAATTCAGACATTACTGGGTTCAGATTACTTAATCTCTCTTCCTCTCAATTTCCCAGCTACACCTGCAAAAATTGAAAATAGCAGAGATAAGGTAAAGAGTACCCATGCCATGCAATCATGAAATATATTTTTCTTTGCAACTAATAATATAGTTTGAAATAGGAAATATGAGCTCTTAAAAGAGATTTTGTCCTGGGGCTTTCAAGAGTCAGATCCTATTACAACACAATTCACTTAGTCTGTCTTCAACATTGCAGCAAACTCGTATTCTGAATGCTGTTGTTTAATACCAAAAAACCCTGGTATCACTCAAAGTAAGAATGGGTTCACCCAATCCCCATCCAAAATAACGGGACTTGACCAGCATTTCTTTTTTCTTTTCCCTAGTAACCCACTTATAAAGAATAATAGGGTTCTAATGAGGATTAATAAGATTTAATAAGGTCTAATTAGAGTCATTCATTTCCTCCATCATACACATTATAAGAGTGCTCTGTTGGATCCAGAAATGCTACTAATTATGTTGAAACTGTTGTATGGGTGTGTTGGGGAAGATCCCTATGTTTCTTCTGAAATATTGAGGAATTGCTCAGGTGGACATGGTGTTAGCACAAGCATTAAAGTTAATCAGGAAAGATCGTTTCGACTCACGAGGCACTCACCAGGAGTATAAGAAGCAGAGTCATAAATTGGATGCTTGGTCAAGGGCATGTGGGGTAGTCATCAGTGCAAACCCATGTCAAAAGCTTCATTCTCATTTGCTGATCTGGTTTCTTTTGTATTCTCACTTTTTTCAACATGCCCATTAAAACCTGCTGTGTTCAGGGGCTTAAGAAAGAAGGAAACATTGTGTGAATTTGCAGATTCAATGCCAGAGAAATACAGGATTACCCATTCAGAGACTAAAGGAAGCACAGGATTTCAGGTGGGGCAGAGGTCCTGTGATCCCAGGATGGCAAGCTGGTGGTCCGAAGGCCTACAAAAGCATTCTCACTGTTCCAGTGATGGCACACAAAACTTCCAGGAATGCAGGCTGTGGTCCCACCATTGCTTTCCATCCGCTACAGCCCCTTACCCAAAGGCCTCTGTGTAGCTCCCGGCAGTCCAGTCCCCGTGCTTAAGAGAAGCGAGGCAGTATTCTGAAGACTTTTCATATGCTTTGTATTTAACCTCACAAAACCTTTCTAAGGTCAACAGTATTATTTTTCTCTATTTTGCCCTTTGGCCCACAAGGAAAGTAAAGCCCAGGGAGGTTAAGTAGCTTGCTCTTAACACAGAGCTGGTACATGGGGAAGCTGAGACTCCCCCCTGAGCCCAGGCAGCCTGGCAGTAGCTCGCCTGTTGCCGAGTGAACATCTGGTCTCAGTCAGAACACTCCAGTGTGCAGAACTCATAATCCCCCACAGCTGACCAAAGGGAATAGATATGAAGAGGCTATTGGAGAAATACTAAGGACAAGAAGAGCAGAGAAGATGGAAGCTAAACACCAACCTGATGTTGCTTCTACCCAGCTTAAACGCATCAGGCCGAACCCCTTTGGTGTGGTTAGCACAGCCTTTCAGCCTCATCTCTGCCCATCCTGCCCATGCAACCACCCTGCGGCCAACGGAGGTCTCATGGTTTTCCAAACACTTCTTACCTATCTGCATTCATCTGCCTTTTCATGGGTTCTTCTTTCTCACAGCAGTGCCCTTCCTTCTCCATCCACCTGGCAACCCTTACCTAACCTCTTCGGACTCCCCAAAAATATCACCTCCTTTTTGCCCCTACCACCACCTCCAATGGATGCCTTGCCCCCAAAAAATATTCCTGTCACTCTGCTTACCCTCAGTCCGTGTGACTCTGGATTATATCATTGATCACCTTGTCTTTCTCTACTACTGGACTGGGGCTAATTTGTCTCTGAGTCCTTAACACAGTGCCTGCCTTGATCATTGTACACATCCAGCTGTTTCCCCCCACCCCTTCTTCTTCCTGATCAAAGGCAGAAGATTATGCAGGAAGTATAGGCCCTATGTGTTTAAATAAAATCAGACATCTCCCTCAAGAGATAAGGCCTGAATGTCAGCAGACCAGAGGAAGGGAGAGGAAGAATAACAGGAGCCTGACCATTTGGAAGTAGAACCAGGATTGGCAAGGGAGGCAGAGGAGAGGAAGGTGAGTAATCCTTTCCTTGCCCTCAAATTGCTGTGTAACCTCAGAGCAAGTCACTTTCTCTCTGGTCTCAAGTTCTTTATCCATACATTAGGTTCTTAGATTTGATATTCTCATACATTCTCCCAGATCTTCAATTCAACACTACTTTCAACCTATTGACCAAATTCATCTTCTCAAAGGGTAGCCTGCCACATTATCCTCTGAACTTCTGAAACTTCTGAAGTTTCATGATATCAACTGCATTAAGTCCGCGAGCTGTCCCTTCCTGGTTCTATGATCGAGCCCTCATGGGCTGCCCCACAGACTGCACCTCCAGCCCTCCCCCATCACCACCACATACACACACACTTGCTCACAGAGCTTCCAGTACTTTTTGCTTCCAGCCTTTTCTCATTTAGTTTCCTCCTCCTAAAATACTTTCCTGGGCCCATCTCCACAAATGCAGATTTTACCTGTCCTGCCAGCTCCCTTCCAAGCAATCTTCTCCCTGTTGCTCCTTCCCTCCGAGTCTTCTCCACTGGATATGAAAATAATTGCTCTATCTTCTAGAAAATGTACATACTTGATTGTCCCATTGCATTGTAAATTTTCTTAAGTGTGTTTGATCTCTTTTTCTCAAACATAAAACCCTTCGCAGTAGGCTTCCTGTGTTGTTCATTTCTCGTCCCCACCAATCAAGGCAGATCTTGGGACTTAGGACCAAATGCTATCCAGTGAGTGAACGAGTGAATCCTTCATCTTGGCTAGAAAAGCAACACAATTGATGCCTTCCCTCTGGAACATTAGTCATGTTATCTTAGACCATGACTCTGGGCAAGGGCTGGGAGGGATGCTGGGGAAGGAAAGGGTGATTTTTCATGTATTACAATGTGCCCTGGTGTGCACAGATCTAGGCCTTCCCATATTTAACATGTATAAATTTTATAAATTAGGTAAGGATAGAGTTCTATAGCAGTAGACACAGAATTAGAGCAATGGTAATTCTGCCACTTCATATCACATAAATTCTTAAAACACCCAAGTTTACCTTTTTCCAGGACAAACTAAGCACAAGTGACAGTTTTAATATTTGATGTACCAGCTCTATAATTGAACTTAGTTCTGTTCCTAAGACTGTTGTACCAGTGCACGATGCAAACATGACCTTTGGCCAGGTCAGATAAGCATCAGCCTTTTGTAAAGAGATGAAAACTTGATGTAGTAAACAGTAGTGGTAGGCTTTTCATAAATGCAGCATTAAAGATAATGAAGCCATTTACAAAAGGTTTGTTTACTCTCTGTTCTTCACACCTCATTGTTCAATGAGAAAAAATGATCTCAATGTAAAAAAATTTAAAAAAAGAACACATCATCAGACTTCCTAAATGGATATTTCTCCCTATTTTGAATACTAGGTCCTTTCTTGAGGGAAAAGACTGTCACAAAGTCTACTGGCTTAGAGGAATCAAGCAAATATGGACACACAGTGACTTGTATCTGCCCCTGGGTTTTTGTACAATTTTACCCAGTTTTCAAACCTGGCCTTCAGCCAGTAACTGTAGAGTACTCAGTGTTTGCATTATCTGGAGCACATTATCTGAATGTATTTGGCCGATCCCAACACAGGCCGTTGCACAAATCTGCTGGCTTTGGACCTCAGGTAAGCCCAGAACATACAGGAGTTGGGACCATGCCTGGAAGCCAGTCAGATCAGAGGTCAGATGGTTCGGTCTGACTGCGGGCCAGTCTGGTGGCGGAAATGCTGATGGATGGAACTTTAGTGCCTCTTGGGTCCATTATCAATTAAAAGTTTTAGAGACTCCAAAACACAAAGGGAGATGGTTTACAACACCCTTTTATTCTGACAAGTGTCTACTCTGCACTTACTAACTGTATTAGGCCTAGGAATTCAGTGTTGAGAAAAATGGACACAACACCTATCCTACATGCTAACACAAAGACAATATGTCATACCAATTCCAAGGGAAAGGGTCAATGAGGTAGTTTGGCTGAGAATTCCCAATGGACCACTGGATGCTCTGACCTGACACTTCAGCTGACAGCCTCCCGATTTAACAGGTGACAGTGAGCCTGGAGATAGACCCCAGGGCTTGTTGGCAGAACACAGACATGGAGCACACATTTTTGTCTTCACAACAGCAGCAAGGAGGTAAAGGATGCTGTTCAAAAAGGTTAAATCTCTGCGGTCTTGGTCTTAATGGCCTCACTGGCCCCTAGAACACTTTGTGGTATTATATGACTGCTGAAGAAGGTCTGCTAGTTCTTTATAATCTGGGCATCCAAGGATAGGCCTTAGGATGTGCTTTGCCTCATTCGTAGCTGCAGTACACATCCTCACGCACTTCTGGAAAATCACAGCAGATATAGGGTAGGAGAGAGCATCTCTGACCAACAATAGGGATTTGATTAGATTTATATTTTCAAGTACAGTTTCAGGTGAATGAAAAGAGTAAATATTTTGACAGTTTTATTTAAGGTATAATTTATATGCCATAAAATTCACTCATTTTAAGCACACATGATTTTTAATAAATTTATGGAATTATATAACCATTACTGCATTCTAACATTAGAACAGTGCCATCATCCCAAAAAGAAACCTTGTACCCAATTACAGTCATTCCCATTCCAATCTGCAGCCCCAGGCAACCCCTAATCTACTTTCTGTCTCTTTAGATTTGCATATTCTGGACATTTCATGTGAATGGAATCATGCAATGTGTCAACTTTTGCATATGGCTTCTTTCACCTAACATAGTGTTTTCAAGATCCATCTATGTTGTAGCATGTATTAATACTTTGTTCTTTTTATGGCCAAATAATATTCCACTGGATGAATATGCCATTTCTGTTTATCCATTCACCAGTTGCTGAATGTTTGGGTTTTATCCACTTTGGGAACATTATGAATGATGTTGCTATGAACATTTCATGTACAACTCTTTGTGTGGACATATATTTTCATTTTTCTTGGGTACATGATATTTTAAAGTGGAAAAGAAAGTACAGATGTATAAAAAAAGGATCTGAAAGATTATGAATGAAGGTTTTAAAAGTGGTTATCTTTAAATGGTAGTATGATTTCTTCTTTTGACTTACCTAAATTTTCTTACAATAAATATATATTATTTTAAATGTTCCTGTGTGTCTATAATAACACAGAGACAATAAAGTGCTTTTTTTTAAAGTAGGCTCCACACCCAGAGTGGAGCCCAATGAGGGGCTTGAACTCACACCTCTGAGATGGAGACCTGAGCCAAGATCAAGAGTCAGATGCTCAACTGACTGAGCCACCCAGGTGCCCCAATAAAGTGCTTTTTTTAAAAAAAGACTTTATTTGTTTACTTGAAAGAGAGAAAGTGCGCACGCGCGCGAGCACAACATGGGGGAAGGGCAGAGGGAGAAGCAGACTACCCACTGAGCAGGGAGCCTGATGCAGGACTGGATCCCAGGACCTTGAGATCATGACCTGAGCCAAGGCAGATGCTTAACCCACTGAGCCACCCAGGCGCCTCTAAAGTGCTTTTTTTTTTTTTGAAGACAAAAAACAATAATACATATTTGGAACATTGCGTTCCTTCTTTTGACAATTGAATCTTCTCAGGAATCCATGCCAGATGGTTTGTGTTGGGATATTATTTTGAAATATTCAATGAGATTTTTACCCATATTTCTAACCTTTGGCCTTTCACTCACCCAATTAGCTTAAGACATTCTTTGTTAGTGCATTCCCAGAGGAAGGGTGGGGTGGACTTCCAATTGAATGACACTAGGTTTCTCCACATTTGCACAATAAATTTAATTTTAATTGGAAGCTCTCAATTATAAACAACCTTCAAATTTTCACGTCTTGCTTTTGAGTTATGGATTAAAGTCGTATCCTGTATAAATTAGTCAGCCTTTATTTGAGAGCCTTCAAGCTCAGAATGGCTTCAAAGTGCACATGCCCCAGTCCTCTCTTCTCCACACCTCCCTGTTTCCATCCATGATACACCAACCTCCGCAGTCACAACCCAGGGTCATTCTTGACTTCTCTCTCTTCCCAACTCCTCTTTCCAATTAGTTGATAAGCCTGGTCAGTTCTTCCCTAAAAAGTTCTCTCCCATTGTTCCCTTCTTTGAAGTTAGGTTCCCATTATTTGCTGTCCCATCATTTATTATTTTAACATTCACAAATTCAATACGAGAGCAGAGAGAAGAGAGAGATAAGAAGTCAAATGCTACCAGTAATGCCCTCCACCAAGGCTTTTGTGAGCAGGGGCTGTGAGAGGCAAACCTGCCCCACACTGGGTCTCTCATTCTCTGCCTGCTTTCTGTAGTGTGGTCTCTCACCTTGCTAATTCTGTTGTTTAAAGACACCAATTTTATATTCAGCATGGCCCCCAGTTAAAAGCCAGATGCTTCTTCTGGTGTTCAACAGAGAAACAGCAATTAGTCCCAAAGCCAGAAGAAAAATAGGCTGGGTTGGGCTCTAACACAAAACCTTCCTAAGTATTTTCAAGGATAATTTCAAGCAAAAATTTCCACTACATGCTTTTATTTCAATCACTAACATTAGATGGGCACTGGATGGTCACCAGAAAAATTCAAATGCATTTTGAATACACAAAATTAGTACGATTCTACCAAACAAATAAACCTTGGTGTACCTGTAGGCTCAAATACCTGCAGGCTACTGAAAGGCTCTGGCTAAAGATATAGCTGCATTTCATCAGGCTACTTTATTATTAGCTTTCTCTTTTCCTACAACACATGGCCTAATAGACAGCCAGGCAAAGAACCAGAACCCTGCAGGATATTCTGAAGAGAAATACAAGCAGCATGAAGGCTTTTGGTGGCATTCACAAATGCCCTATGCCGTGCACAGATGAAGCACTCAACCACATAACTGAGCACAGTGGAGGATGTTCAGGTTGGCCGTCAAGAGACTTGGGTTCTAGTACCAACTCTGCTAATGAAGGTATGACCCTGAGAATGTTGTTTCTTCCCCCAGGGCCTTTGTCATTCATTCATTCATTCATTCATTCATCTACTGGATGGGGATCTACTGTCCACCTTCTTCTGTAACTTTATGACATGGATATGATAAAATGATGACTATAAAAGCAAACTGTGGGCGCCTGGGTGGCTCAGTTGGTTAAACGACTGCCTTCGGCTCAGGTCATGATCCTGGAGTCCCGGGATCGAGTCCCACATCGGGCTCCCTGCTCAGCAGGGAGTCTGCTTCTCCCTCTGACCCTCCTCCCTCTCATGCTCTCTGTCTCTCATTCTCTCTCTCGCAAATAAATAAAATCTTAAAAAAAAAAAAAAAGCAAACTGTAAGTGCAATGAAACTATTGCTACTAGAGTTCATAATCCCCAACACTGTTTTTCCCATCTCCACTCAACCTTTTCAACACTACCGTCAAGGTCATCCATCGGTGTCTTCTCATGTGGATCGACGAAACCACAAACTGTCCCAAATGCAGTATATATTGAGCCTTGATTTCCCCAAGTAGAGCATGGATGAGAAGTCTTACCAGCATCAAGCTCTTAAATATAAGACCACTGAACTTATATCTAAATGTTCTAAGTGCTTTTCTTTAAGGAAAAAAAAAGTGGTTACTGCATTAGGATGATGGATGAATCTCCAATTAAATTCTTTAAAGCATATGGCTTTGACATTTTATTCCCACCTCTGATTACAAGTAAAGGATTATGCTTCATCACTGTGGCAGAGGTAGGAAGAAGAAACAGATTTGATTTTGTTGCCTTCTTTTTTATAATGACTAATTATTACAGTTCAAAAATTATCTAAATTGCAATGTCTCCCGTTGCATGTGCCACACTTAATCAAAAGGCAAGTAGCATTCACTCGGGTAAAGAATAAATGGAATCAAGAATCCTGCTCCCTTTATGTGTCCCTATCGCTAACTCACTGCTTGCTGTTTGACTAGGAGATGATAATCTTTCATATCAGTTTGGCCTAGAGAGTAGGTATAATGCCAGAAGCTCTCCCTGACCCAACACCTTCTATCTTAAATCAAAGTCTACAAAACAACTCTTCATGATCTGGCAAAGGAGTGTTGCTAGCTAAATAGTGTGATTGTATGTCCCACTTGCTCTGGACAATCCCAACTTATGCCTATTGTCTCAGAGTAATTATTAATAGCACTGCTTTTCACTCTCAAAGTGGTCCCACTTAGACAATTTATTTTTGTTTTTTTGCTTACCGTGTAACACAAGACTTCTCTAAGCAAATATTTCTTGAGTACCTATTGATATGAAAGTTCCTGAACATAACATTAACTTGAACCAGTCATCTATTCTACTCCAAAAGAACAGAGTCTAATATGCTATAAATAAATACTTCACAGAAAGAAGGAAGTCATTGTATTTTAAAGTGCTATTCATGTTCAGGGTTGGGGAGGAATTACTTCTAATTATAATTATATTTTTTCACAAATATTTTCAAGTACCTATTATAATGCAGGCACCTGACTAAATTTTAGGGAAACAGCAGGGAATAAAACATAGCCAAGGGGTTTGCTAGAGGCTAGCAAGGTTATAAACACACACACACACACACACACACATACACATAATCGCTGTAGAGAGTGATTTGTGTTAAGGATGAGTCAGTCCATAGAAGGAGCCCATAGGTCTTACAGAGAGGAGGGCAGAGAAGATCTGTTGAAGGAAATAATAGATAAGATGGGACCTGAGAGAGGAGCAGGTATTAGACAAGTGAAGAGATGTAGGACAAGGAGGAATGTTCCAGGCAAAGCTTATAGCACAAGGAAAGACTGAGTACTGTAGGATCAAGAAATTAAAAATAGTTCATTATGGCTTGAGCATAGAATGTGAGGAGTATAAAAAAAGATGGGTTATGGGGGGGGGGAGGTAATGGAGCTAGCAAAATTTGGACCAAAGGGTGGAGGGAACGTAATTCAGAGAAAAGAACAGGGGAAAGTACCAGGGTATGGCAGGGCAGCAGGCCATCTATCCTGGACATTGACTTTCTCCAAAGTTCATGGAGAATTTCTGAGCAAGGGATGGGCTGCCCATATCGGTGCTCAGGATGGTTGTTCTAAGCAGTGGGACTGGGAGTGTGTGAGTTTGGTTCCTGTTTCTGGTCTCTTTAAACCTGCCTCACCTGCATGCATACGCAAGTATGGAGCCCTTAGAGGTCACCGAATCCCATCCTCTGATTTAATAGATGAGAAAACTGAGCTATCCCTTTCCCCATTAGACCTCTATTTTTACTTTTTCAGAGTTAGAAATCCCAGCCCCAACCAAAAAATCTGCACAGAATGAAAGCCTAAAGACACCAGGAATTGGGCCAAAAGGGAGTATGACATCCAGCTCTTCTCTGGGAATGGGTTTGACCAGGACTCAGATGGACAGAGCAGAATCAATAATCTACCATGTAAGAATAGAAGATGACCACTCATTTGAGGAATGGTAGGCAAAAAATAAGACCACTATGGGGTCTATTTAAAAGATTTGTATTGTATCATGCAGGGATCTTAGTTGTAAGAAGTGAATTGGACTCTGACAATATAAACAGAAAATACATTTATGAAATGGATGTTGAGGAACTTCCAGAGCCTACTTTCAGACTATACAACAGGTTCAGAGACTATACAGAGGAATGAAGCTATATAATGGTCCTGTTGTGACACCCCTAATACCACAGCTGGTGATGGACATTATTGCTTGTACCACCGACACCCCCAACACTTGGTGCTATCTTTGGAACTGCCGCCTTGCTGCTTCTAGGAATTGAATTAGCTACTTCTGCCCTGCTTCTTTGAACCACTCCTATTAGTCAATGCAGATACATCTAACTGGCAGAGCTGACTCTGTGTGCTCTAATTGTAAGGGAGACTGAGAAATTGAGTTTCTGAGATTTTCAGTTTCTATATGGAAGACAAGCTTTGCTTCATAAAATGGGAGATTCTCCAAGCATGGGAAGGGAGAAGGAGGAGATTCAGATGCTGAGAAACAAAAACAAGGACAAATGTTCATTACAGTACATACAGAACAAGGGAAAAGAGAACATTAGCCTGGAAATACAAAGGGAGAACAACGTTCTGGAAATGATTTGCTGGAAGAACCAGAAAAAAATGATAAAGAAGTTTTGGCATTCTCTAAAAGCTTAAAGGGGATGCCTTTTTGAAAGAACAGAAGTAATAAAGAAGGAGTCCACACAAAAAGACAAAAGAACAACAGAAATGAAAATGAATAAAATGGGAAAATATTTTAGGAAATTTAAAAAGTATAACAGCAGAATTAACATCCATAATGGGGGCAGAACCAGGGCAGAAATGACCTGGAAAAGCCTCGTCTATGATATAGAGGATAAACCGGAATCTTTTTTAGATTATAGAGAAAAGCCTAAAGAGATCAAAATAAAAAGAGAAAATGATCTCCGTAAGACAGGAGGCAGAGATCCAACGTGAGAATCATTGAAGGTCCTTGGGGGAAAAGCAGGACTTAGGTCAAAACAATATTGCTCAGAAACAATGATTAAGAGCATATCTAGAGGGTGCCTGGGTGGCTCAGTTGGTTAAGCGACTGCCTTCGGCTCAGGTCATGATCCTGGAGTCCCGGGATCGAGTCCCGCATCGGGCTCCCTGCTCAGCAGGGGGTCTGCTTCTCCCTCTGCCCTCTTCCCTCTCGTGCTCTCTGTCTCTCATTCTCTCTCTCAAATAAATAAATAAAATCTTTAAAAAAAAAAAAAAAAAAAAGAGCATATCTAGAGGAAACTTTCCTGAGCTGCAGAGAGTTTACCTGAGTATGCCAACCAAAAAGTCCACTGCATTCAAGGCAAAGTCAAAGACAAGAGATTCACACTGAGACACATCGGAGTGAAATGTTCGAAACATATGAGTAAAGCACAACAACGAATTCTTTAAACATCCAGGTGGCCAAAATAGTTTACCTAGAAAGGAATCAAAATCACATTTATCTCAGGGCACCTGGGTGGCTAAGTCTTTTAAGCATCCCACTCATGATTTCAGCTCAGGTCATGATCTCAGGGTTGTGGGCTCAAGCCCCATGTCAGACTCTGCACTGGGTGTGGAGCCTGCTTAAGATTCTCTTTCTCTCTCTTCTTCTGACTCCCTGCCACCCTCCACCCCACCTGTTAGCCCTCTTTCTCTCTCTAAAAAAAAAAAAATCACATTGACCTCAGCTGTCTTGGCCACAATAAAAATGTCAAAAGTAAATAAAACAATATCTATGTGGGTTTGTGGGAGAAAGGTTTTGACCAAGTGAATTTGTTTTACTTGTATGAAAGCAACAAAGAGACATCTTAGGTATGAAAAAGAAAATACTCTAAGACCTTGCTTCTCAAAGTGTGGTCTGTGGGCTGGTGGCATTGACATCATCTGGGAGCTTGTTAGAAAGGCAGAATCCCCGGGGCACCTGGGTGGCTCAGTCGTTAAGCCTCTGCCTTTGGCTCAGGTCATGATCCCAGGGTCCTGGGATCGAGCCCCGCATCGGGCTCCCTGCTCCGCGGGAAGCCTGCTTCTCCCTCTCCCACTCCCCCTGCTTGTGTTCCCTCTCTCGCTGTCTCTCTCTCTGTCAAAAAATAAATAAAATCTTTAAAAAAAAAAAAAAGAAAGGCAGAATCCCCAGCCCACCACAAACCTTCGGAATCACAATCTGCATTTTAACCAGATCCCCAGGTGATCCCCAGGTAATTCCTAGGCACATTACCATGACCATGTGAGAAACACTGGTTTAAGACACACTTTACAGAGCAAAAACAGAACCAAAGAGAAGAACTCAAGAATGGTGAAGTGATGGTTTAAATGATTGGCAAACTGCTCTTTGAGCCGTCAACAGAGCCCCCACCTTGTCGGGAGGTCCCTGAGGAGCAGAGTCTCTGCAACAACAAGGAGGACTTGTGCCCCCTCCCAGCAGCACCGGCAACCAAGTGGCCCCTTTAGCCCTTTCATGTGGTTTCTTGTCTCTTGTGAGACTAATGCTATAGATAACTGAACATAAGAAATGTCTCTTAAGGGGCGCCTGGGTGGCTCAGTCAGTTAGGCGGCTGCCTTTGGCTCAGGTCATGATCCCGGAGTCCTGGGATCAAGCTCTGCTCCACATCAGGCTCCCTGCTCAGTGCGGAGTCCACTTCTCCCTCTCCCTCTAACCCTCCCTCCTGCTTGTGTTCTCGCTTGTGTGCACGCTCTCTCTCTCTCTCAAATGAATAAATAAAAAATCTTAAAAAAAAGAAATGTCTCTTGAAGGATGGATCTCACATATAAGGTTTAACATAATTGAAAAGCCCAATAAAGTATGATTAGAACAATGCTTTAAAAAAAAAAACCCAGCTGTCTGTGAAAAAAATGGAAGGAAATAGAGCAAATTATTAAATAATAAAAATTATTATTGCCTTTGAAATGTCTATATTTTCAAGTTTTCTTGAATGAACTGATTATATACATTATAAAAATAAAAATATTTTCTGGCATTATGAGAATACCAAAGCAAGAGAGCAAATTGTATATTTTCTCTAAGCCTTCCTTTCCAGCATAATCTCTCACTGTTCCCTTCCTGAGCTCTGTGTTCTGACAAATCTACTTCATACTTCTCCATCTCAGTGTCTTTGCTTACTGCAGGAAATCCACTTCTCCCGGCCCACCAAAAATGTCTATGGGCACAAATCCTTTGGTCCTCCAAAGCCAGTTGAGGTGACGCCTCTCCATGAAAACCTCACTGATAGTTAGAACCATTGACATCCTGACTCCCTGTATGTCTCTTCAGGTCTTTAACACTTTGTATCTCATATTATCATATTAGTGTGTTGTTAGTACTAATAGTAGTAGTAATGGAATATTCTAACACCTTTGCTGTACTGGGAACTCTTCAAGCCCTTTTGGAGTTTTGAAAACACCTTGATTATAGTATTAAAAACAAAGACAACAGGCCCCAAATGGAGTCACTTACACTAAGCCCCAGGTCACCAAACCAAGACTTAATACATAACTCAATTACAGTTTTGGGTCTCCCAGAAATGGAATCCTAAACCAGTCAGTCAGGAATCACCAGGTCAGCACTAGTGAGGAAATCTGCCTGACAGACCCCTCTCATCCCCTAAAAGAAAGTGACTTTGCTACAAACAATCCGCTACTTGCCAATAAAATTTCGCCGTGCCCGCTCCTTCTGCTTATAAAAGTTTCTCATTTTGTATAGCTCCTTGGAGCTCCTTTCTATCTGCCATATGGGATGCTGCTTAATTCATGAATCATTGAATAAAGTCAATAAGATCCTTAAAATTTACTTGGTTGAACTTATTTTTTTTTTTAACAGTTCTGGAATCTGAAGAATTCTGGATCTGAAGGAAACTCCTGACTGCTTTGGGAACAATGAGAAACACAGGCTGATACCCATGAACACTTTGAGTTCTCTATCTTTCTAACCATTTCTGAGGGCCATGGGTAAGTTCCTCTCATTTCTGAGCTCCATTCTTTTTGTGCTGGGCTCCTGATCTAATTGGCTGTCTAGTCCAGGGCAGGTCAGTTTGAGCTAGCAGATGGTTCCACCCAGAACCCCAGCCCCAGCCCTTGGTGCAGTGTGCAGTCCCCCATTTGATTAGAATCCCCATCTGCGGTCCCCGTTCATTAGGATCTGCTGGTTCAGTGCTTTCCCCAGTCCCCAATTCCACATCGGGGATTGCTGGTGGTGTACACAAAGACTTCTCATGGCCTGATCACTGTTGGTTTCTATTAATGGGCACATGAGGTAAAGGCTGTTGCTAATGGGAATCTCAGAAGCCAAAGCCACAAAATTAGTGGGTCAAGCACTTAAAAGCTTGTAGAGCACTCACCACCTAACTCTAAGACTCCCATGTTAGGATAAGTTGGTCACAGAATGGGTTAGATTGACACTAGGTCACTTGCCAAAGTCTAGAAAATTTCCATGCAACAAGGTACACTGTAAACACCACACAATCCCAAACCCAGGGACATATCCCTCCTAGGTATTAATTTGGCTTCCAGAGACCCAAGGGAACCTTAAGTTCTGAAGAGTTGAGTGTGCCACCTTCCAACACACCTGCTTATTTTATGTCTAAGATATAAATATTTTATGTCTTATAGATATCTACAAAAATGGAAAAATCTTACTAAAAGTAACCCAAAATTACAATGGCCTTTATGGGGAATGTTCCAATTAGACAAGATCATCCATTTAAAACATGCATTTGAAAACAGGGGTTCCCAGATCAAACAGAAGGCGATACATATTTTAATTGGTATGCAGAAGCTTCCAAAAGATTCAAGATTCCAAAATAGCTTCATTGAATGATTCACTGCAAAAGGCTAATGAAAAACTGAAGATACAAGAGGTACCTAAAACAAAAAAACAGTAAGACTGTCATGACTTCTGCTCCCCTCTAATTTTTATGTGAGTACTCACATTCTACTGGTCCTCTATCTAAATTGTCCCTCCACTTGGAAGAGACTACCTAACAGTTACATTTTAAAAAATAAGAGCACCGATGGGCGCCTGGGTGGCTCAGTTGGTTAAGTGACTGCCTTCAGCTCAGGTCATGATCCCAGGGTCCTGGGATCGAGTCCCGCATCGGGCTCCCTGCTCTGCAGGGAGCCTGCTTCTCCCTCTCCCACTCCCCCTGCTTGTGTTCCCTCTCTCGCTGTGTCTCTCTCTGTCAAATAAATAAATAAAATCTTTAAAAAAAAAAAAGAAAAAAAAAAAAAATAAAAAAAATAAAAAATAAGAGCACCGAGGCTACAGGTATCTTTCATGCCTTGGTCAAAGACCAAACTAAGGGCCATAATTAAAGAGCTTCCTAAACCCAGGGAGATTCCTCAAGAAGTTAAAAATAGAGCTACCCTATGTCCCAGCAATTGCACTACTAGGTATTTACCCCAAAGATACAAATGTAGAGATCCGAAGGGGCACCTGCACCCCAATGTTCATAGCAGCAATGTCCACAACAGCCAAACTGTAGAAGGAGCCCAGATGTCCATTGACAGATGAATGGATAAAGAAGATGTGGTATATATATATAATGGAATATTACTCATCCATCAAAAAGGATGAAACCTTACCATTCACATATATATGGATGGAACTGGAGGGTATTATGCTGAGGGAATTAAATCAATCAGAGAAAGACAATTATCATATGGTTTCACTCATATGTTAAATATAAGGAATAGTGCAGAGGATCATATGGGAAGGGAGGGAAAACTGAATGGGAAGAAATCAGAGAGGGAGGCAAACCATGAGAGACACTTAACTCTAGGGAACTGAGGGTTGCTGGAGGGGAGATGGGTTGGGGGATGGGGTAATTGGGTGGTGGGCATTAAGGAGGGCACGTGATGTGATGAGTACTGGGTATTACATGCAACTGATGAATTACTAAACTCTACATCTGAAACTAACGATGTACAACATGTTGGCTAATTAAATTTAAATTTAAAAAAAAGAAAGTAAGAAAGATGCTTTCTACACAGGAAAAAAAAAAAAAGAATTTAGAGTCCTTATCAGGGCCTGTGACCTTGGGCTGCCAGATCTTTATCAGCTTGGACACATGTTGATAGGACCTGGGGAAGCCTAAAAATAGATACAGGAAGCAGAATGGCATAACCCTGAGGGTGATACTGAAAATCCCCAGTCTTCAACACGGTCCCCTTATGGACCAGAAAAAGCTCACAAAATAGCAACTGATCCTTTAAAGCTATTAGCAGAGTCTTCCCTGCCCACACTGGATTGGCTTATTATTCAAACCTGCAAACAAAAGAAAGCTAAATCTGTGGCAGACGTGTGTGTGTGTGTGTCTGTGTGCGCGTGCGTGCGCGCACGTGCACACGCGAGAGAGAGAGAGAGAGAGACTCTCAAGCCCATCTGGAAGCTCTCTTCCTATGGCATTCTGGGATCCATACAATAGATGATATCACCCAACCTGCTCCAGCTGCCCTATTTGTAAATGGATTCTCTCCTGAGATCAGTGATTGATGAAAGGCAGAAAACAGGATGGGAAGCCACCGGTCTCACTGGACTTGTGACCGTAGCTAAACACTTTGAAAGGACCTTGGAACAAGACCTACACAAAAGTCTGACAAGCTATTAACATTACGGTTTCAACAGCTCTAAGACCAGCAACCTAAAATAACACCTGGACCACCCCCATTGTCCAACATCAAAATGACGGCCCAGGGGGTCAGTGTCTCATTTGTAATCAATAGGACACTCAAAAAAAAAAAAAAAAAAAGGATTGTCCTCAAAGGTTTCATGCAAATCTTTCAGTATCACCTCAAATGTAGATTTGGGGATATCTATCCTCGAAGGAGGGCCCCCAGAGGACCCCCCCACGCCAGAGCTCACACAACTCTAAGAGATTGTCCAGCAAACTGCTACCAGCAACTCCCTAAAACAGCTCCAATGGGAAACTAAAGTTAAAATGAATGCAAACCCTTGCCAAACTCTGGCAGGTAACTGGAGCTTCACCCTCTGCTTTAAACCCCATCTCATATACCCTCGGAGTAAAGAAAGAAAGTTCTACAGTGGGAGTATCTAATAAAATTCAGAGAGAGTTTCTATGTCAACCAATATAAATGACTCTGGGACCTTTCGCTGAAAAATATTGCTTTTTGCTATGTGATGCAGCTGGTGTCTTTGTGTTCGGCAGAGATCTGATTTACTAAAACAAGCTCGGGAAGAACTGCCTGCCCTTGGGCTACCGATCCTTCCGTGTGCTTGAAAGAGATAACCAAGCCCTGGGATTGCTCCTCAGCAGATTTAACCCCGGGACTAACCTCCGGTGTGATCCTTCTGCTTTCATCACCTAATCTACATTTTAAATGGTGCCACTTCTGAGTCCTGCCACGGGTTCCTGCCCCGGCCTGAGAAGGGTCCACCCCGTGCCCGTGAAGTAGTCACATCCCATGTCATGACACTGCATCCTGATTTACGAGACATGCCTTTGGCTAATTCTGAACTAACTTCGCTCATCGATGGGTCAGACTGTAAAAATGAAAAAGGGGATTTTCCAGGCTGGCTAGGCTGTTGTAACCCGGTATGAACTCCTTGAGAGGGCGAGCCTTGCACAAGTTCTACCAGCCCCAAAGGAGAGCTCCATGCCCTGACCAGAGCATGCCAGCTATCAGGAGGACAAACAGCCAGTATGCCTTCGGGGCCATCCATGATTTGGGGACGTTAGGGAAACAAAGGGGTTTTCTAGCTTGCCACATGGCAACAGTCTGCTCCTGCATCAGAGAAATCGCTGTGGGTAAACAATGGTTGTAAATTCAACGAACACTTGGGAAAACCTGACAAAGCCACTTGGTTCTTCCCAGCTTCTGGCCAAACTCTGTCTTTTAGGGTTTTTTTATATCCTTTCACCCACCTTGGTGCAGTTATGGTGACTCAGATGATGAACAAACATTGCTGAGGAGACTTCTATAAAATTGTAAAAAGTTCACCACTGATGTCTCACCTGTTAGGTCCATAATCCCAGGAAAACTCTATTTGTTTCCAGAGGCCTCAGACCTCCGCTCTTAGAGCCTTGGCCACAGGACTTCATACAGTTGCCACCTAGTATGCGTTACCAACATGTCCTTGTTGTCTGTGTGTTCTCTGGAAGCATCGAAGCCTTCCTTTGCTTGCTTCCCTTGCTGCTGCCCTCACAGGGGCCAAGAAACTGTTAGACAATGTGTTCCTCAATTGGGCTACACCTTCCACAATCTTCAGTGACTGAAGCACCCACTACACTGGGCAAATCATACAAGCCTTAACGAAAATTTTACAAATTTCTTGGAGTTATCACCCTCAATCATCAGGCAAGGCTGAGAAGACTAATGAGATCCTCAAACTCAAAACTCTGAACTTGCTGAAATGACTGGCCTAAGGTGTTCCGTCTGGTCCTTCTGACTGTTTGCAGCACCCCCATTTGGAAACATAAACTCCCTCCCCATGAAATAGTAGCTGGTATGCCAATGTCTACTTGCATACAACCTTCTGCTGACCTCTCAATGTCACCAGCTACTATAAGTCTGTAAGCCTGGCCTCAACAAGTAAAGAAGCTTTCCCAGAAACCGATGCAAAGGATCCTCTTGGTTCTGGTCTGGAGCTTGGTGAGTAGGTATTCCGGAAATGTCACCAGAGGATGACAGCCCTCGAACTCCTTTAGAGGGGACTTTACCAAGTGCTCCTGACAAATGACACTGCTGGGAAACTAGATGGCATTGGACCTTGAGTATACATCTCACAGCTGAAGAAGGCTTCTCCTGACATCTAGTCCTGTGCCAACACTGGAGAAGTCCAAATCAAACAGGCTAGGAAAATAAGTAGTTGGCATTAAGGAAGACCGCGTCTACACAAGATGCCAGATCAAGACTTTATACTTTATACACAAAACTCTTTCTTCTTCTCTTTCTTTCCTTTAGTCTGGTATGGGCTTGGGAAGATAATGTCATCCTATGTATCTACCAGGCCATTGCTAAGGGGGATGACCTTTTAGACTGCCGGATTTGTCGTCAAAAACTCTAAAGTGTCCATGATGTTAGAGACCCCCTTGTCCTTTCTGTGACCAATTTTTCTTTTATTCCCGATGTCACAATAAATTATAATTGGCCCTTTTCAGAAATTACTTAGAGAGTCCAACTTTTACAGCCAGAACATCCAGTGTCTTGTTTTTACCTTACTCTAATTATAATTTTACTTGCCGGACTAGACACAAATACCTATGGAAATTGTAGTACATTTGCACCCCCACATTCTTGTGATTATCTAAATCAGATCTGCCTCCAACCTCCAATTGTGAAAAGATCTCACCAACAGCATCCATCTCTGGAGGGAACATAAAACAACTTTTTATTTCAAGCTAGGGGATTTACTTCCCAAAAACCTAAACATCCCTGGTTTGAACAGGCAAGTGCAAGAGTTTCTGGGAATGAATCCATTAACAGTGCCACCTTAGCAAGAGTGGTTTGTGCCCTGATAGGATTTATCTTTTTCTGTGTTGGTTTTCCTTCTCCTTGGGCCTGTAAATGCCTAGATGGCTGGTACATAACTGGGAAATGCCTCCTAGGTTATCTAATTGTGCCCCTAACTGTCCACAATCCAACTGAGACACCTCATTGATCAAGTCCCCTGGATTTACATCATCAAATTAGAAGGGGACTGCCAGGAGGCATTCACGACTCAGGATTTGCTTCCTTTGGCAGATCCATACTTCCTTGGCTAAGAGTAAGTATGAATGAGGCTATGATTAGGAGCCTTTTCTTAACTCAAAGATATCACAGAATCTACTGCTAAAGCAATAGCTGTTCAACAAAGATCCCTAGACTCTCTGACCAAAGAGTTATTCTTGATGATAGGATAGCCCTTAATTATCTCTTAGCTGAGCAAGGAAGTGTTTGTGCTATGGCCTACAGCACTTGCTGCTCTTAGATAGACACTTCTGGAGAAGATGAAACTCAGCTACATATCACCGAACAAGCCACTTGGCTTAAGAAAGTGACTCCTTCGACAGGGTCTTTCTTCAACTTTTTTGATTTTGATTGGTTTGGGTCTTGCGGCTATATGGCTCCGAAGTACACGCCAGACAATGGGAATTATCTTACTTATAACAAGCACAGTAGTCTCGCTGGTATGCTGTATTCTCTCAAAAGCTATAAATGCACGTTTGCAGCTGTTAACCACCAAGCAAATGATCTCCCTCAGACGTTCTCAGTCAGAGAACAAATGAAGAAAATAACCAACTTAAAGAATATGAGCCCAAAGTCATGACCTGTGAACACCATGGGGAAGATCAGCAAAAACTGTGAGAACTTCAGCGAAATAGCTGGGAGTAATGCTAATGCATTAAATTTGGATCGCATCTCTCAGGCTGAGAGTCTGACCAAAAGGGGGCGATTGTAAAAACAAAGACAACAGGCCCCAAATGGAGTCACTTACCTAAGCCCCACATCACCAAACCAAGACTTAATACCTCAGTTACAGTTTTGGGTCTCCCAGAAATGGAATCTTAAACCAGTCAGTCAGGAATTATCAGGTCAGCCCTAGTGAGGAAATCTGCCTGACAGACCCCTCTCATCCCCTAAAAGAAAGTGACCTTGCTACAGGCAATCCACTTCTTGCCAGTAAAACTTCGCTGTGCCCACTCCCTTCTGCCCATAAAAGTCTTTCATTTTGTACAGCTCCTTGGCACTCCTTTCTATCTGCTATATAAGATGCTGCTTGATTCATGAATCATTGAATAAAGACAATAAGATCTTTCAAATTTACTCAGTTGAATTTTTTTTTTTAAACAATAGTAAGCGTCAATAGGTGATTAAGTGAATGATTAAAAATTTGTCCTAG
The DNA here is from genome assembly GCF_002201575.2 of Neomonachus schauinslandi. NCBI lineage: Eukaryota > Metazoa > Chordata > Mammalia > Carnivora > Phocidae > Neomonachus > Neomonachus schauinslandi. Next base: position 77,360,548 of record NC_058403.1, read on the forward strand.
GATCTGAATCAGGCCCGAAAGACTGTGAAACATCATACTATTTCTTCTTTTATCTTTTACCAGCTGTGTAGCATGGCTTTGAATTTAAATATAGCAACCCAGTGTTTTAAGTATCAGTAGCTTTTTAGGCTTGACAAATAGAAATCCCAAGAAAATACTTAAGTGTTTCTTTTTAAAAAAACACCAAAAGAACATGTTGTATCTCTCTTTATTTAGAACAACTTTCTATTCTACCTTGGGCAACTTGTTTCCTCAGCTCCAGAGAAACTGTTTGCTCTAAAATTAGACAAAATGAGTTTGGATTAAGAGCTCTTTAAGGCCCTTTCCAAATCTAGCCTTCCACAATCCTAAAATGATGATAAGGCCAAGTTTGGCTGGTAGGGACTTCAGTTGCTGTGGTCCAAATACTATAATGTCAAAATACAATAATTTTCAATAATGCTTAATTATTTACAGAGTGCTCAATCTGTTTCTTTCTGGTTCCTCATATCATCCAGTCACTGCTATAGTATTATTTTTGTCTTTCTAGAACAACCTAAAGCCAAAGGCTTCCTCTCTGATCTGTTTGCCTTCCCAAGGGGAGGCATACCTTCTGCAGCCACAGCTGTCCCCAATTAACCTCTCTCCTAGCCACCAGAGCATGGATCCACATGACTCAGCAATCCCAGCCTCTGAAGGAGCCCATAATCATGACAAAAACTCAACAATTACATTTTCTCATACACTAGTCCTAAGTTAGGCAAATACTACTTTCTTCACAATGTATATTTTCAGCTCCAATGAAATGGCCAATTCTGAATAAATTAGGTGGAAATTTTATTGCTAATCTACTTAATACATAGTTACATTTTATAAGCTGTGGATGATATGTAACACGAAATCTACCATAACCCAGACCCTAACATTTATTTCCAATTTTTCAGTTAATGGATGGCTTCCACACATGAGTGCTGTATTGTCTCCTACAATGAGATACCGTTAATGTAGGTTAATGATTGGTTACTCAATGATTGTTGAGTTGACTTTCAAATGTGTTACAGTTAAGAAGTCTCAAGAGAGGCCTCTCCTGACACTTTGTTGTGGCCCAACCAGCTGCAGGGTCCGGTAGTGCGGACTGCTGCATAGATACAGACGGAAACATTCTATTTTATTCATTCAACCCTAGGTGATCACTCAGGATATTCACATGTCAACTCAAGTTCAAATGAGATTTTTCTTCCTCTATAAAGTCCTTCTAGACCTTCACCTCTCCAGCCAGAAATATTTTCCCCCTTCTGAATACCTATAGCAACTTTCCTATTCCTCATCTATTATATTTTTATTTTTATTATTATTTAAAAAAAATCGATGACATTGTTCTCTTCCTGTTCACATTTTATAGCCTCTACCGCTCTATGAATATCTACTCTATACCTATTGAATCAGAACCTAAGGGGCATCTGTAATTATAAAAACCTCATGGTTCCTATATGGGGCCAGGGACATCTGTGTTAAGGGCAGGAACCATATGCATAAGTCACATATTTCTTGTGACAGTAGAAGATGGTGGTTAAGATCCTAGGCACCGGAGTGCCAGACTGCCTGTGTTCACATCCCAGCTCTGCCACTTACAAGTTAGGCCTTTGGCAAGTCACTTAAATACCATGAACTTAATGTGTGAATGGGGACATAATACTACCTGCTTCGGAGGCTTATTGTGAGCTTAAGTGAGTCAACATGTAGAAGCACTAGGAGTGCCTGGTACTCAGTATGTGCCACGTGTTTCACCTGTCATTGTCCCCTATGGTACTCTGTACCCAGGAGTTATTTTCTAATTGAATATATAAAACAATAGACACATAATCCTATTGATGTGAAGCACACTACATGCATGTACTTGTATTACATATTTCTCAGGGCACTTAGGGGAACTACTTGATTTAGGTTAATAAATCAGAGTCCTCTGTGATCTTTACAAAGCATCCATACTAGTCTATGCATTATTTCATTTTTCATGTTTTATAAGAACTGACTACTTTCTTCTTTCTGTGGCAAACTTCATAAACCACGTAATTGTTGTCAGCAAGCAAGTACAGGGCATTTCTGAAGACTTCACTGGCCCAGTCATGCCGTGGCATGGGTCGAGAGTCCCCCAGCAGAGGAACTTCCATGGTCATTTCCCAGTGACATGTGACAAACTGGAATCCTGACAGAAGCCTGAGATGAGTGAGACATGAGTGCTTAGGCCAGATATGAGGAAGCTGTGGGCAGGAGATTAGGCTTCGTAGTAGCACAGAAAAATTAAGGACTCAGATTATTTTCACTCTCTCTATAACTTGTATATATTTGGTTACCAGACTACATTTTTTTATACTATACCGTATTGAAATATCAGAGAGTAAGAAAATCAAATGTGGTATCTTTAAGCAAAAACTGGCATTAGTTACAGCAGTAACAGGTTTGCAAAATTGCCACAATAATCTTACCAGTCCTGTATGTATATGTCTTTGCAATGTGACTTTGCCATTCCTCCCATTAAGAGGTTGAGTTTCATTACCCACCCTTTCAATCTAGGCTCGCCTTGTGACTTTGGCCAAAGAAGACTAAGCAAGAAGCCTTGCAACTTCTGCTCTTACTTTCTCTTGCGGTGTCTACAATTTGACTGTGTGTGGGAAAGACTGAGTTAGCCTGCTAGATTCTGGAGACATACAGCTTTGCTGAAAGGAGCACCAATCAGCTCCAAGCCACAATGCCAGTTGCAGCTGCATGAGCGTACCTGGTGGGTTCATTGGAATGACTGCTCAGCTGATCCCAGACAAAATTACTGGCCAAGAGAATTGTGAGCGAATAACTGACTATTTTACGTCACTAAGTTTTGGACTGGTTTGTTATACAGCAAAGGCTAGCCAATACACATAGTGCATCTCATTGAAAGAAAAATCTGCTCTTTAGTTCAGTGAAGGTATTTAGATGGTAAATAAGCCTTCCGGGCCTTTAAAAAGGGATCTGAAGTGAAAGTGGCAGATTATAAGAGTGCGGGCACAAGCGCACCTCAGAGAAAAAATATGTACTAGGACAGAGTTTTCACTGAAGAGGCACTGGCTTTTTGTGGGGATTAGGTAACTGCAAAACAGGATTTACAAAGAATCTCTCAAAATGATTCGTACTAATCTTTACAGTTAGAGTCCTGTTTATAATTTTCCACATACTTTTAGCTACAATATCTCTTATGGCTTGGAATAAAAAAAAAAAAAAAAACTGTTAAAGCTGAACAGGGTCATAAATTCCAACTTGTCATAATAGTTAGAAATGACCAGGGGCTGTCACCCCAACCTTCCATTTTATCAATTTTTAAATATTGAAGAACCAGTTAAGACTTCATCTGAGGGAAGTCTACAAGCGTGTGCAATGACACATATATAACTCAAACAGTTCATTTACAGACAGAAACTGAGGTGAGTTAATGATCCCCACCCCCAACACACACATGTGAACTCAGACATCCAGACTTCTTTACCACAGACTCTACCGTAATCTCCATTTTCCCACAGTCGAGAAACATGGGCTCAGATGCCTGTTTGAGATCATCTAGCCCGGGCAAGGCTCTAACACAAGTTTACTGATTCTAAACCCAGATATTTCACCCTGGCTGGTGATGTCTGGGAACTGGTAACTCTGGTGAGTCACAGCTCAGCCATCGGAAAATTATACACTACATATACACGATTGCCCACTTGTCATGGTCACCATAAACCAAGATTAATGATTAATTTTTAAAGAGTGAAATGGCCTATGTCTCAACATTGTTGTAGAAATCCTTGCACCCTAATGTTACAAAAGAAAAGGCATTCTTTCCTTACGCAAAGCACAGAAAAGAAACAAACTTGTCCTTGTTGACCCCTGAGGTACAGAAGTAGGATCAAAAGTTGGAAGTAGTAAGAGATAGATTGTAGTGTACATTTTTTTTTTGAATGTTTTAAAAAAAAAACCCAACTGCCGTCATAAAATCAGCAGCTCCTGTCCCTGAAGGTGTCCAGAATGGTGCAGATGAGACTTTAGGACTCGTTCGGAGGCTGGATAATCTGACATCTGAGATTCCTGTCAGGAAGTTTATAAAAGCTCAGGTCCTTGGTCTCAAGTGAGGATTGCTGCTTTTATTGAGTCTCTGAAAAATCTTGTCCCCAGAGAAGAGGCCTGTTGCATCTGTTTCCCCAAACAAGAAGGAAGCCTTTATTCAGAAGTCTTAGAACATAAAGAACATTTACTCTGACTAGTGAGCCTGGCACCTGAAATTCCTCAGCCCTTCCTATGGGCACCCTGCTTTATGGACAGTTTTTCTGCTGGGGTCTTCAGGGTTCTTGAATATCCTTGGCCAGATGTCATCTATACCAGGGAGACAAGCTTCAATAGGAGCAAACACTTGCTCGTGGTTTTGCTTATTTCAGTTCCCTCACATATGCCAAGGTGGGGAGCAGTGAGGTGAGGCGGGGGCAGGAAACAAAGGAACTTACACTGATCTTGAAGGTGTGCCAGGCAGTGGGCCTGGGGCTTTGCAAAAGTTACCTTCTTTAATCCTCTAGACAACCATAGAGACAGCCAGTTTAATGTTCTGATTTTGCAGAAACCTGAAGCTCTGAGAGCTTAACTGTCGGAAGTCACATTGCTAAAAGGGGTAAGCTGGGCCCGAGCCCCACCCCTCCCACCCCACCCACTGCAACCTGCCACCTTTCACTCCAGCCCTTTGACTGGAAAGGCTTTGGGGAAAGTAGCTCAGTTTCTTTACTGGAGTTCAAAAGAATGATGGATTCGTATTCTCTAGCCACATAATCTGTGTCATACACGCACACCCTCACCACGTCAGGAAGTCCCTGAGGAGGGGAAAACAGTGTTCTCATTTAGTGGAAAGCCCACTGGGCTGACCAAATGCCCTTCATTCTGAGCTCGGCTGTCTACTTGTAAATAAAGGGTTTTGGACTACGTGCTTTCTTAGGCTCTATTTCTAGCTCTAAAAAATTTCCATGGAATCAGTCAAAGCAAATATTACCTGACTAATGTGTGTTAAGGAATTTCTTTCAATGGCAGAGAATCCCTACCTCTGTGAGTTTTATTTTTAAACTCTTTTTTTCTCACGTGCATTCTCTGTACGAGTAGAAGGTGTTAGACCAGGGACCTTTATTTATTCCCAGGGTATTTGTGGCATAAGCAGGAACTGCGGTGAGAGCTTCCCCCACACAGCTGAGCATCACAGACACTTCTCCCAGGGGGTGCAAGCAGAGTCCTTCTCAGCCTTTGCTGAGAAGACAGCCGCCCACCAGGCAGGGCTGGAGTGATGGGAGACAGCCAAGAAGAGCATGAGCATTTTAGCATGAACCCCAGCTCAGAGCGTGATGGCGGGCAAGACATGGTTCTTCTAGGCCTCTAGTTTCTCCGCTCTGAAAGAATGCACTTGGGCGAATGGGTGGCTAAGGAACCTAATAAGATGGCCTGTGCATGATCATGTAATTTTGTCCATTGGTTATAGACTTCAGTCCTGCAGGGTTGGATTTGAAAAGGTGCCTTTTAGACCCTCTTCCAGTCTCCTAGATCACCTTGGCTAGTCTAGTACACCTTGTAGAATATATACCTATGAATTAGCTACCTTGTATGTTATCCGATGAAAAATTCCAACCTCAGGAACAGAATAAGATTTTGCTCTTTATAGAGCAAAAAAAAGCATCACTGAGAACCAATTGGAAAGCACCTCTATTTAGACAAAGATGGCTCACAAACAAAACAAGAATGGGGCATCAAGCAATCAATAAATTTAACTCAGTCTCAAGGAGACCAGAGAAAGATGCTCAGTTCAGCCTTTCCCACTGAGGCTCAGCCCAAGTCCTGGGAGCAAGTATGTGATTGACACAACTCAAGTCAACTCAAAAGGCTTAGCTCTTCTTCTATCGGGGTGACCATAAGCCTTTGTCACAGAACTCTCTGAGTACATATAGATGGCTTTCTTTTGTGTTCCCTAATTGTGCCTTCTGCCCACTGTGGTGTCTCCAGCAGGGACACACAGTTCTCTTACAGAAGACTCTTTTGGAAAGGTGAAAAAATTAATTCTGCCATCAAATCCAGTTGTACCTTCCAGCTTGTTAATGCCATGTATAACTTTACACTTTTATTACCTGCAGTAAAACACACCAGTATCACATAATGAACTTTTTAATTGGCTCTTTAAAATAGTAGTGCAATCAGGCTCCTCATTTGATTCATGCACAAAAATCTGCAGCCAGGCTGAAAGGCAAAATGTGAATCACAGTTTAAATAGATGCTTTTCAACTGCTCTGTAAGACAAACAGATGTATTAATTAGCACATATTTTAGGGCATGTTTTATACTTAAATGGAGGAAGGAGAACAGAATATCATTTCACCAGCGGCAATAAGAAAAATTTGAGCTCTGACCCCAGAAACAAAATGGCAGCTTGTTTTCAGAAATGCCTATTTCTGAGAACAATGAATCAGGGGCTTAGAGCAGCCCTCCAAGGGCTTGAACAGCCAGAGGAATGATCTCTGGATTTATGTAACAAGGACACTCTTGTCTAAGAGGTATATAAGAAGTAGACCACAGCCTTAGTAATGTGGGGAAAAGCCTTTTAACATAGACACAGATGAAGAAATCCAGTAGTCATAGAGCTAAGACATTTTAAAAAGCCTTTAGTAACACAATTATGCTCTTAAACGCCCAGAACTTAAGTATGAGGAGATTTAGGCTGAGGGTAGAGTGACATTCTGAGTATGCATGGTATTATGGTAAGTGTTATTGAGATAATAAAAGCGACAGGGACCCTACCCAGCAGGAGATTTGATGGGATCCTTGGACACAGACATGAATTTAATGTAGCATGTTTTTTTCTTCCGGCAAATTTGAGTGTGCTTTTTTAACTGAAAGAGGAGAACACCTTTCCTTAGAACAATGATCATGTGAATCTTTCTTCCCTTGAGCTTTTCGTCACCCATCGCCACCCATCTTGAGTCATTATTTTTGGGTAGCTCTTCTTTTACTGGACTTCAGGCATGAGAAAAAGGACTATGTCTCATCCTTTTCTTTCTTTTATCCCCTCCCCAGTTTTTGCCTAGCCCATAGAGAATTCTCAGTATGTGTGTGCTGAATGAGTGAATCCTGAACAGAATAAGGAAGACATAGGGCTCCTTGTATTCCAGGAAGAATTCTCCCAGATCACTTTAGACAAGGCGGTGTGAACTTGGCAAGTAAATTCATCTCTCTGGGGCTTTCCTATAAAATGAAGGGGTAAAGTGCTGGCCGGACTGAGGATGTGAATAAGTTTCAGTATACATGTTTGCTCACATTGGTAGTGGCTGAATTGAGCTCCAGTTCGAGAAGGATTTGGAGGCCACACCTGGGCTTAGCCAAGTAAAGGACTGTGATTGATTAGCCATGTTTGTCATGGGCATTGGAGTAGCAAGTAGCTGTGTGTTATCATCCCTCAGGCAGAAGACATATGCATCTGGACCTTTACCAGTTACTCAAACTGAGGGTGACAGTGAGAAAATAAGATGGTGATGGACCAAGGAAATGGCCAACTTCTCTGGGCTCTTAGATTGGATGCTCCTTTTGGCCAGATTGCACACTTCCGGTATGGGCAGGTAGGATGCTGCCTGATGGAAAAGAAACAGAACATTTTGAAGCTTCTATGTTTCTGATAACCCAGATGCTCTGCTCACCTATAGGTTGTTGTATCTACATGGTTTTATAGAAAGAGGAAGTAAGAGATTTACAAAAGAACAAACATAAACAAAACGTAAAAGGCATGAGAAAGTCATTGCCTGCCCTTCCATGTAGATATCTTCTTACCCTCCAGGCAGTTTCCTCCAAAAATCATATATATCAAGTGTGTAAGTGAAACTGAGCAGGGCAGGTTGTGGTATACCCTGGATTCCCAAATGCAGGTCGATGTGCTGACTAATAACCACCTAAGATGTGTGTTTTAGATATAGTTTCCAGGGTCCTACCAGAGAACAGATGAATCAAAATCTTGAGACTAGAGCTCAGGAGAAATATTCATGCTCAAAAAATTTCCGTGATGATTTTAATATGAAGCCAGGATTGGAAAGCACTGTTATTGATGGCTGAATCACAGGCCGAAAGTGTCTGAAAAGAGTGAACCAACAAGATAAAATGTCAGAGACAAATGTAAATTCCTCAAGTTCACAATAACAAGAGCTGGAAAAACCTAGCCTGACAATGGCATGTGTAATAAATCTGTAGTATTTAGTTGTCTGTAAGCTCGGGATGAACTACCTCTGAGACATAGCCTCCCGAAATAGCTATGATGATATCAAGCTGAATGCATATGAATGCAGTATCTAGATCACAGGAGGAGATCCCTTTTTCCTATTCTCCTGTACTCTCAGAAGACAACTGGATTACGTTCTTGATTTACTAGGAGTAATTGTTATTTTTAGGATTAATATCTAGTAGCAGTAATAATTTTTTATGTAGCACTTTATCACTTATAAGCTTGTTGTGTCCAATATTTTATTTGCCCTAAATAAAAACTTCATTTCCCTGCACTGATGGAATATGGCTCATTGGTGGATGCACAACTCCAAGCTAGGTCTTGTATCTCTCAAGTCTAGGTCATGCTTGAAAATTTGGAGAGTCTTTGGACCAGGAGAGTAGGATAGCTGAAAACTACGTTATTAGGAAAAATAAAGCCCCTTATCCCAGGGAAGACCTCATGAGGGCTTGCTCATTGTCTCCAAATATTTAATGACTTTCCCTGGGAAAAGAGAGGACAGACTTGTCAGGGGAGGTCTCAGAGGGCAGACCCGACCAATGTAGGAGTTATAGGGAGACAGATCTTGACCCACACCTTGACCCAAGATATTTCTTATAGTCAAAATCCCCTAAGACGGAACAGGCTGCCTTCAGGCAGAGGCTGGAAAACTATTTATCAGGAATACACAGGCAAAAGGTTTGGGGGGTTAGTGATCTCAGAGGTCCTAGAAGGGCCCCTGACTTGTGAAACCCAAGCCCACCAATCCTCTGATGAGCAGGGTTGCTAGAGCAGCGGATCCGGAAGTGGGGTTGTGGGGGACAGGGATGCCTTCAGAGGTGGAAAGCTTCCGCTCTGTGCCCACATGGCCAAGAGACTCACTCTTTCGCCTTGTGACCTGTATTGGAGAACCTCCTGCCTTAGGCTGAGCTAGAACACTGGGAGCAGCCTGACAGCCCTTATGCTTTTGGCAATTACAGCCTCTCTGCTTTGATATTTGCTCAGTGAGCCCTGATTTAGTCATAGAATCACAGATTTCTAGAGCTGGAGGGCACTTAGAGGTCATTTGGTCCAACCTGGCCACATCGCAGGTGAGGAAACAGTGAAATATGGGACTACAATCACAAACATCACTGTTAGGGTTGGGAGAGGCTCTCAGGAGCCATCTGGCCATGTCCCTTTATTTTCCCTGAGACCTGAGAAGGGCAGCAATTGCCTACAATAACACAATGAGTGATGGCATGGCTGTGGTGGTAGCCATGGTGGTGGCCGAGATCCCAGCCCAGTCCCTTCTCTCTCCACATGGTGTTCTCCTTGGCTGCACATTTCACCTCCTATTTCTCACTGAGGTTACGTTCTGTCTGTCTGCCCCTCTAGGACACAACCCTGTCCCGTGGCATGGAGCTGAGCTTACAGGGGGCCAGCCCTGTCAGGCACAGTGCCACCCCTACTCCAAGCTGGGCTGGCACTGTCATGGCGCCATGCAAAGTTCCCCAAGCACACAGCAAAATGGGGGTGTTTTGTAAGCTGCAACTCACATCACTGAGGTTTGCACATAAACAGACTATACATTCCTTTGGGTGATTCTACATATCTATTCTGATCCCTCCTTGGGTTACTTTTATGTGTATGTTTGTGTGTTGGAGACCAGAGTTAAAATTATGGGTAGAACATAGAGTTTATTCTTATAATAGTTGAGAATTTTTTGATGGGGTGAGGAGAGAAACAGCATTTGGCGATGCTCTTCTTCCTCCCCTCCCTTCCTGCCTCTCTTCCTGCCTTCCTCCCTTCCCCCTCCCTTCCTCCCTTCCTTCTTCCTTCTTTCCTCTTGAATTTTCCAACTCAGGGCAGCAGGTGTTCATCAATTGCACAATGAGTGTCCTCACCCTGAGAGCTGGTATATGTCCTCTAATTTAAGGATGCTCTATTACGCCTTTCAGCTTCTTTGCCCATCTAAGAACGCAACTCTAGAGAACTGGGCCATCAGACACTTTTCTTTGTTAAAGTGTATACCCAAAGCCAGTGCAAAATCCCTCTTAAGTCTGACTAACACACTCATTTGTTCTGAAGTTATTATCTCTGCAAGGCCTAGCATTTGCAGTAACAAATACCAAGAGGTTACCAAATGCCTGTCCTGTCTATTTCAAAATTCCTCTTTGCAATTGCTCACTGCTCTTTAAGAAATTTTCCTTTCTTCACTGGAATTTTCCATAGAGTACTCTACACTAAAGGTGAATTTTTCTAATGAGGAAATGTGAATATACCATTTACAGATTGTTTTGTATTAATCATGACTGTGCTTGCCATTTTTAGCAGGAAAAAAAAGTTCCCAAACCAGAAGACCCACCTTTCCCACATCTAATTGCCCTAAAACGAGATTCTCTAAGGTAGGAACCAGTTTCCCCAAATGTACTCAAGAAAGAAGAGTTTGGAAACCTGCGAAGTTACCTCCCGAGAGAATGGAATGGATGTAAAAGAGCAGGGGCCTCTTTGGGATGGAAGACCCGGGCCCATCTCTTGTTTCCATTCCTTACAACCTAGACTGGCAGCTCTACCATTTACAACCTGTGTGACCTTGAGCAAGTGACTTAACCTCTCTCTACCTCACATGGGGATAAGACAGCTGCATCCTTCATGAGTTTGTTGCAAGGAATAAAAGAGTTGCCCTGTCTAAAACACAGTGAGAGGGCTTCTCTGGTAATGAGTAAGAGTAAGAGCCAGAGTAAGGCCTGGAAGCTGGAGTGAGGTGCGTGCGTGGATGCCAGTGCCATGGGAGGAGAAGGGATCTGATGGGGCAGGGCTTCGGCAAACAGCAGTGAGGCAGCAGGAGGCCTGGGCTGGCCAGACTTGCTCCCTGGGGACCCTGGGAACATCAGGCTAACTGAGGATGCATCACGAAGCTGGGATTCCCTCTTCTCAAATGAAGAGATGGAATTCACAGCTGGGAGTCGAGAGTAGGGCCATGCATGATTTTAGAAATGAAACCATATAAAAAATGACCAGAATTGGAAAGAGCATTGGCCTGGAAGGCAGAAGATCTCAACCCTGTCTCAGCACACTAGGAACTTGCTCCTTGACTGTGGGCAGGTAACTTCGTCTTTCTGAGGCTCAGTTTCCCCGTTGCTCCTCTGGCCCTGATATTCAGTGATTTTTGATTTGTGAGCATTCTCCTTAGTGTTTAACAAGGACCGAAAAGAGTATGCTGAATTATAATTTAAAAGCAAAAGGAAGAAAGAAAGGAAACTTCTAAGATTTAATAGAACCAGTGAACTGTGCACCATTTCTAGCAATCCCTGGCAAATGTTTCATAACAGTAGCAGCTTGCTCACCCCTTATGGAATATTTGTAGAAAAGGCGGTACAGACTGTAAGCAGGAAGACACCCGAGATGTTGAATATCTTTGAATGTCTGATAAGAAAAGGGAAAAGGGGAAATGGCACTGGATGTTAATTCTATTCATTCCATAAACATATGGCAAGTGCATGTTGTGAGCCTGTGCACCAGGCCCATGTGAAACCTGCTTGGTTTGGGTCCTCAAGAAGTCACAGTATAAGAGACAGACATGTAATAGAAAATCCAGTCTATAGACTGAGTGAAGAAAGAGCTGAAGAAAGGAGGGATTCATCCCAATGGGGGTGGTGGGGGGGGCAGTTAGGAAAGGCTTCATACAAGATGATGCTGAACTAGTCCTTAAATAATGAGTAAGATCTTACAGACTGAGAATGCAGAAAAGGGGGCATTCCAGGCTGAGCCACTTACATGAATAAAGGATTGCAAGTGGGAAAGTCTGGGTATTTTAGGGCAGACAGGTAGGCTGCTTTTCAGAAACACAGAAGCGTGGGAGATCTCAGAGAAGTGACTAGAAAAATAGGATGTTTGTTTAGTTTTTTAGTTGCTTTAGTTGTAACTGACTTCCTTTATGGTTTTTACTAGAGAATTTTACCCAGTATTCATTTTAGGAGAACAGAACCATTAATGAGATGCTTGGGAATATGATGTCAATATTTAATAATCCAGCCAAGATGTGATCTGCATATCTATAGTACAGAGGCATATGGAAATGACTGACATCCTTAAGAAGTAGATCTTGGTTTTCATTCTTTGGCTTATTAATAGTAGGAAATCTGTGGTGCTCAGAGTGACAGATGGGGGACTCAGTGATTGTGGTCAGGGGACTTGGAGAATTTATAACTCCAGGTCTCTGTAGATGAATGACCTGGAGTGAGTTAACAAGTGATTTTCAAAAATAAAAATTCTGTGCCTACATTTCCTAAGCTGATCTGGCCCAGTCACAGATGACTTTAGACCCAATCAACTGACCTTTTGTTCCTTTAGCTTCTTCCTCAGAAAACTGTGGCAATGCTACAGTGCCCTGAGTCACTGTGGGAGGCCCAGGCTGGGGGTGTGAGGAGCCCCAGAGCAGGTGTCAGGAGATGGGGCTTTGAGAGGGAGGCACAGCAAGTTACCTGGGCTGACCTCGAGCTCCCAGAGCCCTGTGTGTAAGCCTGCTCTCCTCATTCTGAGAGCAGTGACAGCACTATCCATGACATAGTCTTGCGTGAGAATTAAATGAGATCATGAATATCTAATAAAAACTAAAACAAGACTACAAAAATGTGATCAGATGTAATGACCTAAAAGTAGCTAATTTATATATATGTGATTATTAAAAATTAGTTAATAAACATACACTTGGAGTATATCCAATCAAATCACATGTTTGCTATCCAAATCACATATATGGAGTATAAAATTCACCTGTAGTGTAACAATCATAAAAATTTAAGATGGAAGATTGGAAGGAATGTGTAAGACTTTGCTTGAAGAATTTTTTGGGATAAAAAATGCAAGATGCAAAAGCACTTGTTTGGGTCTAGTTTATGATCTGGGTTGGCGGATGCCTCAGAAATTGTCCCCTCCATGAGGAGGCTGAGCATCGTTGGCACAGGGCACGCCAGTCCTCTGAGGAGACGCATCTCCCTTGGGGCAGCTTTCAAGTTTGAAAAGTTCCTTCTTGGGTTTGCTCCCTTGACTCTAGAAATCTTAGAAATTCAGAAAAGGACATGCCCTTGACATTCATCTGAGCCCACCCCCACAGAGGGCAGAGATATCTATAACTCAGCTCCTTGGGCTGTGGGTTCCCTGGCTTTGACCAGCATATTTTCTCTGATGAGTTTCTCAGTTCTCCAAGAGAAAGCCATGCCACTATCGAGCAGGGCCTAATTGTTAAAGATGTCCCTCTTTCTTGACTGTGGTCCTGGTTCTCTGAGACCATTACTGACTTGGTGGCTGATTTGATATTCAGAATCTTAACTTCACAGAGCAAGTCATACCTGCCTGTCATTGGATCATCCTTCAGAGACATGGAAACCTGGAACTGTCTTTTTTTTTCCAGTGAATTATTTCCAGTTCCTTTAGGCATTCCTCATTTCACCCCTCTGCCCAAACCTTTCCTCACTTTGGGACCTGGCGCTTAAACTCTGACTCAACTGCCTCTCCCCTAACATCTTCCTACTTGAGTCCTCCCATTCATGGAAGCCTGGGTCCTTTCTCCAAGACACTTTCCCTGACCTCCCTCAGAAACAATCACTCCTTGGTCCAGACTCCAGTCACGCTCTACTGTCTACCATCTGCATTTCTGCCTTACCTATGTGTCTGTGACTATATGGTAAAAGAAAAGGTGACATTTTCTTCTCATTGACCTACATTTTGGGGAGTGTTGGAGCTATCACTCATCTTCAACTTGAAGAGTATGTAACATCCTTTTTGGATCAGCTTGGCTAATTATGCTACTTATTATTTATAGCCACGGTGGGGATAATGGAAAAGGAGCATCATTCCTTGACTTACTACTATAGGAAAAGTAGGTGGGATGGCTGACATTATATGAGATGTCATATGCTGTCATGAGCACAAACCCAAAGACTCAGGTGCCAGCAGATGGACAATGTCACGTCTATAGCTTCACCTTCCTGTGCCACATTCTATTTCAACTCGAACATGTGAATAATAATAACCTCAAGAGAAGGCTGTTTTGAGGCTCAAATGAGGTCCTCTGTGACAGTTCCTGGCTTATAGGAGCTGCTCCATAAATGTTAGATGAGGCCAAGTAAAGTAGAATTACAATTCCGTCTGACCCCTTAAATTAGAGAAGTTGACATGGATGTGCAGGATTATGCTTAATTGAGGGAAAATGAGTTCTCTGACAGAAGAAGAGTAAACAACTATTACACAAGAAGGGGGGGATGACTGCTTATGCTCAAAATAAATATCAGAGTACCATGCAAATATCAGGAGGTATTATGTGAAGAATGCAAAAATTAGAAATTAGCATGAGTTAAATATTTAGTGATACATTATCATCAAAATTCTTTAGGCCTTGTTCATAGTTCTTTGTCACAACACTATCGTCGTAACCTTAGGCAACACCACACCCATCAGAACCTCAACTTTTCTGTCTGCAAAATCTAGATGTTTGGAAGAAGTGATCTCTAAGACCTCATCCAGCTCTAAGATTCTCAGACTCTAGCATTTTTAACTCAGTGTAAAAAGTCTTAGATTAAAAAAAAATACCAAAACCCACTGCATTTATGTACAATAAGCATTAGGAAATGCTACAGAAAGACTATCTCAATACAAGCCATCAGGCATCAGAAAGGATATTACTGTAAGGCTGGCAGTGTAGGTGTGTGTGTGAATAGCTTTCTTTCCATTCCCATTGAAGACGGCCAAAGCAAACTCACTCAAATTGCGTAAGGGAAGTCTTTCCAACTATCCGGGGTGTGTAACCCAGAAACAGTTACCAAAGAGAGCTTGGGAAATCAGATCTTTAAGAATAGCAGAGCAAAGGGTTTCATCAAGGGGCTTCGTGAAGGCCTTTCCAACCTCTGGGCGCTCAGGCATGTCCCTGTGCTTGGTTGGCTGTTGGGCATCTCCTAGCTCTGTGTCCTGGCCTGGTTCTAGTTCCCTCACTTTCACTCAGAGTTAGTAGGGAGTGTGACTCAGAGCCAAATGTGTGAGCTAGATTCCTAGTTGCTCAACGTTTTATTATTAGCAGTTAGATTACACTGTGTATGGTGCTAATGTGCTTTACAATGAGTTTTATTAGCTGCTATTTGCAATTATTTTGAAGCACATTGGCTGTCTCCCATTTTTTAATATGGAAATGCTGACACCCAGAGAGATGAGGGCAAGTTGGAAATGACACTGGAACATATAACCTCCCAGGCCTGAGCCCTTAACTTGGACTTCTTATGGCCATGTTGCCCATTTAACAAATATGAGAAAAGAAGCATGAAAGTGTGAGGGACAGGAAAATGGATAATTTATGCACCAGAGACTTTGCTATGTACATTTAGAGATAGAAGAAGAACATAGAAAATCCAGCCAAATGTTATAAACATTTGGTGTTATTAGATTCACTGTGGCAGGGGTAAACATGGTCTTTGGCCCGTGCCAAAATCTGTGGCCTGGGTACTTGGGGCCATGGAGCTGTGGGAGTATGCCCAATATGTCCTTCCTTGAAAAACCCGGAGTGGCTCAAGGGAAATGATATGATGCAGAAGGGCATTCAGAGAGCTGGGTTCTAGTCCCGACAATGCCATGAACTTGCTGTGGGAATGCCTCTTCCTGGCTCTGGGCCTCAGTTTCCTTACCTGTGCTGAGGCAGATCTGCAGATGTTGGGGGGCAGGAGCTGTGGTCAGGTGGTAGGTGAACAGCCTCTTTCTGCTTCTGTGGTAGTGAGTGACATCACTGTGGGCATGTGGGTGCTCCTGGGACCAGGTGCTACTGGGAGGTGGGTCTCACATTCTCTGGAAGATTGTGGATATCAGAATTATCCCAGGTTATCAGACCGCAGCTGGCACCACCATGGCACGGCAGCACCATATACAGAGTGGGTATTCAGTAAATGCCTGATGCAAGAATGCAATAGGTTCAGCTGTGGGCTGAACCCCCCCAACACACAAAAAACAGTGGTTTGGACAAGATAGAAGTTTGTCTCTCTACAACTGTGGTAGGCAGAATAATGGCCTCGTGAAGATGCCTATGTCCTAATCTCCAGAAAATGTGAATATATTAGGTTATATGGCAAAGGGGAGTCAAGGAGGCAGGTGAAATTAAGGTTGCTAATAAACTGACCTTAAAATATGGAGATAAGCCTGGATTATCTACGTAGGCCCAATGTACTCTCAAAAGTCCCTAAAAGTAGAAGAGGGGATCATAAGAAGGAACCAGAGTGAGGGTAGCATGAGGAGAATTGGCCTCATGATCCAATGAATGCAGGTAGATTCTAGAAGCTAGAAAAGGAAACAGATTTTCCCTTATCGCCTCCAGAAAGGAATGCACCTTATGACAACTTAATTGTAGCCCAGTGAGATCCCTATCAGACTTCTGACCTATTGAACAAGAAGATTAAAAAAAAATTATGTTGTTTTAAGCCACTGAAATTATGGTAATTTGTCAGAGCAGCAATAAGAACCTAAGAAAATCACCTAACAGACATCTAAGGTAGGAAGCCTGAGATAGGGACTTAACGGTCCCATGGATCAGGAACGAAATTTCCTTCTGCTTTTGTTGCTCTACTGTGTGACTTCCATTCTTAAGGCAACGTTCAGGACAAAGATGGTTGTTGGAGCTCCAACCATTGCATTTGCAGTCTGAGTAGAAAAAAGGATTAAGAGTGAAGTTCTCTAAGAAGAGTTTCTGGAAGTCACACATACTTCTGCTGACTTCTCACTGACTAGGACTGAGGCATATGGGCACACCAAGGTGCAGGAGAGGTTGGGAAATCCAGCTGACTAATTTTGTGCTCAGTCAAAAACCAGAGTAATTACTGAAAAGGAGAGACTGGATGTTGAGAGGCAACCAGCAGACTCCGCCACTATCATGATGGCATTTCTCTCCCTCTAATACAGATGTTTAAGGGTCTGAGTTCTACTCTCAAAACCTGCTCTTGATGCATAGTGAAGGAGCATGTAGACTCTCAGAGGACGTTTATTTGTCTTCCCACCCTTTCTTCTTGGCCTAACATGCTCTCAGAATTCCTCTTCACTTAGCTGCCTTTTATGGCTCTCTGCCCCTATTACCACAGTCTTTGTATAGGCAGAGGCTCATTGCCTCTTGTCTGGATTCTCTCTGAAACCTTTGGCACTCTCTCAAAGTAGACAGAGTAGTTGTGATTATCCCGTTTCCTCCAGATAAGGAAAGTGAAACCTAGGGAGGTAGAGGGACTTGCCCAAGGTCGCAGCTGGTGAATGGCAGGGAAGCAGTGTCAAGAGGTGCTGGGCTGGGTGTTGGCTGCTTAACTGTACCTGAGTCACTTTCTATTGCTAACCAGGCCTCTGGATGGGAAATGAATTTACTGATCATATTCTGGCATAAGTTTTCTAACTTGTCAAAAATGGTGGCAACTTGCAACCAACAGAGTGCTGAGCACAGAGGGTAGGAGTGAGAGAAGAAGAGATAGAAAACAAGGGTAGGGGTTAGCCATAAGGTGGGCTTCTTCATTCTGAGTGTCTGTGTTGATATGTCAGTATGCCCCAAATGGAATTTCTCCATAACACTACTTCCCCACTCCCACCTCTGTCACCAAAGTCGTTGTTTCCAGGGTAAGGATTGTAAGTCAGCAAGGTTTCTTTTCTCAATTTCCTTCTTGCCATTTCCACTGCCACTGCTCTTCTATTTTATATTTTGGTAACTTCCCAAGGGTCTACCTTTCTCCTATCTGTCCCTCCCTCTTTCCTGCTATGTTGTCAAATGAACTTTCTAAAATGTAGCTAATCATTCCACCACTCAGAAAATTTCAGTGGCTCTCCCATTCCTCCAGAATGTAGCCCCAACCCTGCCCTTTCCAGCTTTGCTGCCTTCATTCACACTATGCCCTTAAATGAAGTCCCCTTCTCCTACCACCATTCAATATCCAAATCTTATACGATCTTCAAATCTGACACAAATGGCATTTTATTCAGGAAATCTTCTTTGTTACCCTTCTCCTAAGTGGGAGAAATTCCCCTACACATGTATGATCTTCTGGAATTTCATTTTTCTCTTTGTAATTTTATTTACTTGCATAATTATTTGGCTAAGCTCTACTTTCTCCAAACCTTGTTTAAGTTCCAAGAAAATATGGTCCATGTCCTTTTTGGTCACCATTTTATGACCAAGACACAGTGCCTAGCATATTGTAAATACTCCAGAAATATTTCTTGAATGAATGAATGTATCACTTGGTTAGTTCCCATGGTTGCCTGGCCATATCAGTATTTGAATGTTTATATAAATATCTATATTTACATAGATATAGAACTATCTACTTTTATTATCTATCATTTATCTATCTATCTATCTATCTATCTATCTATCTATCTATCATCTATCTATCTATCATCAATCAAGAGGCACTGAAGCTCCTCACACCTACCCACCTATCAACTAGCCAATCAGCCAACATAAAAATAAACAAAATCATTCTGATTAAGAACCTCAAGTGAAAAAGAGGTTCAACATATTCTGAAAATCTCTTTAAATGATTCCAAAAAAGAATTCTTCCTTACTCCCACCTCTTCTGCTACTGCCCCTGGTGAGGGCTACAACAATCACTTTCTACCTTGTATTAAAGTTATTTGTGTGTGTGCCTTTTTCTGCGCACCCAGACTAAACTCTTAAAGTACTGGATTGTGTCTAACTCACCTCTATGTCTCTACCCTCCAGCACCTTGGACATCTCCTGTATTCAGGAAGGGAACGGCAAGGGAACTAGATGCTTCAGAGGAATTCATGCTGTAAATTTAGGAAACATCATATTCTTTTTTTTGCCCTGAGCAAGGGAATATTTAGAAAGCCCAACCTCTTGCCTCTGCCCAAGAGAGGCTTTTTGATAAAGAGAATGCTTGGTTATATATTAAAAAAATTTTTTAAACCAAAGGCCAAACATTTCAAAAAGCAAGCAGATGGGCCCTGCAGGTAGTATTCACCGCCTAACTGGGATGCTTTCAACTGCCCGTGCTAAAATTGGTGCTAGAGGCTAATGTCTGCCTGTCTTACCTCATTAGAAAGTCTTTCTCTTTCTAAGACATATTCCAGGAAAAGAGGAGAAATGAAGGAGAGGGGGAAAAAAGGCAGCTGCTAGATTGCCACTGGAGGGAAACAAGGTCTAGAGATGAAGAATGAAGTTGAAGAGCGAACTGGTCCGTCTCACCTTTCATTTCTTTTTATTACTACTGCACACTCCCATGCCAAGCTTCATTTCCCATTAGCATCCTTCCAAAGAAAGAAGCCTGCCTTTCTCTTGCCTCCTCTAAGCTTCCAAAGGAATTTCTGATCTCTTTAGCTAGAACTAGCTGAGCAGGGCCACGACCTCTCTCTTGCCTGCCACTCTGAGGAGGAACAGAAAGCAGAGAAGGTGACAGGCAGGTGACCTACCTTCCAGTGGGAGTAGGGAGTGCCTTGCCCAAATTAGCATCCCAGAGAGAGTTCGAGGCTCTCCTTTCTGTTTCTGGCAGAAGAGTCTGGCTCACAGTGGCAGTCTGAAGTGGATGCTGTGGGGGTGCAGGAAAGAGAGGTAGAAATAGTATCATAGTTAATTTACCATTCGGCACACAGAGAGAGGGCAGAAGGAGGGTGGCAAAAATATAACAAGTGACAACAAATAGTGGATAATCCCCAATGCACATACATCAGCATCTACTGAAGCCAGGGCACAGAGCTGGCTTGGGATGGAAAAGAAACTGGCTTGGGAAGAAGCATTTGTCATTGATTTTCCACAAAGTGGACAAGTGAGAATCTATCCATTTGTTTGGGCAAAATATACTTGTATAATTATAGTATTCTTCTTTATACTTTTTATTGTTGAAAGAACACTTAGTTGAGGGTTGCTTAGCTATTGATGCATTGATCTTAAACCTACTTTTGGAGGGAGTAACCCTGGACTAAAGGGCAGTTTAAAGCACACCAAGAGGAATTGTGATTGTCTGCTTTGGAACCCTGGCCACACCATGAATTATTGAGCACCACAGACCTTTCTCTTTTGAGTCATTGACAGGTGGAGGAGATGTCTGGTTTAAAATTGTGGCTTAGTGAATATCATTCTCAATGGGGAAAAATTGAGAGCTTTTCCCTTAAGGTCAGGAACGTGTCAGGGATGCCCACTGTCACCACTATTATTCAACATAGTACTAGAAGTCCTAGCCTCAGCAATTAGACAACTGAAAGAAATAAAAGGCACCCAAATTGGCAAAGAGGAAGTCAAACTCTCACTCTCTGCAGATGACATGATACTTTATGTGGAAAACCCAAAAGACCCACCCTAAAATTGCTAGAACTCATACAGCATTTCAGCAACGTGGCAGGATACAAAATCAATGCACAGAAATCAGTTGCATTTCTATACACTAACAATGTGACTGAAGAAAGAGAAATTAAATAATCGATCCCATTTACAGTTGCACCAAAAATCATAAGATACGTAGGAATAAACCTAACCAAAGAGGCAAATGATCTGTACTCTAGAAACTACAGAACACTTATGCAAGAAATTGAGGAAGACACAAAGACATAGAAAAACATTCCATGCTCATGGATTGGAAGAATAAACAGTTAAAAGTCTATGCTGCCCAGAGCAATCTACACATTCAATGCAATCCCTATCAAAAATACCATTGACATTTTTCACAGAGCTGAAACAAACAATCCTAAAATTTGTATGGAACAAGAGAAGACACCTTCTTGAAAAAGAAAACCAAAGCTGGGGGCATCACAATGCTTGACTTCAAGCGATATTACAAAGGTGTGATCATCAAGACAGCATGGTACTGGCACAAAAACAGGCACACAGATCAATGGAACAGAACAGAGAGCCCAGAAATGGACCCTCAAGTCTATGGTCAACTAATCTTCGACAAAGCAGGAAAGAATATCCAATGGAAAAAAGAGAGTCTCTTCAATAAGTGGTGCTAGGAAAACTGGACAGCTGCATACAGAAGAATGAAACTGGACCATTCTCTTACACCATACACAAAGATAGACTCAAAATGGATGAAAGACCTAAATATGAGACAGGAATCCATCAAAATCCCAGAGGAGAACACAGGCAATAACCTATTCGACCTCGGCAGCAGCAACTTTTTGCAAGACACATCTCTAAAGGCAAGGGAAACAAAGCAAAAATGAGCTTTTGGACGTCATCAAGATAAAAAGCTTCTGCATGACAAAGGAAACAGTCAACAAAACTAAAAGGCAACCTACAGAGTAGGAGAAGATATTTGCAAATGATATAACAGATAAAGGGCTGGTATCCAAGATCTATAAAGAACTTATCAAACTCAATACCCCAAAAACAAATAATCTAGTCAAGACATGGGCAGAAGACATGAACAGACACTTCTCCAAAGAAGACATACAAATGGCCAAGAGACACATGAAAAAATACTCCATATCACTTGCCATCAGGGAAATACAAATCAAAAGTGAGGAACCATCTTACACCAGTTAGAACGGCAAAAATTAACAAGACAGGGAACAACAGATGTTAGTGAGGATATGGAGAAAGGGGAACCCTCTTATACTGTTGGTGGGAATGCAAGCTGGTATAACCACTCTAAAAAACAGTGTGGAGGATCCTCAAGAAGTTAAAAATAGAGCTACTCTACAACCCAGCAATTGCACTACTGGGTATTTACCCCAAAGATACAGATGTAGTGAAAAGAAGGAGCACTTGCACCCCAGTGTTCATAGCAGCAATGTCCACAACAGCCAAACTGTGGAAGGAGCTGAGATGCCCTTCTACAGATGAATGGATAAAGAAGATGTGGCCCATATATACAATGGAATATTACTCAGCCATCAGAAAGGATGAACACCTACCATTTACATTGACATGGATGGAACTGGAGGGTGTTATGCTAAGTGAAATAAGTCAAGCCGAGAAAGATAATTATCATACGGTTTCACTCATATGTGGAGTATAAGAAACAGTGTAGAGGGTCATAGGGGAAGGGAGGGAAAACTGAATGGAAAGAAATCAGAGAGGGAGCCAAACCATGGGAGACTCTTGACTCTGAGAAACAAACTGAAGGTTGTGGAAATGGAGGTGGGTGGGGCGATGGGGTAACTGGGTGATGGGCATTAGGGAGGGCACGTGATGTGATGAGCACTGGATGTTATACATAACTAATGAATCATTGAACACTACATCAAAAACTAACGATGTACTATATGTTGGCTAATTGAATTTAAATTAAAAAAACAACACAGGAGGGGTGCCTGGGTGGCTCAGTCTGTTAAGCGTCTGCCTCCGGCTCGGGTCATGATCCCAGGGTCCTGGGATTGAGCCCCGCATCAGGCTCCCTGCTCGGCGGGAAGCCTGCTTCTCCCTCTCCCACTCCCCCTGCTTGTGTTCCCTCTCTTGCTGTGTCTCTCTCTGTCAAATAAATAAATAAAATCTTTTAAAAAATACCACACAGGAAACAATAGGTGCTGGTGAGGGGAACCCTCTTACACTGTTGGTGGGAATGCAAACTGGTACAGCCACTCTGGAAAATAATATGAAGTTTCCTCAAAAGATTAAAAATAGAACTACCCTATGATCCAGCAATTGCATTGTTGGGTATTTACCCAAAGCATACAAAAATACTAATTCAAAGGGACACATGCACCCCGATGTTTATAGCAGTATTATCAACAATAGCTAGATTATGGATAGAGTCCAAATGTCCATCAGTTGATGAATGGATAAAGAAGAAGTGGTATATATATGCAATGGAATAGGACGCAGCCATAGAAAAGAATGAAATCTTGCCATTTGCAATGACATGGATGGAGCTAGAGTGAATGCTAAGTGAAATAAGTCAGTCAGAGAAATGCTAAGTGAAATAAGTCAGTCAGAGAAAGACAAATACCGTATGATTTCACTCATATGTGGAATTTAAGAAGCAAAACAAATGAACATGGGGGAGAAAAGAGAGGCAAACCAAGAAACATAGACTTAACTACTGAGAACAAACTGATGGTTACTGGAGGGGAGGTGGGTGGGGGGATGGGTTAAATGGGTGATGGGGATTAAGGAGGGCACTTGTGATGAGCACTGGGTGTTGTATGTAAGTGATGAATCACTAGATTCTACACCTGAAACTTACACTGTATGTTAACTAACTGGAATTTAAATAGACACTTAAAAAAAAAAAAAAGCAACAACTCTGGCTTAGACTCTGGCCAGTGAAGACATGTAGACCATATCGGATTCACAACAACTATCTGTTCCTTTTCACGGGGAGTTGACTAGGTGGCAGAAACAGGAGTTTCCTTCTCAGAACACCACAGTGCCCATCCTAGAGAAAGAACTCAAAAGCAAGGCCAGGAGGTGTATACACACTGCACAGACACACGGCTCTCCAGCAAAGTTTCTGAGAGAAGAGTTCTAACAGAGGGCGAGACGATCAGAAGAACCTGAGGGAATACTCTACCCCGTCCACGAATGCATACCAAACCTGAAGTGACTACTCATTTGGAGATGGGGGAAAGGAAAAGAGGCACAACATGTGCTCTTTTAAAAAATTCGACCCTGTAAAAGAAGGAGTACATTGCAGTCCAGAGGCAGAGAGAAGACACATTTGGAAAGACTTACTGTGGGGCTCCGGTCTGCATTCACTCCTGCCGTGCAGCCTTCTTACACGTAGCTGTGAAACCTGGAGCCAGCCCTTGCAGAGAGGCAAATGAAATCATTTAAGTTGGAATGCAGGCTGCTTTTGCTGGACTAGAGCCCTGCTCTCAGAGCTCTTGTGCCCTTCACCTTCAGTCTTGCCTCTCTGCCTTCTCTGAAGCATGGACCTTATACTCATGGTCTCAGATAGTGGCTAAAGTTCCAGCCATCACATTAACATTCCAGGCATCAGGATAACAGAAAAGATAAAAGAGCACACTCACTATCTTTTAAGCCAGGTTACCAGGAACTGCTATACAATACTCCTGCTTCTATTCTATTGGTCAGATTTTATCGCATAGACACCCTTAATTGCAAAGGATACACACTAGTATTATATTCGTTTAAAGTACATATCCTTATCTTATTTAAACAGGGGGGATCGATTGCTCTGCTATGCAATTTACATTCTTGCTCAAACCGCCTTGCACATGCAGACACTCTTAGTTGTTTCTAAAAGTCGAATGGATGTACATTTATGGAATTAATCATTTGACATTTAAATGATCTCCTCCTCCTCCTCCTTGTTCTTCCTGCCACTCCAACCAATCCTGCGGTAAATATCCTCGACTATCCCTCTAGTGTACATGGTGAGCAGTACTTTTTCCTGTTGTAATCTTTGTCTTAGCCCACATTCCCCAAAAGTTAGAGCAATTATGTCATTTTACTTTATTAAGGAATCCCATCTCGGCCAACATGAGTGAAAAAGGGAGCAAAGCAGAGAAGGAGGGAGAGTCATTACAAAAATGGTTACTGGGGGGTGCCTGGGTGGCTCAGTCAGTTAAGCGGCTGCCTTCAGCTCAGGTCATGATCCCAGGGTCCTGGGATCAAGCCTCGCATCGGGCTCCCTGCTCGGCGGAGAGCCTGCTTCTCCCTCTCCCTCTGCCCGCTGCTTCCCCTGCTTGTGCTCTCTCTCTCACTATCTCTCTCTCTCTGTGAAATAAATAAATAAATAATCTTTTAAAAAAATGGTTATTGAGTTGGTCATTACTAAGTGATACTGCTTGCTCAATAAGTGGGACTCTGCCCCTAAGAAGCCTTAGAAACTGCATCTGAACACTATTCATTAATGGCAGGGGGCAGGGGAGAAAAGAGAAGGAGTTTATCCCCTGGCTTCTGTCTTCCTTTGGACAAAGGTTTACACCACAGGATGTTACCCCCATACTTTTAGGTCATGCATGCCTATTCAGGGATAGGGACCTGGCCCTGCAGCTGTGTGAATAAGAAAGCCTCCGGGGGAGGAGATGAGCGGTGTGACTGGACGGGAGACTGTCAGTGTGCACCCAGAGAGTTCACCAGAATCAAGAAACATGTGGGGCCAAGGGGGTCTGCTCTAGTACAAGGGGTGCACTGTATTAGATATCTGCTAAGCACCCCCAGCAGATCTGGTCATTAGCCTCAGGATATTGGGTTCTCATATAGCAAGAGGGAATAATCTGTTTGAAAACAAGATGCCCTCACTTTTTTCTATGAGGGGAGATAAAAGTTCAGTCAGTCTTCTTCAAGATGGGCTTGAAGCCATAATTGAACTTCCTTACAGCTAGCTCTCTTGAGCCACTCGTTCTAAATTTCCCTCTGCTTGGCCAGCGCTTGGCTGGTCTGGTTTGCCTGCCTGGTGGAGTGACCGGTTACACATCTTCCTTTAACATCAAAATATATTCTCCAGTTGTACCTCCACCCTCACTCATGCTACCACTGCCTTAGTTCAGATCTGCTTCACCTCTTGCCCCGCTTATCACAGAAACCTTGTCACCGATCTCCTCGGCCCACCATCCCATACGCACAGCTATTACCAGATGAACATTTATAAAACTATAGCTTAGTTTATATGTTTCTACCAACAAAAGGAGCTTCCCATTGCTCATGCAATGATGTCTGGACTCTTTAGCTACAAATGTAAAGCCCTGGTTAATTATGATCTGGCACCTGCTCAATTCCCCAGCATTATCTCCTCCTTCCCCTGCCTTCCGCCCACCCCACATCTCATGTACTCCAGTCCCAGATAACCTCTCTGATTCTGTTCTTTCCTTTAGTCATGCCTTTTCTCATGCTATTCCCATTACATGTGTGCATATCCAAACCCTACGTATCTTCCAAGGCCCAATGTAATGAAGATACCTACTAAGCTGGGGGGTGAGAGATACAGTCAGTGGGAAATTGAAGAGAAGGGCTGGGCGCTATCACAAGGTAAACAGGGACCTCAGTCAATAGTCAGTTTAGGGACCCCTTCCTCTCTCTAACACACTACCTATAGTGTTCTTCTTAGGAATTTTTGTTTTTAACTTGCTTCTCTGGTTTTGATACATCAATCTTTGTTTAGGTCAAAGACTTCAGAACCTGAAACAGATTTAATGATGAAAATCAACATGTAATATTTTAGACTACACAGGATAAAAATAATTTCTGTGAATTCTTTGATTAACAAGGGAAATGACCCTAATACACTCTAATGTTTCTTTTTTTTTTAAAGATTTATTTATTTATTTGAGAGAGCGAGAACGAGAGAGAGAGAGTACATGAGAGGGGAGAGGATTAGAGGGAGAAGCAGACTCCCCGCTGAGCAGGGAGCCCAATGCGGGACTCGATCCAGGGACTCCAGGATCATGACCTGAGCCGAAGGCAGTCGCTTAACCAACTGAGCCACCCAGGGGCCCCGCACCGGGGGTATTCTTAACAAAGCTGGGAGGGTGCTTTGGACCAGGCCTTTTGTTTGGTGAGCTCTTAATAATGCTGTCCATTGCAAACAGCTGAAAAAAGAGAGCCCCCCCACCAAGGAGCAGGTGATAACATCTCTTCAGTAGCTCCTCTTCGGTGAGTGAGGAACTAAGATTTATAACTGGGAGAGTGGGACAAGAGTTATAGGTGTCTGGCCCCTTGTCTCAGCACCATCATATATTTCTTTAATGAAGTGTGAGACCAGAACTCCATAAATTCACATAGTAGCCGAAGCAGGCAGCAGCTCGTCAGCTAGCTATTCAGGGAGCCCAGCATCACCCTTTACGTATTAGAGAAGTTCACAGCCAGTTAAAAATAGGCTTGGAGAGAAGTTGCTTTTAGACCACAGCTCATTTTGGATTTCTCTGGAGCCCCATTCTGGGCCACAGTGTATTTCCTTTTTTCTTTCGCTTGAGTAGGAGCACCCAGGCGGTTCAGAGACAAGAGATGCATGGTTGTCTCTAGGTTTGTTGTCACTGAAAGCGGAACTAAAGAGAAACAACAGTAACCCCTTGGGCACGTGGAGGCCTGCAGCTTTGTAAGAAGTCCAACACTGACTGAGCTTTGACTGTAGGCCAGGCTTTGGGCTTTACATTCTCAAAACAACCCGATGTTAAAAATACTATAAATTGGGGGCGCCTGGGTGGCTCAGTTGGTTGAGCGACTGCCTTCGGCTCAGGTCATGATCCTGGGGTCCTGGGATCGAGTCCCACATCGGGCTTCCTTTGCTCTGCGGGGAGCCTGCTTCTCTCTCTGCCTCTGCCTGCCACTCCCCCTGCTTGTGCTCTCTCTCTCTGTCAAATAAATAAATAAAATCTAAAAAAAAAAAAAATACTATAAATTGTCTCCTTTCTCTGATGAGGAACCTGGGGTTCAGGGCAGATAAGCAACTTACTGAAGGTCATATAGCTAGTAAGTAGCAGGACTAGGAGTTGAATCAAGGTCTCTCTGATTCCACTGAGAGTCTGTGCTCCTGACCTTCTACTCACGCTGGTTACGTGGGGTTTTCCACATCACTTCGTATTGATTCTCTGGGCAGCCTTGCAAACGCAGTAGGCAGGACAGGGAGAGGACTCCAATCCTCAGAGGAGAAAACTGAGGACCAGAGAAGTGACATGATTTGCCAAGGTCAACCAGCCCATGCACAGTAAAACGAGGACTTGAACCATACGTACCTTCTGACTTGGAGTCTTGTGTTGTTCCAGGACTAGCTGAGTGCTCAAGCGCTTCAGTTCTGAAAGAACATTCTGAATATCAGGGGGTTGAGTTCTGAGCTTCAACAGCAGGCCCCGTATCAAGGAACCAAATATCTCAGGGCTAACCTGATTTATTCGTTCTCTTGTAGATAAATTCCTACCTAGCACATCAGTTAAATGATGTTGGGCACTGACATTTAAATATCCAAATATAATATTATTTTCACTGTCAATTTAACAGTCCTTTGAACAATGGGAGGAGAGTGAGCTGGAAGGGATAGACATCTCTAACAGGGGACTGCCAATTTAGCTGATAAAGCTAGAATAATATCTCTTTGAACATTTAAATTATCTAGTGACAAGGTAGCTGAGAATTAGCTTATAAGGGGGAGAGGGTAGGTATTGTACATGTGAATATTTTTTTTGAACACCTGAGTTTTGAAAAATAAAAGTGGTCTGCCCACATTTTCAAGCACAGTGGTAATCAAAAGAGCTCTGTGGAGGTAATAATACATTGTATTTAAATACTGCTTGTCTCTGAGGAGCTCAAAGCACTCTATAATCATTTCCTTATTATGATTCTCAACACTTCCTGGGTCAAAAAGTTACAAAGTTTATATCTTAGCTGTCTGGCCTCAGTTTCCTCTCTGGAAACCTGGGGTGAAAAAACAGGCTGCTCTCCAAGAACTCCATCATGCCCAAACACGTCCCACTCTCTCTCTCTGCCTACCCCTCCCGCCGCCCCGGCCCCTGTCCTTATCATCCTACTTCCTGACTTCAACTACTTCTTTTTTTCCTGCATCTAACTGGTTCCTCTCATGACCTAGAACCATACAGTATTTTAGTTAGAAGAGTTTGAGTCCAGTGAGCTGGAGGCTGAGCAAATAGATCTGGATGGGGATGGGGAAGGGTCCCTTCAGTCAGAGTGGTTCCATTTTTATCTGCTTTTATACATTAGAGAGCTGCATGACATTTTATCTTTGTTTTTTTAATTTTATTTTTTAAAAGATTTTATTTATTTATTAGAGAGAGGGAGAGAGCACGCATAAGCAGAGAGGGGGGCAGAGGGAGAAGCAGGGAGTCCAACGTGAGACTCGATGTGGGACTCGATCCCAGGACCCTGGGATCATGACCTGAGCTGAAGGCAGACGCTTAACCAACTGAGCCACCCAGATGCCCCCACATTTTATCTTTAAAGAGGATTTTGCTGTTAAAAATTTGGTATCTGCTAATCCAGTCTAACACCTTCATTTTGCTATGGAAACACTGAGGCCCTGAGCAGGGGAGTAACTTGTTCAAGGTTCCACTGCAACTCTTGTGTGGCCCACTCATCCCTGAACCTTGGTTTCTGGCGCCAGTCTGGGGCTCCTGGCAGGCCACCAGGTCGTTTTCCCTCAGCTGTCGCTTTCACTGACATAACCCCAGTAACAAATGCAGACCGCAGCTGCGGGCTTCCACCTAGGGTGGTTTGAGTGTACCTGATAGCACAAAATCAACTTCCTTTTTTTAGAGTAAAGGGACTCGTTTTACCTGGGAATACCAGAGCAGATCATGCAGGAAGAAACAGGTAGAATTAGTATGTGCCATTTTCACCTAGTCCCAAAATGTTTTTCCACCTCAACTAGGTCATGAAGAAAAAAAGTGTAAGTACAAACATACACATATATTTATGTAGTTAATGCCTTCCAGTGAGCTCAAAGCATACACACACACATACTGAATGCACGCACACACACTTTACACACTTTATTAGTTAGAGCAGTATTGGCAGCCTCTTTTTGCAGTGAGAAAAACAACACACACAAGAAACTGATCTTGACTCAAATCATAACCCCAATTGGTGATGTTGGCATAAAAGGCCTATACGTTTGTTGTATCATAGTGTGCAATAGGAGCAAAATCTGGGAAGTTGGGGACCCAAGCTCTAGACTTGGGTTGGACTATAACCCTGGGCTTCACCCTCTGAGCTTCAGGGTCCCCATATGGTGATGGATAGGGGAGGGGTGTTGGCCATTTTTTTTCTGTGGCTTGTTTCTCTGTACCAGAAGTTCTGTGGGGAGAGATTCAAAGGATCAGGGCTGAGCCTGGGCAGCCCATTTGGATGGGAGGTGGCGGCCCCTCACTTCCCTAACCTTGGGTATTCTAGCCTCTGCAGGGTGTGTGGTGCGCATCCTGTGGAATAGTTTTCTGGGGTCTTGGAACAGACCACATACCGAGGGTTGAGGCTGTCCTATAAAGGGAGTCCAATTCCCACATGCTGTTATGTAATCCTGGGGCTGAACACAAGAATGGGGTGTTCTTATGTGTGTTGAGTAGGGGGAGCGTTCAGTGTGTTGTGTATGGTGAGTAGTGTATAGTGGACCCAAACTCCAAGGCATGGGGGTAGCTGATTGCTTCTGTTGGTGTGAAGTTTGTCACCCTGGCCTTCAGGAGGCAGACTAGAAACAAGATGGGGGACTGGCTCTGTTAGATACTCCAGAAGTAATCAGGGCATTAGTAGTAGTTTAACTTAGTCCTAGCTTTCTTCACTTTCCTTATCCTGAGAATGTTAGTTACCTCATTAAGTTATCCCTGATATTGCTCCAAAGAAGATATAGCCAATAAGCACTTGAGAAGATGCTCAATCATAGTCACTAGGGAAATACAAATCAAAACCACAATGTAATACCACCTCCCACCCACTAGAATGGCTAATATTTTTATAAAAGTAAAATAACAAGTGTTGGCAAGGATGTAGAGAAATGGAGCCCTTGTCTATTGCTGGTGGGAATGTAATATGGTGCAGCCACTTGTTTGCCAAACAGTTTGGCAAGCACTCAAAAGGTGAAACAAAGAAGTACCTTATGATCCAGGAATTTCACCCTTAGGTAATACCCCCAAAATTTGAAAGTAGGGACTCAAGCAGATACTTGTACACCAATGAATATAGCCACATTATTCACAATAGTTAAAAGGTGGAAACACATTATTCACAATATTTAAAAGGTGGAAACAACCAAATATCCATCAGTGGATGAGTGGATAAACAAACTGTGGTATATAGCTACAATGGAATATTATGCAGCCATAAAAAGGAAAGAAGTGCTGAGGCTTCAGAATGTGCTTTGGATTACAGTGGATAGGTGTTAGAAATGCAGAAGGGAGAGGGAATAAGGTCTGTCCCTAATGTTTGTGAAATCCAAGGCAAGTGTACAAAATGAGGTCCCTGGCTCATAGCCTGCCTTCTTTTCCTACCCCCATTTGCCAATGCGTTGTCAGTGTCTGACACTCATGCATATGGGCTCTAGCCTCATGACAAAGATCCATCCATAACCCCATCCCTGCCCCAGCCCATCGCTACACGCTGCACACAGCTATCTCTTGGCCTAGAGATACATATACTAGCTTCGGGTTTTGTCCTCCACAGTTCACTCCTGGGGAAGCAAGAGCCTTGGTGTGGGGTCAGAGCCACATGGGCAAGGAATTCTGGAGTCCTTGAAGCTGAACATGACTCTGGGTGGGTGTGTCCCCTAGGCCCTGTGGACTCCTCACCCAGGGGAGAGAAGATCTGGAGACAAACCAGCCTAGGGTTTTGAAAATGCAGAATCCTGCTATACCAACCAGGTCAGGGGCTTGCTCTCATCTAAGCAAGTCTAGAAGGAACTGTGATTTACCGAGCCAAACCATAGCAAGGCATTTTTTTTTTCTGGTCATTTGATCCTTATCACAATCTGAGAAAGTATTATTTGCCCCATTTTACAGGAGAGACTCATGAAAGTGAAGTGACTTATCTAGGGCTACACAATGAGTGACAGTGATTCTAAAGTCTATGTTCTTTTCAAGAGCTGTGGGACAACTGGAGAAGGCACCAGAATGTTCTAAGGATGCTTTCGAGACAGGTGGAGTTTTTTGCCACCAGAAGCCAGTCAGCCTGTGCAGCAGGCTAGTTTGGCTTTTGTCTTCATGTTTGCTTGCTAAGGAGGGAGTGTCTTTTGCAGGCTTCCTCCGCTGCTCTGCTCGGGGCTGCCCAGTGCGTGTTGCATGGTGTTCCCAGCGGTTCAGGTTGAGAGTCTGACAGTGAGCCGTGGTGCAGCCACATCTGTCCAGGACCACACAGTCTTCTATCTAAACACTTCCACTCAGCACAGCTGTGCGAAAGGCACCCTTGAGTTCTCTGGTAAACAAGGCAGGGTGGTTGCCTTGGTGTCTTTCCATCCCTCTCAGTCTCTTAGGAGATTATCCGCATCATAGTCCAGAAGCTGAGAAGCCTCTGAGCAGCACAGTGAGATAAATTAAACCAGAACTTTCCTTTGCTACTTAAGAGAAACGTTCTTTATTCTCTTAGGGTGCCTTCGTTTCCATGTTTGGAAAGGAGACATGTAGGTACTAGCTTCACATGACGAAGGGCTTTTAAACATGCTCTTATTGTTGCTTTTTAGATAATCCGAGCTGTTCAAGTTTAGAAATGTAGAATGGGCTGCGTGGGAGGCAGTGGGTTCTCCCAAACTGTGGAGTTTTAAACAGATGATGGAAGACTTGGCTGTGGTATGTGGAAGGTTTAAGAACTAGACGGTCTCTTAAGTCCCTTTTAGCCTTATGACTAAATTATAAATATTCTTCATTATAAAAGAAAAGAAATTGTGTTAAGTACCATAAAGAGGCACAGATTGGGCCCTGCCTGTTAAAGATATAGCACAGAGAAGAGGTTGCTTCTAGTTGGGAGGATTGTAGGAAGCTTCCTAGAAAGAATGTCTTTTGACTTTGGCCTGGAGAAACGGCTAGAACTTGATGGGAGAAACAGCGAGAGCAAAGGTGTGGAGTGCTGGGCCGCGAAGTGCGAGGACCATCTGTGCAGTGAAATGTGAGCAGTTGCTTCCATGTGAAACGCGTAGGAAGCGGGAGATGCTGCGGGTTTAGTAACCTGAGGTTAGATGAGAGGGTGGAAGATCTTAACGCCTAAGGCATTTTGACTTTGTCCTGAAAAACATGGGAAGTTATCAGCATGCTTGCTTGCTTTTGAAGCAAAAGAGTAACACATTAGTGCTGCTCATTAAATGGTTCTGCATCCACATCTTCTGAACACATGATAGGGTTGTACTTCCTGGCCACCTGTGGATGGGGCCATGAGACCAGTTCTGCTCATGAGTTGTGAGCAGAAGTGACTTTCGTCACCCTCAGGCAAACGTGTAACTATCGATGGGAGACCCTCTAGAACTCTCTCTTCTCTCTTCTATGGCCTCAGTAATGCATCAGAGAGTGGCTGGTCCCCCAGCCTTGGTCTCAGAGGATGGACAATAATGACAGGGAACTGAATGCCCAGCTGCCAAGTGATGGACATGAAGAGAGAGTGAGAAATAAGCCTTTACTGTTTGAAGCCACTGTACCATTGGGTTTGTGTGTTACTGCGGCACAGCTTAACCTATCCTGACTGATGCAAGTAACAAGGTCAGGGTTGTACTTCAGGAATATTCAGCTTGGTGTGATGGGCAAGATAGATGGTTTTTTGGAGAGACTGGAGGCAGGAAGAGAGTGCGATAGGCCAAACAAGAGAGAACAAACACGAGGAAGGGAGTGGCCCGGAAGACGGGGTGGTATAGTATAATATAGATGCCGTGACTTTCAAAGGCAACTTTGAAAATGAAAGAGTCATAGGCCTGGCAAATGATTAGATTTTCTACTAATCCCACTCTGTGTCCCACCCTGGTGTAACAAGCAGGATTCCCTAAACGTATCCCTGGGAACACATTCTGGATTACCTGGACAATTAATTCTTTGGGACCAGAGGCTTCCCTTTCTCCCAGCAGGAGGAGCTGCACCCAAATTCACCTTCCAGTGGGACCTGGCAAGAGGTTTCTTCTCCTGGGTAGGAGGGTCTGTTTCTGAACCCAAGTTCCTATGATCCCCAGGGCTTGCAAGTGCTAGAGAGTTAGCTTTCATAGGTAATTCCTGTAAACATCGAAACTCACTGGAATATAAAAGCCAGACAGCCTGGCACCCATGCAATCCACAGTTCCCCACCTGCTTAAGTATGCTCTCAAGTGTGAGTTTTCAAAGGGAACATGCAGCTATTGGCAGATCCAGCAGCATATCCTGGCCCCAGGATGCCTCTCCACGGAAAAATAAGAGATTGGTTCACGTGCTTCCCACTGCTGAACTTCACTTTGTAAGTTTTCCAGGTAAACTCTGTTCTGTAACCCATACTATGTCCTGAGCCCTGTTTTATGACAGATGTGACACCCAAGGGACACCTGGTGCACAACCAGCGCAGACACGGATTTCCTGTTCACCACTCAGACTAGGGAGGTGGGAAGACAGGCATGCAGAGGGCCTGACAGATGTACCTTGGCCCCTGAGTCAAAAAGGAAGGCTGAGAACATCCCAGATCAGAGTGGAAGACAGTGGCTGGCATGACAATATAATGGTCCTCTAAGACGTATACTCTACTCTACCCTGGTAAAAATTGTTTGAATTCAACAATTCACTGTTTTTAGAAAAACGGTCAAAATTGTTCGGGATAATTAGTCTGCACATTTTCATTTTGTGTCTCCATCACGGAACTCCTTGAGGAATTCTCTGAGGATCACAAAGCAGGAGCAGCTTACCTGTGACATGGTTCTTTGGGGCTCAGGGCATGCCTATTGGATAATGCTTTAAATGGTAAACAGAGCCCCAGCCCATCTCTCTAAAGTCTCTGGGCCCCATAATAGAATTGAAGCATAGTACGTTCATGGTAAAAATAGTAAAACATATTTTAGTAATTTAAAATACAAGGTGGGAGTTTCGTTTGACTTTTTAGGTGGCACGTTGGTACCTGAGGAAAACAGAAGAAGAGGGTATTGATAGAGATTTTGGCAGAATTTCTCAAAGTAACTTCTCGACATTTTCAAGGACTTTGAGGGGCTGATGAAATAGGTTCTTTGTAATGCGAATTTCACTACGAAATGGAAGTCTTCCTTTGCCTTTAACTGGGGGTATCATTAGTCCTACTGGTAGGACCATCAGTCTGAGAGTGGTTTAGGACTCACGCCAGAGTGGATGAAGGAGGAAGAAGGAAAAAGAGATTTTCCTGTGGCAAATGGGAGGGAGCTGAACAAGACACAGGAGATGGTCAGGTAGGCTGTGTTTGCACATGCAGAAGAGCTTGGCATGAGGGGCACCATCTCAGTAGGAAGTGGGGAAAGAGAAGAGGGGAAAGTTATGGTAAATATAAGATTCCCCTAAGGCGGGGAGAAACCTTGTGGGGAAGACAGCCCCTGCCAGTCCAGCCATTTTGGTTTCTACAAGAGGGTGGGATGAACCAGGAGCCTCACATGGGTGGGAATGGGCTACAGGTGGCATGCTTGTGATATTTGACAGATTGGAGTGTGTTTCCTGCTGATCACAGCAGTGAGTGGGGGGTGTAAGAGACCAAAAATCAAAACAGCTCAGTTCTTGCCCTCACTTGTACTTTCGGTCACTAACTGTATAATGAGAGCCCGCTCTGCATGCCAGGCCTGGCAGCAGGTGCTGGAGGATCAGGAGTGATGTCCACACCTTACGTAGCTGGAGCTTGGGTCTGATGAGACTGCTGCTCCCGCCTGCTGGGTTCCATGGTTGTGTCATTTCCCCTCCTTGGAAAGTATGGTTTATGTCCATGCGCAAGTGGATTTTCTAATACTGAACCCTGGGTTATATTGACTTATCTGTCCTCCCCCCAGCAGTGCGGGACCAGCAGAGACCTCCCAGGTGTCCAAGGCCTTGATTGCTGCACGTACATCAGGACAAGAGCCATCAAGAACACGTGTTCTCTGAGGGCAGGTAAAGGAGAGCAACGTGGGAAGGTGCATAGGCCATGGTCCTACTTCCAAATGGCCCAGCACAGAATACTCTGTTTCTCTCTACCAGGTAAGGGTGCGGAGAGGCCGGGTGTATCCCACCTTTGTAGCTCCCTACAGTGAAGGAACCATTAGAATAGAGAGTGGGGTAAAAGTCTCCCCCCAACAAGAGACATAGTAGGGAAATTTATTCTAGCCCACAACTGTCTTAGCAGTTCACACTGGGATAACAGTCCTCTAAACTTGATAGAAAATGAGAGAGAAATGAGACCAAAACACATTATCAATCTCAACACATTCTAGTGGAAAAGAAAGAATTTAATGCTGATCAAAAGATTGCTCTAGTATCTACATGGTCTCAGATTATTATAAAAAAATATAAATGATACTAATTTCATTTGAAATGCAATAGCTTACCTGTTGGCATGTCCAGTTCTATTTTTTTTTTTTTTGCATACTATAGAACTGAGCAACAAAGTTCCTCTAAACTGAAATAGATTAGAGACTTGACATGATCAATAAGTGAAACTTGGCTACAAAGTGTCCTCAAGCTGTTGGAGCATAAACCTGAACCGATATTGTGTGTCAGTTGCAATTTGTTTTTATTTATCCATCAGCATGCTCTCCAACTAAATATAAGTGTGTGTGAAGAGCAGTTGCAGATATAGACAGGCATCGATGTCTCTAGAATTATTAAGACTCACTGACCTGTGAAATATCAGTGTTCAAAAGTTCTGATTTCTCCTGTGAGGTACTTTTCATATCTTATTTTGATAACGGAGTGCAAATAAGCCCCAGTAAACCCTTCCTCACCTGTGTTCTTTGCATGATGGTGCAAATGCATCTGTTCATTACAGACTATTAACAAATACACAGCCCAGTTTAGATTTATACAAATCAACTACAATTGGGGAGTTACCAAAAAGTATCTTAAGGCAAAAACAAGCCTATTCTTACTTGCAGCTCTGTTGATTTTTGGCTTTCTATAATTATTATGATTTGTAACAGTGTGTAGGTATGATAAATGCCAAGAACTCCAAACCAAGAATGGAGAGTTTGAGCCCAGGCTTTTGACCACTTTTGAACTTTTGGATCCGGAGCAGTCACTTCCCTATCTCATCTGGGGACAATTGGGATAAACTTCCCTTCTGGGCCTATCTCACAGGCTTTCTGAGGGGCTGAGATAACAGGATAGATGTGATAGCTTATGGTGAGATTATCCAAACAGGAAAGGAGGAGCATGACCCTGCTTAGGAGAGCATGGGAAAAAAAGGGGTACATCAGCCTGGATCTTAGGAGATGCACAGACACCAAAAGATCCTAGGAACAATTACTTTGCTGTTGTTGGTTTCAGTCATTTTCATTATTGAACAGCCAGGACCATAGGTAATAGGACTCCCACGTCTCCCTATCAGGTGCCTCATACATCTTGCAAGTATTCAATTCGACAAGCACTGCCTGCCTCCTGTGCCCCTCCTGTTGCTGAGCATACAGAGCTGGGTCCGAAATGTTCTTACAGCACACGAGGGAGTCTAATGAAGGGCAGAAGTGCAAACAGACTCTTGCAGGGCATAGGACTGTTTGTTGAAGAAGAGTTTAATTCCCCTGGGGGGGGGGTGGTGGAGAAGTACTCATAGAGAAGATGAGATTTACATAGGAGGTCCTTAAAAGGGCCCAACACAGGTGTCTACTAGATACTTCCTGGATGAGTGGACCAAAGAATCACTTTTAGCAGCATGGGTACCTGAATCTTGCCCTGGCTGGGAACATGGTGTGGTCTTTTTCCCTCTTCTTCATGTCTGAATGTCCGGGGTTTAACAGAGGACCAGCACATGGTGGGCACTCCACAAACATCACGGAGAAAATTAAAGTCATATTGTGTCTGGAGTCTAGTTGGGTGGGTCTGATACTGAAGAGAGGGAGTTCACCTTGGTCCAAAACCTTGGCCAGGTCACTTTCCTTCTTTTCTCCTCGGGACAGGGGAGAGGCACATCTGATCTGCCTGACAGGCTTGTGAGCAGTTTGCTGCCTGGGAGGTCTCTGGAATTGATTGCCACATATTGAGAATAAAGCAACTTCTTGGAGGCATGCTGGGGACAATAATGACTATTATATGAGATTTGGGATGGTAAGAGCGTCACAGGGAGCGGCCATCACTGTCCTGTACAGGAGGACTAACCTGAACGCTAATACTAGAATAAAAGAAAAAGGTGATTAACAAAGGTAATTGTCTATTGTGTTGAGGAAAACTTCCTGGGGCACTTTCCTTTATGAAGGTTAATTATCTTCATAGATAGCTAGAATATTAGGGTTATTAGAGGGCGAAAAACTGCTGATGTTTAATCTGTAATTACTGATGGCATGCTAATGAGTTGAGAAAAATAAAACAGATTAGCCCAAAGGCTTAGGATGGAAAGCTTATTGTGGAATAATATGGAGTGGGTTGGCCAACCCTTGGGTTATCACCACGCAGTTATCAAGTGGTCAGTGCTTCCTGTTTTAACAGAGGCAGGGTCTGAAGAGTAGGCATGGGCTTGAGGGTGCAATGATTGTACTTTTGGAGGAGCCTCTGAAAGGTGCAGGCAGCACAGTCAAGAGTAGCCCATGCCTACATCCTCACCCACCTGCAAGACTAATTTTGTCTTTGTTTTGGCTGCTAGTGGAGTCTTTCAGCTGCAAGTCTCGCTTGCATAAAGCATGGTGTTTTATAAGTATGTAAAACACTTTTATATATTTGGATTCATTCTGTCCAGTTTGCAGGAGTCAGAGAAATGCTGTTTATCTCAGGTTATGGGACTTGAATATAATGGAGAAATCAAGAGTAAGGCCTCTTGGTGGCTCTGAGGCTGGGACTCAGACTATGAGAAAATGTTGGCAGCCATTCTGGAAGTGGCTGCCATGACATCTGGCCATCCCCCTGTCCATGGAGGCCCATCGCTGCTCCTCCTATCATGGGCACTGCCTGCCTCAGCTTGTCCTTGTGGCCGGGACTTCCTTTTGCAGTGCCCAATGACCTCCCCTCTCTACCTTTCTCCTGTCCCACGGCTCTTCCTGTCTGCTGGCTTCAGCTCACTCCTGGGTCTCTGAGAGACTCTGTCTCTGCACCACTAATTGTCCCCACTTATGTTCACACTCCCCTCAAGAAAGAAACTATGTGACCCGCAGGATCTCTGTTGGCAAGACTGGCTTCGTGCAAACTGTGCCGTCCCATAGCGCCCTGTGCTCAGAAGTGGTCAGCACTGGCTCGAATTTTCTCCTCTGGGAAGAGTCTCAGCAGTGTTACATCTCCATAAAAGTACACATCATATTGTAATGTTTTGGTCTGCTTGCTTGTCCGTCTTGTCTAATAATACACTATTCATTCCTTGAGAGCGAGAAACCAATCTTTTTCATTTCTGTGCCCCTGACATCTAGCACAATATTTAGCATATAGTGGGTTCTCATTAAATATCTGTGAAATGAAAATAAGGACTCACAGTTGGTTGGTGGCACCTGGACTATAACCCAAGTCTTGCATATCTCTATCTCGGGCTTGGTCAACTGCACCAAAATATCCAAATGGATTTTTAAATGACAATTCTTACGAAGACTTTCTTCTTTTTTTTTTTTTTTTTTTTTTTTAAAGGTTTTATTTATTTATTTGAGAGAGAGAGAATGAGAGAGAGCACATGAGAGGGGGGAGGGTCAGAGGGAGAAGCAGGCTCCTCGCCGAGCAGGGAGCCCGATGCGGGACTCGATCCAGGGACTCCAGGATCGTGACCTGAGCCGAAGGCAGTCGCTTAACCAACTGAGCCACCCAGGCGCCCGACTTTCTTCTTTTTAGTCTTTTTTTGAGTGGGTTCCTACAGCAGCAAAATTGCACCTTCTGTTCAACCCTTCCTTGAAATTCAGATGAGCTCTGAATTTCCAGCTGGACAAACACTGCCCATAGGGTGATGAGGGCTTAAAAAGACCAAAAGTGGACCAGCATGGACACAGGTTGCAAGCATCAGAGGTGCACAGAGAAGAAACCACAAAGAAAAGTCCAGTTTTGGAAGGCCAGAAAGGGAAAGGAAGTTGTGGAATATAGAGAGTGGTCATTCTTCTTTTTCTCCAGGTTTCTTGGTTCCAACCTGGTTCTATTATTTAATAATTGTGTGACTGAGAGAAGACCACTTAACCTTGATAAAGTTGGTCAACAGAATAAGATAATGACTTTCCTATTGCCCACTGTATGCTGTCTTAATAGAACCAAATTTGAAAGTGCTTATAAAGTATTTTGTAAAAATTGTAAAGCAGGACACTCATATAAGGGTCTGTTATTACCACATATGCTTTTCACACATCTGGCTTTCCATGAAGCTCCTTCACTGAATTTTGACCAGGCTCGAACCTCCCAACCTCCCAGGCTCCTAGGGTAAAAATAGAGATTTTGTCAGTCATGAAAACCCAGAAGCGCCTTTATTCACATGAAAATATGGGTTGTAGGCAGGTCTTATTGTTGTCTCTGGGGAAAACAAATGTTACCGACTTTGGTCCTTGCACCTTGTAGAAGCTGTCTGTAGCTCTGACTTTTCCCCGCCAACCGCACTTCAAATAAAGTAAAAAAATATTTACCTATTACCTTGTGCTATGTACCAAGCATAAGGGATAATGTAAGATCCTTGTCTGAAGTCTTAAGAGAAAAACCAGATGCCAACATAAATAATTATAACCCAAGGTAAAGCATAAAAAAAGTAACAACAATGGTTTTTGACAGCTTTAAAGAGGAGAAATGACATCCGCCTGGAAGGCTGAGGAATGATTCATGGAGTCTTGGGGTTCTTGGACCCAGTCCCTTTGACAAGGGAAAAGCCCTTCCAGGTTTCTACAGAGCTTGTGGAGCATTGTGGGGGAATGACTCTTTAGGGTCTTCCTTCTCAGAGCCTGGGAACAACATTGTCAGATTGTCTCAGTCTCTCTCTGTGAGACCCAGAGCTCTGCACAATTGAAGTTGGAAGCACTTGGCCTCCTAGAATCTTGGTTGAGTTGCCCCTGGCAAGCCCCTTAGACTCTCAGTTTTCTCATCTGGAAAATGGACCTAATAATACTTACTTCAAAGGAATGTTGTAACATTTAATTGATGTTTGCAAACCCTGCTGAGATCTACAGATGAAAGACCTTGGAGAAGAATACAACAAGATTATTATACAGGAGTTAATCCCTTCATCAGCCTTTGGGAATTCTTTGTTTGTTCAAATCAAGTTTACCCTCTGTGGGGGACAGTTGACTGCATTTCCAGATGCAAAACATTCTTACAGGAAGAAACAAGTGGTTCTTGATTTCCTGCTCACCCTCTGGGACTTTCTGAATTCACATCATCCCAAGACTACTACCTTCTCTCTTCTTTCTTTCCCACTCTTGGGGCAAAAGCCTTGCTCCACACCTGGTCGGTGGTCAGCATCATCTCACCCTGGAGCATGATGTGAATGAGAAGAAGCTGATCCATTACTTCAAAGACTCAGTATTTTCTGCTTTTTGTCATACCCAGTCTTGGATATCAATGACAGCTTCTTAGCCCCTCAGAAAACATCTCTCTCTTGTCTGGGATCTGGAATTCTTCATCTCTTCATTCTGAGAATGAGACGAATGTTCTTGGCCTGTGATTCCATAGTTGGAAGAGTGAGACCCCATCGAGGTCTGATAATTTCCTTTGATTTTGTCATTGATTTGCTTCTCTCAGCCTTTCCTTTCTTCAGATTCCTCAACTATTAAATGAGTGCAATAATTCTATTAATTTTCTCAAACATGTGTCCTGAGGAGTTACTGAGGTCATGCAATCGAAAGCACTGTCTAAACTCTAAAGATGTGTAGATAAAAAGAAGTGAAGTAGAGAATTATCTAATCTGTAATGCAGGAATCAATGGACACAACCAACACTCATAAAAACAGATTTGGAGTGAGAAGTAAAGTCATTAAGATTAGCCCCACTATTTCCAAGCTTGCTAAAAAAAAAAAATCTACTTTACAAATTCTCTGTTTGTTGATCATGTGACCTCCCAATACATCTTAGTAATGGGGAACACACTACCTATTGATACAGTCTATTTCATACTTGGAAGCTTCTCACTGTTAAAAAGTCCTTTCTCTGGCTGAGATGACATCAGTGATAGTCATCAGTGATGTTATCTGTGAAAAATCTCTCTGTCACTTCCAGAACTGGTTTTTAATTCTGGTTCCTGGCTCCACATACACAAAATATCCAACCCTCCTTCCCTATGATGGTCCTTCAGATCTGTGAAATCAAGGATCATTTCTAGTGGGTTCTCTCATCACCAGCTAGACCTTCCCAGTTCCTTTAATTTTTCTCATGGCACTGTTTCCAGGCCTTTCACCATTCCAGAGATAGAATCAGTGTTCTGACCAACAAATAGGGGAAGTAGAAGCTTTGGGACTAGAGATAGAGCAGGGTGAGAATAGCTGGATCTCTGTGTACTCAAGTTTACAAGGAACAGCCTGAAAAGGACATTTTTATCACATAGACTAGAGCCAGTTAGCTCAATACCCAACACAGTTGGTGTCTTGCACACAAGATAGGTATATTTTACTCATATGCACTTGTATTTCCCAAGTATATGTGATGCTCTTGTGATTAATCAAATATAATTTTTGAGACCATGCTACTAAACCATGTTGTTGTCATCACGTATTTTATCAATAATTAGAATTTTAAAATTAATATATAGTTTTTTAAAGCGGTTTTACATTTAGAGAAAAGTTGAGTGGAAAGCACAGAGTTCCCTTATATCCCCTTGTCCTCCCCCACCCCAAGTTTTCCCCCTTATTTTTATTTCTTGTATTGATGTGGAATATTTGTTGTAGTTGATGAGCCAATATTGATACATTATTATTAAATAAAGTCCATAGTTCACATTAGGGATGACTCTTTGTGTTGTATATTCCATGGGTTTTGACAAATGTATATATATGAAAAAGAATTCTATAAACATCCATGTGCAGACTTTTGTGCGGACATAAGTTTTCAGATCATCTGAGAAAATACCAAGGAATGCAATTGCTGGAGTATGTGGAAAAGTATGTTTATTTTTGTAAAAAATTGACAAACTGTCTTCCATAGTGGCTGTATCATTCTGCATTCCCACCAACAATGAATGAGAGTTCCTATTGCTCTACTTCCTCATCAGCATTTTGTTCTCAGTGTTCTGGATTTTGGTCATACTAATAGGTTTGTAGTGGTATCTCATTGTTGCATTAATTTGAAATTCCCTATTACATATGTTGCTAAGCATCTTTTCACATACTTTTTTTTTTGTGTGCCATATATGTACCTTCTTTGGTGCAGTGTCTGTTCAAATGTTTTGCTCATTTTTAAATTGGGTTGCTTGTTTCCTAACTTGAGTTTTAAGAGTTCTTCGTACACTTTGGATACCAGTCCTTTATCAGATATGTGTTTTGCAAATATTTTCTCCCAGTCTGTGGCTTATATTTTCACCCTCTTAACAGTGCCTTTCACAGAATAGGAGTTTTTAATTTTAATGAAGTCCAATTTTCAATTTTTTCTTTCAGGTATTGTGCTTTTGGTGTTTCTAATTAGTCATTGCTAGACGCAAAGTCACCAAGATTTCTTCCTATGTTATCTGCTAGGAGTTGTATAGTTTGGGGTTATATTTAGGTCTTTCTGTAAAAGGTATAAAGTTGTGTCTCAATTTGCTTTTTTTTTTTTTTTTTGCAGGTGGAAGTCCAATTGTTCCAGACTTTCTCCACTGAACTGCTTTTGCTCCTTTGTCAAAGATCAGCTGGCTACATTTGTGTGAGCCTATTTCTGGGCTCTCTCTTCTGTTCACTGTATATTTGTCTTTTTTTTGCCAGTGCCACACTGTCTTCATTACTGTAACTTTATAGTAAGCTTCATTACAGTTGGGTAATGTCAATCTTCCAACTTGGTTCTTCTTTAATAGTGTTGGTTATTCTGGGTCTTTTGCTTTTCCATTGAAACTTTAGAATTACCTAGTTGATATACACAAAATAACTTTCTGGGATCACTACTCCCTTGATTGGGATTGCATTGACTTTATAGATCAAGTTGGGAAGATCTGATATCTTGACAATATTGAGTTTTCAATCCATGTACATGGAATATTTCACCATTTATTTAGATTTCTTAAAAATTTCTCTCATCAGGGGCGCCTGGGTGGCTCAGTCGTTAAGCGTCTGCCTTCGGCTCAGGTCATGATCCCAGGATCCTGGGATCGAGCCCCGCATCGGGCTCCCTGCTCAGCGGAAAGCCTGCTTCTCCCTCCTCCACTCCCCCTGCTTGTGTTCCCTTTCTCGCTGTGTCTCTCTCTGTCAAATAAA
Source organism: Neomonachus schauinslandi (assembly GCF_002201575.2). Lineage (NCBI taxonomy): Eukaryota > Metazoa > Chordata > Mammalia > Carnivora > Phocidae > Neomonachus > Neomonachus schauinslandi. The sequence goes on from NC_058403.1 coordinate 77,404,534, forward strand.
TAAATAAAATCTTTAAAAAAAAATTTCTCTCATCAGAGTTCTGTGGTTGTTCTTATAGAGACCTTGTACATATTTTGTTAAATTTTTACCTAAATAATTCAGGTTTTCTGGTACCAATATAAATGGGATTGTGCCATTAAATTTTAGAAGTATTAACTAATATCAAGTGGTAGTGGTATTTTTCAGGTTAAAATGTGGTCTGCATAATCCAAAGATGAAAAATTAGTGGCTTACATGACTTCGGACATGAAGTAACTAACAGCAGGGCTCTGAGGTCCTGCTGCCAGAAGGGTGTCTAATGGTGTTAGTGTGGCAATGTCATGGTACACTGGAAGGAGAAATCTCATTTGCAGCTGAGACTCTTAAGAGTGAAATAACTTTTTCCATCCAAAAGAGTTTAAAACACTTCCGCCTTGCCTCAGATCCCATAGAAATAAATGGGCAACAATAAGCCTTTGCAGAGAGGGTGCAGGTTACAGAAATGGAGAGCTATGGCATCACCCAACAATTTTTCCCACTAGCAGAGTAAATAACTCACATTGTTTGTAGATAAAGATAAAAATTCTTACCATAGGTTATAAGCCTAGAGTGGTCTGACCTCTATCAACCTCTTAAGCCATATGCTCCCTCCTCTGCTTGACTAGTCTGGGCTTACACATCCTTTTCTTTGCCACACTTCTTCCACAGGGCCTTTGCATATGTTATTTCTTCCCCTCTTTAGCCGGATCATGTATCACTTCTTGATTCTCCCAAGCCAGGCCTTTGAAAGTACTGTATACTTCTGAGCATTTGCCACATTGTGACTTTACATTTATTTATGTGATTAGCTGATTACAAGACCGTAAATTCCATGAGGGAAGGCACTGTGTCTGTTTTGTTCGCCATTATGGTTCTAGTGCCATAATTGTTGAGTGAATAGATGATTGACTGGATATCCTATAGAATCATGAACTGTGTATCTATTTTCATTTTGGAGTATGGGGACCACTCAGTGAATCAGTTTTATTGTCCTGAAGGACTCCTCTAAGTATTATGGCACAAATAGATCCCTGGTATGGGTAGTTCCCCACCCAAACACTATAATTAATATTCTGGTTCCTAGACCAGTGGAAATGGAGTTAATAGACTCCTTTATAGAGTGTTAGCTTGGTGAGGCTTATAGTTGTTTGGGTAAACATTAATTTGATTTTTTTTAAAGGTTCTTCAGCAAGCATTTATTAAATGTCCACTGTCTGTCACACACTGTGTTAAATGAGAACCATGTATGAAACCACTTAGCCATAGTGTCCGTCTTGGAAGACTGGTGTTACAGTGTGGGCGAGATGCGCATCAATTCCACGCCAAGCTGAATGGTCAATGTGACGTCATAGTAGGTACTATAACTGTTGGCTCTGGGGCCCAGGCTGCATGGTTTTTTGGCTGTACAGTTTCTGAACCTTTGGGAACTGAACATCTTAGGTGGATCCTTCATGTTTTTTCCGCCCAGTCTCCTACCACTCCCTACTCTCTCATATCTGGCTTGGAATTTCTTCTGTTTTCATTGCCTGCCTGCTCCCTAAGTGCATCCAATTTGTGGCCCTTGGCTGTGTCCAACTTCCCCCTGGGGTCAGTGGCTGGCCAGAGAGAAGGGCTGCTTTTCTCATTCCTATTTCGTACAAAGAACTGTGGGGGCCACCAGCAGGATCACACAGGCCCTGATGAAGAACTCACAGTTCAGTCAAAGAAGTGACATGCACACAAACAGCCAGAACACTCTGTCTCAGAGTGTTTACAAAGGCAGCTGTGAGAAGGGCAGGGACCAGAACACATGTTCTGGCCCGTGTGTTTGTAGGTCCTGTTTATGGTAAAGGGGTGGCAGAAGGTGAGGTAAGAGTAGTCATGCAGGCCCTCCTCTTGTCCTCAGTTGGTGAAATTAACTGTGGCTCTGTGGCTGTGGGACTGTAGGCAAGTCACCTCGACTTCACCTCTTTGAGCTTCAGCTTCTGTCGCTATAAGCTGCTGGTGCTATCAGGGTGCAGTAGGGTTGTTGTGAGGTTTAAAAAAGGATGACGGTGCAAATGCTTAGCATAATACTTCATATAGTACAGACAACCAACTATTGTTGACTATGAAGCCTGCTTTATAGGAACCTTTATAGAGATCGTTGCAGATTACGTGTTGGCAAATCTGGGGCCCACCTTTCATAGGAAGCCTCAGTAGGGGGTTGGGCACTCCTCTTCCTTGCCCAGCCATTGGCGGCAAAGAACATTCTGTGCCAGCAGGAGGTCTGCCCATGTGACCTCTTCTCCTTCTTGGCTGTTCCCACTGGCAAGCCATGAATAGCAAGAAACACCCTCCATCTTGCTGAGAGCTTTTCCCAAGAAGCCCAGATGGAAGAATATTCTGTGGTTTTGCAAAGCCTGAGCCTCTTTGTAGCCAATTCTGGTGGAGATACAGAGGACCTAATTGTTTTATGTTCTTCAGTTCCCCTCCATTGGTGGCCACTTAAGCCCTCCTTTAACACAATGAATGGAAGGCTTCAAAGAGTCAGCAGTTGACCGTCTCAGCTTCCAATGGTCACAGGAACACCAAGAGTGGCAGGTTTACAGATTCAGAGAGTTTCGGAACGGGAAGGTGTTCCAAGTTTATCTGTCCACCTCTCTCAATTTACAGCTATGGAAATTGCAGCCCAAAGAGACAAAGCCAGTGATAAACCTAGATCTCTTACTTTCCAAGCCTGGGCTTCTGCCATGACATCCAACTGCTTTCCACGTACCGAAAGAAACATTGAGCATGAAGGTGTGCATATGGTTTCACTAGTGCCAGTTATTACAAATGACAGGACATCAGGTTCAGGAAAGAAAAAAAAGGTTGTATGCCTGAAGGAGGTATTTATTAGCTTGTGTAACTGAGTGATCCAGGAGGATATCTGGCTTTGGCAACATTTGTAGGATCTGGTTTCACCCTCTCTATCACTAAGGTCCTCTTCCTTGGTATCACCTCCATTCCAAGACTCTGAAGGCTGCCAGAAGTTTCCAGGGCTAAATCCTTTCATGATCATGTGCCATGGGAAAATACAAAAGGTCTCTGTCTCAGCTTTCTCTGCAAAGATCCCAAGGATCCCTCTGACTGGGTTTCTGGTAGCACACATTCGGATGTAAGCCCATCACTAGGGCTGGGGATCTCGAAGTTCTAATTGACATAGGCCCGAGCCTCATGCTCTGCCCCTGGGCTGGAGATCGGCTGCTCAGACCCTGGGGACTAAGAGTGGGATGCTACTAGGAAAGGGAAATGGGCTCAGTGGCCAAAAAATAAAAAATGTCCTCGGTGCCTCCATAGTGCTCCTAGGTGTGATTATGAATTTGAGTGTGTCTTTGGTTTATCAAATCTTCCATCTCCCTGAATTGGGGAGCACTTTGCTCTCTAGCAAGCTGGGTGCTTGTGACAGTAGAAATGAACTTGGAAGAGGGTGGAGCATTTCCGCAGGTGAAGCCTAGGTCTAGGGTTTAGGTAACATGATGCCCTCCTGGTCATTAGCCACCCCAGGTCTTGTTCTGCATGTGCTTCTGTTAAATAAAACATGAGATAAGCAAACAAACAAAAATCAAAACAAACCAACCGATAAACAAAAACTCAACAGCCCCATCTTTCTGACTGCTAACAAAGTCTGACTAAACATATTCCAATATAAGACAGGGCTATTGTAGCTATAAGAGGAGATTTCTTGATGCTTGGGAATATGCAACACACCTCACTGAGCATCAGTTTATTCACCTGATAAAAGTCAGGGAATATTTAATACCGGCCCAGAGCTAACCACTTATGAAGCACTTTCATGACAATCATTGCCCAACCTGGATGAAGGCAAAGTCCTACCTATCCCCATTCTACAGACAGAAAAGTGAAGCCCAGAAAAGCTGAACAACCTGACAGAGGTCCCCCCAGTGTGTCAGTGGCACTTTTATCTTTCAATATGTCATGTTTTCCCTGAAGAAGATGAACACATTTTAAGTGTTAACACTTTATTATTCCCCATTTTAGAGGGAAAGACATTTGAAATGCAAATTAACATCAACAATGTAATGCTACCAGATTGGCAAAAAAAATTAAAAAGAGTGATGATATCAAGTTTTAGCAAGGGTGTAAGAAAATAGGTCCACTCATACACCGTTGGTCCATCTGCAAATCAGTACAAATTTGGTAATTACCTTTTATAATGCAATATAAAGCATGTGTGTGTGTGGGGGGGGTGTTTCTAAAGAGGCACATAACAGACATGTTCATTGTGCCATTGTTTGTAATTGAGAAAAAGATAGAGACTACCAAAGGTCCATTCATAGAGAAACGGCTTAACTGTGGTATAGTGATATCCTGAAATATCAGGGAAGACAGTACATTTATGGCAGCTAACAAAGCTAGATTTCTACCATGTGTTAAGTTAAAAAAACTGTAGAACAATATATATAACATTAGACCATATATATGGGAAACAAAGTGCAAAATGAATCGAGGCATTTCTTTTTTTTTTAAGATTGTATTTATTTATTTGAGAGAGAGTGAGAGAGAAAGAGAAAGCACGGGAGGGGAGAGGGTTAGAGGGAGAAGCAGGCTCCCCACTGAGCAGGGAGCCCGATGTAGGACTCGATCCCTCAATGCTTCATTCCCTTCTTTCTCAGAAGGATGACCCTGTGATCATGACCTGAGCTGAAGGCAGATGCATAACTGGCGGAGTTACGTAGAGTGAAGTGCTAAAATGGTATCATAAGCACTAAAAGCTAGAGTGCGGTGAGGACGAGGAGGAGAAGGGTTTGGAATTAGTAGGGAGTAGGGGTTGGGATCAGGAGGGACAATCAAAGAGATGCTTGCAATCAAAAGAATTTGAATTTTTTGCAGTAAAAATATATTCACGTTCTATTTGTATAATTTAAGATATTAAAATAGAAAATAACGTGAGGTTTTTACTAAAACGTGCTAAGTCATTTGAATTAAGAAATGTCTTATTGGTAGCTGAGTTTAAAGGGAAAAAGTGCTGACTCCTTTCAGTTTTCTTGGTACCAGGTAGCCTTCAACCCTTTGTTAAATGTGTAGATCCGCAGAACTTTAATGCTAGAAGGAAGTTAGAGATCACAGGAGTTCACCTGCACAGAGGCAGGCCACTGGGGACTAGAGTCTAGTTACCTCCCTAGTTCTTTTCCAGGAGACTCATCTGGGAGTCAGGTCGGGGCCACATGACAGCTCTCAAAGGCCTCAGGGGAGAGAATCACAATGCTTCATTCCCTTCTTTCTCAGAAGGATGACATCAGCCAGTTGTCACGGAATTATTAGGGAGCAGTCAGACAACAGAAATGCTGGGGAGTGATGTCATTCCTCTTGTTTCCATTTTTCTGAAGCTCAAAGTTGAAATGGTTTGCCCAAGTCCCAGTGGCTGCGGGACACCTTGGGCTCAGTCTTTGTCACAGTCCTGGTAGGGCTTTGCAATACTGCTCATATCACATGGCCGCAAATCATGACTATGCCTGTGGCCCCTGCTAGGTGGAGGGTTCTGTAGTGTCTAAGACCAGATTCCAGTCTACTTCTTAGCCCAGCTCTTATCTCATGTCCAGCCGGCCTTCAGGGAATGTGAATTATGTAAGAACCTTTCTGGAATCAGCTTCTTTTTCTCTAAGTAAAGGGTGTGTGCTGAATTGTTACTATTCTTTTCAGTTGGAAGGGTCTGTGATTTTAAGATTCAAGTCTTCACTTCATTGATGCTCCTCATCTTTAACCATATGGTCAACTCCTTCTACATCCTGCAGAGGTTGGGAATTTCAGCTGGATGAGAAGCCCAAGGACCAGGCAGTCCTTTCTTGTGTGGGGAGAGAGGAGGTTTCTGCAGGAATCTTCACTGTGATGTCCTTGGCTGATGCAGGCTAGGAAGTAATAACACCTTGTGTTTATGTAGCCTCTTGCCACGGAGGAACTCAAAGGGCGTCCCAGACATGATCTCACTGTTTCTCATTATCATTCCCTGGCATGCCTGGCACCAACGGGTTAAGTGGTTTTCCCACAACTATCCAGTGGCGGAGTTAGGACCGGGACTCAGGTCCCCAGACTTCTGGGCTTCCAGCCTGCTCATTGCGTCCTGCGGCTTTCAGGATGGCAGATCTGCCTTCGCGGAGAAGAGACGATTTTCCATCACGGTTGTACACTTCGGGACATCTGCTGAGGAGCGCTGGGGAAAACGACTCCTCTCTCCTGCTCCAGGCTCATGAAGCTGATGATGTATGCACTGATGATAGAGAGAAATTTGACCAAAGGGTGACTCATGCCCGGGAGGAATCTGGCAATGAGTCAGGAAACATTTATCGAGGCCAGCATGGACTATGAGGGGACATTGGAAACCTGGAGCCGTGGTCTTATAGCTTCAGTGGTTCAGTGGGTAATGTGCTTCAGGAACGCAACGTCAGAAACCTTAGTGGGCCATCCAGTTCACGCCCTGGTAATTTCCTATATGATAAAATTAACATTATGGAACCTGGGAATAGGGACTGACCTCCAGTCAGGAGATCTGTGTTTCATTCAAGTATTATGCATTTGGGTGCCATGTGCTATTGGAAAAATTACTTAATCTCTCTGTTCTTCAATTTCCCCATTCATTAAAATGGGTAATGCCTCCCTCATCAGTTTATTATAAAGAACAGATAACAGAGAATATAAGCCAGCCCTGGTTTTCCGAATATTTGGGATACTTGATAACTCCAGAGAATACTCGAAGCCATAGTGATAGCAATGTTGGCAAAGATTTTGGGGAAATTGATTTCATATCAAAATAAGCACAAATTTTTTGTCAAGTAGCAAGTTCAAGTGAATACATTTTAAAGATAAATTTCACCTTGCCCCAGAGGTAGAGGGGGGCATGACTGACCCTCTATCTCCAAGTCCTACGGGGTAGAATTCCATTTTTCTCTTCACAGGATCAAGAAGTTTGAGAAGTGTTTGTCTAAATAGTCCATTGTTTTGATCTCTCTGAGTTCTGTGTCTGTGTCTATTTTGGTCGGTTAAATGGTATTAGCTCAGGTTTCCTGTAGCAATGACTTCCCAATTTTTTTTTTCTAATATCATGGCCTCAGATTTTATCAAGTGTCAATATAACAAATGGTTGCATGCAGCATGATTCTGCATTTTGCCTGCAAAATCACTGCTGAAGATCTGGTCTCCGGTCTCCTATATAAGCCTGCAGGTGATAAACCTCTTCTTCAAATTTCCTGCCTGGGAAAAGTTTATCTCCTCTGAAAAATAGTTATTTGTACTTTTGATCACATCATAAATACCAGGTAGCACATCACTTTCTATTTTTGCCGTGGCAGTCAGGAGGCTCGGAGCTGTTTTATTCTCCTATTTAGTAAAAATCATTCCTGGCATGATTAATTCCATTCCTTCATACAGTGGCAGGTCTGTATATTTGACCCTCTGGTGTTTTACTATAAGCCTTCTTCAGTTTTTTGTTTTTGTTTTTTAGAAATAGGGCATCAGTGATAAGGAAGCTGATTGGGAGATAGCTTTATTCCAAAGCCAGTGGAAGAGATACTAAGACCCACGTTTAAAATATGAAATCAAATTCCTCCAGAGGTGAGGCCCAAGGCAAGCTTGGGAGGGAGCCTGGTTTGCCGGTCAGCCTGTGCGGTGTCCATTGGACAGCTCCGGCTTAGGCAAGGTGGCCGCTGAGCACCCGCTCTTCTTCCCACCCCACTCCCCACATGGGTCCTCCTCAGCCTGTTTGTTATGGCAGCAGTCCCACCCCAGCATTTGCAGGCCAGGTAAGAGTACGAATGGAGGCTGTTGGCCCTCCCCCCACCCTCCTACTCTCTTCCCTCCTCAGCAATGCTACACACTGGATTGGCTGGCATTGGCACACAATGACAATTGTCTCACAGACTTTCCCACTGAAGTATTTCTGAGGGCAGGGAAGAGTAAGATGTGAAGGCTGAGCATCAGTCACACCCCCCGACCCTTGGAACAACCCTAGTCCTACGGGTGTGCATCTGGGACTGTGATAGGCTTTGGGGATAAAGAACCAGGAGAGGGATGAGGAGGGCCTGGAAACAGACATTGGGCCATTTGTGTGGGAAACTTCAGGGTCCCAGGTACCCGGAGTTTGCTCTGGAAGGGAGATGTAGGCTCGTACAGATGCCTATGGGTACGCTGTAACGTTATAAATCTCTGTCCTTACTCTACCCCTCATCCTTGGAGGCTGGATGGGACTTCCCCATCCATGGTGAAGGCCCGAGCTGGGGCCCCTTCAGCATGAGTAGGACCGGTTGCCTGGTTCTGCTGTTACCTAGCAACCCTCATGCTTAGAAAGACTGCCCTCGTCTTCAAACTGACCTGTCCTATGTCCCCCTCCATCATGGGATCCTGAAGTATTGAAGCTGGGAGGGGATTGTGGAGGCCAACTGTCCTTTTTTTTTTTTTAAATTTGGCTCCCTGAGATCAAGACCTGAGGTGAGATCAAGAGTCAGACACGTGAGCAACTGAGCCACCCAGTGCACCTGGAGGCCAACTGTCTAAGCCCTCATTTTACAGAAGGGAATACTGAGGACTTGAGAGGCAATTAACTGGTTCGAGTGCCTTAAGTTGTATTCTGAATATTTGTACCGAGTCCTCCGAGGATGAGGGGTAGAGTAAGGACAGAGAGTTATAACGTTACAGCGTAGCCAGAGCCACGGGGTTTAAAACATTCCAAGATGTGGATGAAGGATGTGAGAGAAAACGAAAGGTGGGAGGGGGGAAAAATTCATATCCAACTTCCACCATCAGAAAAAGTATTTTCCCCCCTTGGATATACTGTATTCACTCAAATGTGCTATTGCACAGCAGAGATAAAAATTAATAGCTTTGTTTCCTGTGATCTCTTTATCAGCCGAAGTACAGGACTATGGCTCTCAGTTATTTTAATGGAAAAAACTGAGGTTGTATTATCAGGTGATAAGGCTGTGTCAGGGTTATTTTATTTTCTTATCTCCCTTGTTCAAGGTGAAGTGTTCCAGCCTTGATGGATGAGCCGGGCTACCGTGACTGTGATGTTCCTTGTGCCTTGATCTTACTCCACCTTTTAAGATAACTGCGGCAGGTGAGAGAGGACTCCGGGGCCAGATGATTCTGAGTACAGAACCCAGGGAAGTCTATGATTGCTGGGTCCTTGTCATAGGACAGGTGGCTTGAGAGCTTTGCAGACTCAGTCACATGGCCCGGGTCGCCTGCACTGCAGAATCTTTCACGACTCCTCCCGGAGAATTTATTCAGCAAGCACTGACTGGTGATCTTGAATGTTCCCAGTGTAATGTCTGATAGGGATGGAAAGATGAGTCATGCTGGTCCCTGTTACCCTAGGGAAGCTCAAGCTGACAGAGGGTTGCAAGTCTGATCACACGGGAAGGATACTTAGTCATATCTTCCTCCTCTGGGCTTCTAGAGTGCATCTACCTCTCTGCACTCTGGCTTCTGTCATGGTATGTCTGCGTGTCTGTTTCTTCCCCTACCAGAATGTATGTTTCCCTGGGCAGAGATCAAATCCGAGATGCGGTTTCAGGTCCAGCTTCAGTGCCCGGCTGAAACATAATCAATGTGTGTGCACTAAATCAATGTGTGAGCAAATTCATTAGTTTGTTCGTTCATTCATTCATTCATTCATCATCCAGTGTCTGCTGCTCATTTCCATTATATAACACTACCTCCTCGAGTCAGGTCTATTACTGATATCAGAGATTTAAAAAAGGAGTAGCTTTGGGGCACCTGGGTGGCTCAGTGGGTTAAGCGTCTGCCTTGGGCTCGGGTCATGGTCCCAGGGTCCAAGGATCGAGTCCCGCATCGGGCTCCTTGCTTAGCAGGGAGCCTGCTTCTCTCTCCTGCTCTCCCTGCTTGTGCTCTCTCTCTCTCTCTGTCAGATAAATAAATAAAATCTTTTTCTTTCTTTCTTTCTTTTTTTTTTTTTAAAGGAAGTAGCTTTGCTCTGTGTGTGAGGTGTGGCTCATGAAGCAGGACAAAGGAACCAGCCGTCTCAGCTCCCTCCCTTGTTACTCCTGCAAAGACTCTGTGTTTCTCATCCTTTGTCAGCCCTACTGGTGACTCAGACCTGACCGTGGACCAGAAAGACTGCAGATGTTATAAAATAAGCACTGGCCACTCATGGGTCAGGCTGGGTTCTAACCACCCAGGTTCTGCCACTTCTTAGATAGGTGACAGGGAACAGGTTGCTTCTCCTCTCTGAGTCTGTCACTTCATCTGGGAAGTGGAGATCATATAATTCTGTCTTGCCTTCTTCACAAGGTTTTTAAAAAGAGTCATATGAAAATAGGTGTGAATGGTAAAATGCACATGGAAAGTAAAGATTATTAGACAATAAAGCCGCTCCCTCTTCACCCTACCCTAAGGCCCTTCATGTGCTTTGGTAAAAAGCCTTCCCATAGGCGTACCCTGCCTTCCTTTTTGTATTTAGAATAATAATTTCTTTGATGTATTATGTTCCAGAGACTCTGGAGGAGTGTCTTGGCAAGCAATGGGACCTGGTCCCCAAGCCGCTATCATAGGAGGGCAGCCACATTTCTCTAGGAGGCCCCGTGGAGCTCGGGGAGGAGTACATCCCCAGCCAGGGTTTTTTAATGGGGATTTTACAGTGATTGGCTAAAAAGCCAATGAAACAACCGTTATTGGCTAAAAGAGCCAGTGAAATTCCTCTAGGCCTGCATGACTCAGCCCCAGGAGAGGCTCGTTCCACCGGATAATCAAGGGCTGCGCTGAAGCAAGGCAAGGCCCAGGAAGCTCTCTGAGATAAAAGGCAGCGTCTATCAAAATTCAATTCCAGACTCCCCTTCTCACTGCTGCTAGGATGCAATTGAAATAATGATGATATCTCCTTTCAGCTGGTCAAAGTCCCAGGGCCCCAGGCCTGGGGATGACTCTGCAGGAGAGATCTTGGACAAGTTCTTGACCAGTTCGGTTTTCCCACCTCTTATCTGTCAAATGAGCAGGCTGATTAATTCCTGAGGTCCCTTCTAGCTTTGACATTGTGTCATGCTGTGATATCCAACTCTCTGACAATTCCTGGATACTCTGAGGTGAATTTACAGGCATGCAGCCCTTGTCTTGTGATTCCCCCAGTGTACCTCTGGGTAGCCTGAGCCCCAGTCTCCACATGAGGCCCCTACATATCCATTAGCAGGGCCTGGAGGACAATAGGAGCAGCTCTTCTCCTCCAGGCGTGGCCCTGCATTAGGACTCACTCACCCCTGTTGCGTTTAAGTTGAATGTTGGACCGGGAGGCAGAACGTTGAGTTCTAGTCTAGATCAACTGTGACTTGCCCAGTCCCTTCAAAGCTCAGCTCCAGTAAACTCTCTGGTTCTCCCAGATTCCCGTCTAGAAGATTCTGTCCCTCCCTGGTCCTCCTTGTAATTTTCTTACCAGCTTATGAGGGGGCGTGGGGGCTGGCTGTCATCTGGCTGCCATAGATCCTGAGAGAGTTTTGTACATGGTAGGTGCTAATAAACATGAATCTGTGACCTGAGGAATTTGAAGTTGGGATTTGAATTAGATCTGGGTTTAGATTGTACAGCTATAACAAACACATTTCTATGATCTCCTTGGTGCTTGGTTAATGATTCTCAACCAGGGATTTCTGGAGCCCAGAGATCTATTTAGGTAGTAATGATGTGAGAGGGAAGTCGATAGAATTATTTGGTGGCAAGTGACAAAATCCCAACTCAAACACACTAAAGCAAAAAAAGGAGGGGTATTATTGGGGACAGAGCTTGCTTCTGGTTTGACAACCAAGATATCTGAGCTATTGTCCCTTCTGCCCCCTACCTCTCATCTTTGCTTTCTTCTTATTTTGGTGCTATACTCAGGTGCACTCCATGTGGTGGCCATATAGCTGGCAGCAATACCAGGGTAAATGAAGACCCATTTCTTCTCTAACTTTTTCAAGAGTGCTGGGCTTATCTCGCAAAGGTCATTATTAGTTAACAGTTTAGGCAGCTGAAAGGGAAGTAGCCTCTGACTGACTTTGGTCCAAGCCCATCCCTGGAGCTGGTGGAGGTCTAGGAACTAGGGTGGGGAACGGTGTTGCTAAAGGAAAAGGGGTGGCGCTGTGACCAAAAGAAGGGGAATTGACGTCCATGGCAAAACCAACAAAGTGTGTCTTTAAAACATGTTCAGTTTCAAAAAGCCAAACAGAAAGAGTCCATTTACTAAATGTTAAAGCCAAAGAAGCTAAGAAACATGTCCAGGTGTTTTGTTTGTTTTGTTTTGTTTTGTTTTTTGTTTGTTTTGTTTTTTTTGCCTTTGTCTGAAATTATATCAGCTCAGTTTGGGAACACTGGAGATGTTCTCACTCCTTGCCTCTTAAATCATGGAAAGGACGGTGAATTTCTGGTATACCCCATTTAACGATGCTGATTCATTTTAACCGTAATTTCTATGAGATTTTTTTCCTTAAAACATACCATATTATACATATCATATCATAAATATTTCTACCTGGGATTGGAGAGCTAGGGTATCCTCTCAACAAATAAGAGCTAAATAAACTTGACTATGCCCTTTCTGACCTACACTACAGGTGGCTTTCAGCCAATGGGCACTTCAACTGTACTTTGAGAATGGAGAGTCTTTGGCAACTTGTGTTTTTCCTCCCCAGGGCCCCCTCTTTCTGGAGCATATATATTGTGCTCTGGTCAAGAGCTTTACCAACTACACCTGAAAGTGTATGGGAGTAAAATATTGAGGGAAGATGAACAAAGTAAGTTGAGTAACTTACTGGAGCTAAAAATGCAAGACTCAAGAGACCTTCAAAAGAAGGGTCCAGAATGAAGATGCAGAAGTACTTAGGTGATTGTGGAAGTCTTTTGACCTTCGGGAGGGTCTGGTGAGCACACCTGAGCCCAGTGGGGAAGAACTTGTGATTATAGGTAGGAGAAGTCATGGCCAGGGAAACTCATAGCTTCAGGGTATTGGAAAGAACCGGAAGATCCATTTCCTAGGAGAGCCGGAGGCTGGGAACAACCTCTTGCTGGGGCCAAGCTATGGTAGTTGTTTTTTTCAATTTTAAGGGTTTACAACCGTTAAAGAAAAATTTTTTCATTGCTTTATGAAATCATCAGAATATCTTAAGGGAAAAAAAAAGTCTCCTCTGCCTGGCATCCCTTGTCTTTAAAGAACTCATTCCCTTTTCAAGTTTTATTTTTGTGTGTGTGTCATTCAATTTGGTTAATCTGGAGCATCATCTTCTGTAGTAGGCTTGAGGGGGTGGGTGCAGTGGGTTCTAGATCCAAGGGGTTTAGAGAGCCAGGCACTTCCTAGATACTCCTGCCTGAGGACATACAGTGGCTTGGGGAGGTACCATCTGAGGGAGAGTCGGCAGTCATGAAGAAGGGAGCAAGTCACAGAGAGGGCACTGTGGATGGCATGCCGTGGGAGGAAGTTGCAGGGAGCCCCTGAGCCCCTTCACGGTTCACACCGAGCTCAGTGTGAATGAGCACCTGTACTGAGTTTAAAGCTGTGTAAGCATGTGGCCTGTTTGGGCTACTGGGGTAACCCAGAACAAGGCAAGGGCCCAGCTGCTTCCCCAAGTCATAAGATCTCCACCGTCTAAACCAGGAAGAGATCTTAGGCCTGATGCTTATTCCACACAAGGGGAATTAGGGCTTAGAGAACAGAGGATGACTTGCCCGCAGCTGACAGAGTGTTGGTATGTTTGCTCTACCTCTAGTATCAGGATCAGCGAGGAGTACTGGTTAAAATTCTGATTCTTGGGAGCAATCCTGGACTGATGAGATTAGATGCTCTGGAAGTGGGCCCAGGAGTCCACATTTCAGAAAGCACCCCAGGCCATTCCTAGACACCTCAAGTTTGAGAAGCACTGGTCTGAGGGTCTGATGCTGATTCATATTCCACTTTGTGGATGGGCTCCTGACTCCAGGCTCAGCACTTTCTCTTTGATACCAGGGGCCCATGGGAGCTGGGGGTGTGGATAAGTCGGTTGCAGGATGGTGACTGGGGGGACCAGGACACAGTCGGGGGGACTGTGAAGAGTGAGGTTGTGTTTCTAATTCTTCCTGCCATGTGAGAGGGCCTGCAAGCATCTTTTCAGACCAGGTGGAGGGAAACTGAACAAGAGATTCCTGTCTGCCCGTCAGGCACCAAGATGCTGAAGTGTATTTGTCTTGAAACTCTGTGACTCTTTAAAGTCCAGCTGCTCATCTGACAGATGAAAAAACTCACAGCAGCTCCTCTCTCTGTTCTTCAGCTAAAAGCTCCTCCACCGTCTCCAGGACCCCATGTGTAACAGTTTCACAGGCTGCCATGTGTCCTTCCTGGCTTTCAATCTCCAACAAACCTGATGAAACCGCAAGAGATGGTCTCAGAATTTCAACGACAGAGGTTAAAATGAAAAGAATTGGTTATTTCTGTGGTTTTTAAAATGATACAGTTCTTGGCTGATCATTAAACTAACATCTACTTCCTGCTATAAGTTTGTGTGTATTGTCTTCTATATCATGATATGAAGACGTCTTTTAGCATTTTAGGCCAGATTCCTTTGGGATGTCCGAGGACCCCAATATAACTAGAGGTCAGTTGTTACGATTTTATTTTTCAATTATAAATAGTCAATAGGTTGTTCATCAAGTTACTAAGAATGGTTAAACAAAAGAATAAAATAGGTTTTCTCTTTAAAAGCTCGGCTTGTATTGGGGCGCCTGGGTGGCTCCGTCGGTGAAGCGGTCCAACTCTTGGTTTCGGCTCAGGTCGTGATCTCAGGGTCGTGAGATCTAGCCCTGCACCCAGCCCCGCATTTGGCTCCACACTGGGCATGAAGCCTGCTTGGGATTCTCTCTCTCTCTTTCCTTCTGTCCCTCACCCCCTGAGTCCTCTCTCATGTGCATTGGCTCTCTCAACCTTTAAACAAAACAAAACAAAACAAAACTCGGCTTGTAGGTACATATTTCTATAAGACATTTGACAGGGATTCAGGACAGGGATCTGATGCTGTCCCTGCTCTAAATACGCTATGTGAACTTGGACAAGGCACCACTTTCTCTGGGCCTCAGTTTCCCCCCATGGAGTAAGAGGGTCAGACAGGTGATTTCTGAAGACCTCTCCAGCCCTGAAAGTATCAGGGTAAAGTACCAGGAGGTTATGAAATATCCCACAGTGTGGGAGGGAGCAAATATGTCATGATTTCGTTCCAGTTTAATCTGTTTCACATTTAGTATAGTCCAAACTGTGATAGGTCCTCTGTGGAACACAGATGACTCACTTCCTGTCCTAAGTGGGTCTTCTCTGAAGTGTGGAACAGATCCTTCCTTCAGATATCAAGCCAGCTAGGGGGGTCGAGTCTCATGTTCTTATCTGTGTCAAATTAAACCCAATAATCACACACACACACACACACACACACACTTTAAAGACATGACAGTTTAGAAGTTAGGTGTTCCCAAAAAGTGTGTCCATCAAGTTTTTATAAACATGGTAGAGTAGTTGGCAATTGAAAAAAGATTAGGGTGAAACTTTTTGTAAGGTGACAGATGTCTTTTATGTAAGTAATTATGAAGGCTGGAAAAGCCCAATGTATTTACCACTTCCTCCAGGGAATCACCTCTGACTGCTGCTGATTGTGTTTATTTATCTGCCTCCCCACTAACTTCTGCTGTACTTTAAGAGCTGGACCCGCATCAGAAGGTACAAAATTACAATCTTAAATCCACCGACTCCTAAAATGTTAGAGCCAAAAAGGAACTTTGAAATGTCAAATCTCCTCCCCTCCCCTTTATCATTCATTCATTCCCTTAACAAATATTTATTTAATGCCTACTGTGTGTTAAGCACTGTGCTAGGCAGAAGACATAGAGTAAAAACAAGGCATAAAATGTTTCTACTCGCATAGCATTTACATTTTGTGTGTGTCAGGAAGGGGCAGGCCATAAACAAGTAAAGTATGTGCTAAATAAGAAGTTAATGGAATGGGGAATTACTGGTCAGGTAGGGAGAGCTACTTTAGATAAGCTAGGATTGGCAGAGAAGATTCCTGTAAAGAGGTGACATTCAAACAGCTCTCTGAAGAATGAGAAGGAGCTAACCATGGGGAGCACTGAGGGATGGCGGGAAAGAAATAGCTGGTACCTGGGGCACCTGGGTGGCTCAGTCGGTAAGCATCTGCCTTTGGCTCAGGTCATGATCCCAGGGTCTTGGGATCGAGCCCCACGTCGGGCTCCCTGCTCAGCAGGAAGCCTGCTTCTTCCTCTCCCACTCCCCCTGCTTGTGTTCCCTCTCTCGCTGTGTCTCTCTCTCAAATAAATAAATAAATAAATAAAATCTTAAAAAAAAATAGCTGGCACAGGTGGATGGTGAGGGAGAGTGGAGAACTTGGAAACCTGGAGGCAGGAGAAGTATAAAAAAGAGGCTGGATGAGGGTTATTGCAGGGGGATGCCAGGAAGTGGATGGTTTAAGACAAATTTTGGAGGTGGACGTACAAGACTTGTTTCTGGATTGGACAAGGGGGTTGAGAAATAGGAAGGCATCAAGGGTGACTCCTTATCTTTTAGCCTGAGAACTGGGTGGAAGTTATTTATTGAAGTGAGGAGATTGGGGAAATGCAATACAGCTTGGGGAGGAAATCCAAGAAAACTATTTTGCATTTGGTGAGTTTGATATTGTTATTGTATGTTCAGGTAGAGATTCTAGAGAAGGCATTGATTCTTCTTGAAAAACTCTCAAAGTGTTTCAAAGGTGTTAGCTTTATCTCCTCAACTAGACCAAAATTCCCCTGAAGGCAGGCATGGCTCATATTTCCTATTTCTTCTGACTCCTCCGTAGAGTTCAGAGTAGAGGAAAGTAACAACACTGTCATGTTCCCATGTTCTAGAATTAGAGGGACCTGGTGTGCTGAGTTTGCTTATACTGGGTCAAAAGAGCCAATTGCTAAAATTTCAGAAATGTTGCAAGTCAACTGCATTTGGCCATGGTGGGAGTATTTCCACATGGAAATGGCAAACTCTACAGATCAGAACACTTTTCCTCAGAGAGCCAGGTCACAGATAGATCCAGAGTCACCAACTCAAATGCCCTTAGGGGAAAACAAGATAACATTTGTAAGTGATTTGTCTGGGTCTGGAAATGAAACACTTCTCCCAGGGAAATATCAAAGCATGCTGGGTCCTAGCTAGGCTAAATGGCTAGGCTAAAATTAATACCTAAAGTCCAGAAACTTACATTTATCAATCTAAAATATATTATTTCAGGTAATTACAAAACATTCAGTTCCCCTCTCAGACTCCCCCATAAACATCTTAAAATTCACATGATAGGAAAGCTGCCATCAAGGACATTTTCCCTGAATTCATACAGTCTGGCTAAAGATAAAGCCAAAGGTTCACCTCTAATTAGGGAGAGACGCATTCCCTCTGAAAAAGTAAAGCTCTAAGATGTCAGTTGCCATTGTAAAGATGGCAATCCAGTGTTGCTAGATCTTATACTTTTTCAAGAGAAGGCTGGGTTTTAATGAGAAACTCCCCAGCTATTAAAAGTTGACTTAATTAAACAAACAAACGAACAAACAAACAAACAGCAGACCACTTTGGGCCAAGCAAAACACTTGAAAGGCTTCATTGGGCCCAAGGGCCACCAGTGTGCAGCTCTATTTGAGGCTCTTATACATGGTCATCTGTCTGGCAGAGGGGAGAGGGCCCCCCAGAATATGCCAGAAATCAACTTTCTTGTCAACCCTGGCATGTGGGAGCCACATCAGATTTATTTAAGAAACATTGTTCAAGTGACATGTGTCATACTGCAGCATGGTAGAGCAAGTGCACATCGTCTGTATTTGTTTTTCCCACTTAGCTGTGGGCCCCTCTAGGCGATCACCATGATGCCATGCATATAGTACTCAGGACTGCTCGCTATGGAAGGAGCTTTAGAAATGACCAAGTGGTTTATGGAATACAATTCAAAGTATGAGGGGTGCCTGGGTGGCTCAGTGGATTAAGTGTCTAACTCTTGATTTTGGCTCAGGTCATGATCTCAGGGTCGTGAGATCGAGCCCCGCATTGGGCTCTCATGCTGGGGTGGAGCCTGCTTGAGATTCTCTTTCTCTCTCTCCCTCTGCTCACCCCCACCCTCAAAAAAGAACATGTAAGCTGGGACTTGGTTTTGGTTCTTCCACTGACTACTGTGTTGCCTTAGGCATGTCCTTTTTACTCTCTGGTCCTTGACTTTCTTATCTATAAGGTCTCTTGTTTCAAGAATCGTAAGCTAATAGTAACAGTCACAGTTATTGAGCCCTGTAAGGCAGCCATTGGGCTAAATGCTTTCCTTGAATTTTGCCAGTGCTTACACTAGATCTATGAAGTGAACACTATTTTTATCATCTCCATTTCAGAGATGAAGAAACAGATGCACAATGCTATAAGTAACCTGTCCACGTTCATACAATTTGTAAGTTACCAGTGGAGGCGATTTGAAGTGAGGCATTTCATTCTGGAAATGTAATAGCAATAAAAGTACTATGAAAAATAAAAGGATGACACAAATGTAGAATCAGAACATTTTGGGGAGGCTCAGGGCCCTGGCATTCCTAAGGCTCTTGAAAAGAATGATGCTTGAATTTGACATTCTTTTCTGCATTTCACACTGTCGAACTGACATTAGAATCAACGTGAAGATTAGACTCAGTGACCTCTGAGGGATGTTTTAGACTAATTCAGAGATCTAGTCCTATTACTTCTTCAGTAACCTTGAGCTAAATCTCTCAGTTTCTCTCTCCATACAACAGACCTGAACACATTAGCACTTCTTCCAGCTCCAAGAGTAAAAGGTTCTATGCAGAATTTAATACAAAGCTAACACGAGTCAGGATTCTTTTTGGTTGCAGACTACAGAAACCTAACTCAAACCAGCCTAAACCAAAGAGGGGATTTTGTACCTTAGTAATCAAAAAGCCTGTGAGTAGCCTTGCCTTAGGCTTAGCTGTATTCAGAGGCTCAGAAAGTATCATCAGGTTTCCATCTCTCCAGCTCCCTTCATATATGGGCAGAATAGTCACCTGTAAAACTTACATCCTATCAACTAAGTAAACCCAACAGGGAAAAATAATCATCCTCCCTGAAAGCAGAAAAGTCATCATGAGGAACTGGATTGACTTGCTTTAGTCTCATATTTACCTTTATTGTGGTCTTCATCTTTACATGGGGACCAGTCCCAGGACATATGTTTGCTTCTTTGGTTATGTGGGAAGAGTGTCTTGTACATAACACATGGGATGGGTTTTCCACTGTATCAGAACTTCCTGTATGAGAAGAGAGTAGGTGCCAAGCAAGTAGAAACACAGAAGTTGACTCCAAGCAGCTTCACCTCCCACTTAAAAGGAAGACTGGCAGAATGGGCATCCTGGCTCTGAACCTTCAGCTCAGAATCACAAGCTGTTTTGTCACTTGTCAGTATTAGAAACAAGTCTTGTCTGCTGGAAAGTTTTCCTCCATCTTCAGGGACACTTGAACTCAAACAGTGACATCAATAAATGTCATGGAGTCATTATTTTGCCTTGTGGTTACCGTTCTTTAGAGAAATATATGCAGTGATGATCTCAACACAAGTAATAAATTAGGAAAGAAATGATCATCCTTGAGCAAAGTTTGCCAGAACTGTATTAATTTATGAAGACCCAGCCAATTAGGCAACTTGGCTAAAGCGTCTGATTTAACTCAACACCCCTGGTTTGTACTGGAGAGGGTTACCAACCCCTTTGCCTCTTTTAGCTGGCACAAGTAATTACTTGCACTGAGGTAAAGGGGCAGAGGGCAAAGGGGCAGGAAATACCAACCAGCAAGAAGTAATGACAAAACCTCTCCTGGGCAGTGACTCCTGTGAGGCTCATGGACAGAAAAAAATTTGATCGGCCCTCCACTCCAAAACATCTACATTCACAGTTTGGATATTCACAGCTTGTTAGAGCTGGAAGAATGTTTAGACATTACGTAATCCAACTCTTTTATTTCACAGCTGAAGACCTGAGGTCCAGAGAGGGGACATAACTTGGTCAAGGTAGTATGGCAAAGTCGTAGCTGAGCCGGAATTCAATCCCAAGCCTCCTTATTCATTTCCCAGGCGCTCTTCTCTGCCTGGCAAGCTCCCTTTGGTTTTGCCCTCAGGACTCCGGTAAACATTTTGAATCATGGAAGCTTTGCCCATGAAGAAGCTTCATTTAATTTGATCTTCACTGGAAATCCGGGGAAGAGAAATAAGTTACTGGTGCAATGTCGGAGACTTATATACTCATAACTCTCATTTCTCTAAGCTAGAGGAAGGAAGGGAGAGCCTGAGACTCTTCCACATTAGAAAATCTAAAGGTAACTCATGAGTCGTTGGAAGGTGGTGAAGGGACATAAGTTATGTTTACTTTCCAAAGCATATCTGCATTTAGTTAGTACGGAAAGAATGCTCAAGGAGGAGCGTGGGGATCTAAAATTCCATTTGGATGTGCGTTTTGATGGGTAATCGCGACAACTCATTCTCTCTGGGTTTTGGATTTCCCATTTGTAAATTTAGCTGATTCTTAATGTCAACGCTGTTGATCCATCTCAAGCTTGAGCGTGTCAAGGGAGAGGGCAGTCTAAATTTTACTGTGCTTTCAGTATCATTGTTATAGATAGAGAAGGAACTCTGGATGGAAGGTGGCCAAACTAAGCCAGTCCTTGTTTGCAGATGAAGTGCCCTCTTTACTAACCTGGCCCAGTGGAACAAGCACAGGGCTAAGAGTCTAGGACACAGCTGTGCTTCCCTATGCTCCATGACCTTGAGCAAATCCTTGACGTTCTCTAGGGCTCTTTTTTAAAAATGGGATTGACATCTTTGCATGCTTGCTTCATAAGGCTGTTGCATGGAGAATAAAGGATACAGAAATGCTTTATGGCTTGCAGGCTCTTTTATATATGTGACTTCATACTGAGTTTGTCCTTGGTGATGGAGAACAATGTGAAAACAACCTGTAGAACTAGTCAGGAGTTCAATGTGGCCAAGACAGCACCAAAGGAACTGAAATTTCTTTTTCTTGAGGGCATTTTGTTTTCCTGATAATAGTGCAAGTTGAAACAAGCGCTTAACAAAATACCTATACATCCAGTTTGCCTGGGGTAATCCTATTTGCTGTGGTCATCCTGGTATAATTATTAATAACACACTTTGTTCACTTTCAAAAGTCTTTCTTTTTTGGCAATAAATGACATCATTACCCCTAAACTTAATACCGTTTTATCCGGCCTCTTCATTTTACATACTGGGAAATGGAGGCTCAGAGAAGAGAAATGACTTCCCCAATTTACCCAGAGTTTGTCCAGAGCCTGGACTTGGCAAAGCCCTTCCCTTTGTACCTGGGAAGAAAGGGGAGGGGAATGCAGCAGTGAGAGAATGCCTCCCTTTGTCTGCTTTCCAGCTTCTTGAAGCAACTTCTTAGCAAGAACAGCCCCACCCCTCTCTTGATTTCCTGGAAAGTGATCAGCAGTAGTGTAGCTGCCAATGGCCATGAGGGAGCTGGGGAGTGGAGCAAACATAACCAGATCCTGGAAAAGGAAGTTGTTTTCTCCTTTCTACCCATAAGAACAACCTCAGGGGGAGAACCACTGCCTATTAATAACTGGCCCTTATTTAGATGCATCGTTTTTCTGTTATCATCTTAAAGCACTTTCATATTCATAATCTTAATTGATCTAATTTTCACTGCCTTTGGAAATGATCTTGGAGGCATCTTTACTCACATTTTGTAGTGAGAAATGTAAGACCTACGGAGACAGCTCGCTTGATCTAGTTTTTGCAGGCAAGTGCAGTTGGGAGCAGAGCTTGGTTTCCTGTCTCCTGGCCCCTGTATCCCTTGTACTCCTTGCTTCTGGCAGGGTCTACCCTTAGGCATCTTCTAGGAGAAACCTCGTTTTGGCAAGTTTTCTTAGTATTCAAGAAACTAAATCTTCTTGGATGAGCCTAGAGCAGACCACCTTCTATCCTGAATTTAGCTCTGTGTCAAATAGTGTTAGAACACAGTCCGTGATCAACTGTGGGCTTCATTCTACAAACCCCATTTCTGAGAAAATGAGTGTGTGGATGGAGAACAGCGTATTTCATCCTGGGATAAGATTTTTTTCTCTTTAAAATTTTGCTGGGATCATGGGGAATAGAGTCTCACTACAGTACTTAACGGCGCTGTGCTTGCAAATCACTGACCCGATAATTTGCAGAATCCCTATTTCAGAAAGATTTGTTCTGGTTCAGACTGAAATTCTTTCTTTGGAACTTGACACATCCCAGACTTATAAGAACTCAGCCTGACAAGATTTGCAGCTTCCTTCCTCATCAGTCTGCCCTAAATAGGCACTTATGCAGGGGGCAAAGGCTTTGGTGGGCCAGAGTCAGGGAACCCAGGTGTGGTCTGGATTATGTGCGTGACTCAGGTGATGTCAGGAAAGCCACTTTTCTTTTAGGGAGCTCGGTTTCTTCAGCTGTGTTGGGATTGGATTAATCAGTGTACTTCTAACTTCTAAAGTCACTGGATTCCTTTTTCTGAGAATGCTGTGGGAACCTAGTATATATAAATGGTGAAAGGGGTGGGGCCGAGGGCTTGGAGTCCCTTCCTTTAATCCATTTGTGTGGCCAGGTGACATCTGTGTGGATGCTAGTGTAAAAACCACTGGATAATTTCCAAAGGCCCTTCCAGCCCCGACACTGACATGGAGAGACCAGTAATGTCTTAGTGACAGATGTTAAGCCCCTGAGGAGTTGCAGTGAGCATGGAATTCAGGATGTGGAACTGGGTAGCCAGGGAAAGGGGTTGTGATGGGGTAATAAAGAAGAGAATTTGGGGTGGAAGGTAGCAAGATACAGGTGCACCGCACTTTACAGTTTACCAAATATTTGCACATCGGTTGTCTCTTTTGCGCTTGCCCAACATTGTACATTCGGGCGTTTACACAACGATCTTGCATGCAGCCCTGATCATGGGCCTGGCGCACGGTAGAGCTCAG
The DNA here is from genome assembly GCF_002201575.2 of Neomonachus schauinslandi. Lineage (NCBI taxonomy): Eukaryota > Metazoa > Chordata > Mammalia > Carnivora > Phocidae > Neomonachus > Neomonachus schauinslandi. The sequence continues at coordinate 77,427,548 of NC_058403.1, forward strand.
ATAGAACATAAAGAGGACGAAGAGACCATTTGAGCCTCAAGGAGCTTATCATCAGGAAAAGGCACATAAACAAATCATTGTAATGGCCAAACGGCAAGCCTCTAAGAGAGTAGCATGCAGATGCTGAGGAGAGAAAGAAAGGACTTATTTCTCCTGGGAAGGGAGGAATGGGGTCATTCCCTGTGCACCGAGCTCTGAGCTCTGGCAGCCTGAGGAAACATGGTGCCCGTGGGGCCACGGGGAGGAGTCTGGGGAACCCAGCCCTGGGATAGCAAACAGAGGTGAGGCCGTGAAGGTAGCCTGACTGGGAAGGGCTTTGAATGCAAGGCAAAGAATCTAGAGCCTGTGGCACTTGGAATCCGTTTCTCAGATGAGGAAACAGGCTCAAAGAAGTCAGGACATTGGCTTGAGCCAGCCGCCTTGGTAAGGGAACTGTGTGGCCTGCTGAGCCCTGTGCCCTGGTGCTCCTTCTGCTACCCTGTGCTGCCTCCAGCAGGCCTGAGCTGAGGCAGGCCCTGCACGGGACAGGCCTCCGGGCTGTTTATCCTGTTCGGTGGGGCTGGCTCTGGCGGGCAATGGAAGTGGGTGGGGTGGGGGCCGTGGAGGAGAGGAGGGGCCTGACAACAAGGGCTACATTCAAGGCCTGCACTGGAGCCGGGCGAGGAGAATGGAAAGCTACAGTCTGTCGGAGCGGCCAGCCTTGGCAAGGCGGCCGGGGCCTTATAAGGAAATGTTGTTCTCTCTGAGCCAGTGGGGCTGGGACGGAGGCCTGGGCCCACAGGACAGAGCTGCCCTTGTGGTGGTAGGCTGGGGGTGCCCCCCGCCCCTGCACAGTGAGCGGGAGCGCTCAGTGGGCCACTTCTGCGGGCTCAGCATTCCCTTGCAGCCCCCGGGGCGTGCGGCCCCCACCCCCTCCACACCCTCCCACTCCCCAGCGCCCTGGGCTGATTGGAGGAAAGGAAAAAAACAAAACAAAACAAACACTTGGCAAGGTCCCAGGCCTCAGTGCTGTTCGATGCCGAATTACCCAGAAAGCAGGCTCAAGTCAAATTCTGTCCCTTTTCCCTGAAGGATGCTTGAGTAAAGGGATCGCTCTTTGCCCTCTTTCCCTTCCCTGCACCCTTGCCCGTCTCCTCCTCCTTATGACCACAGAAGGCCCAGTGCTGGGCCCTGTCCCATGCAGAAAGGCAGGATTTGAGACAATGGAAAGGAAGAAGCCTTGTGTGGGGGCTTTTCCACCCCCCGCAGGAGGGCAAGAGCCGCCGGAGCACCCCTCGGAGAAGGGCGACCCTCTTCACCCTCGTTACCTGGGTCGGGCGGGCTGAAGGGCCTGAGAGACTCCGCAGAGCCAGAGGAAAAACACAGCCCGCCCAGAAAGCAACAACAGAAGAGAGTGTCAGCATTAGTCAGCTCCTGGAAGGAGCGCCTTTCCACAGCAGGCCATGAGGGCTGATTTAAAGCACTGATCCCTCAGGGATGTCTTCGAACCCGAGATTATGGTAGGAGCAGGAAAGATGCTTAGTGTGGACTTTTGCTCTGCCTATTCATAGACTCATAGGTACACGAAACCCTGGAGTTACAGGGGAACAGGTCAGCCAGCCCAGCACCGCCCCTGGGACAAATGTGGCAGACCTTCAGCCAACCCGTGCTCTCCTAGTGACCATGAACTTGCTCCCTCCAGTCAGTCTCCAGAATCTACAGGTGACCCCTGCGTGTTAGCCATGGGGAGCCACCCTGAGGGTACCGGCCAGGGCAAAGCTCTGAGAAGCACACAATGAACCAAATGCACAGGAGAGAGTAATAAGTCACAGCAAAAACTCAGAGAAGATGCTCTTAGAGTGCGGATGAGGGAGAAATTCCTCTTGACTAGATGTACAGAGCAGTGGACAAGCAAAGGTCTTGTCGAAGAGATGGCATTGGGGTGAAGAAAAGCTGAGTTCGCAGAGTGACATTTGAGGGCTGGGAAAATGGGGAAGTGGTGGGTACGAGCCAGCCCAGGATGGTGGCAAAGCTAAGGGCTTGTTGGGTGCCCGTGGAGAGATGGGCATGGCTAGGTGTATACAGCTGGGAGTCAAGGGAGCGCAGGTTGGCCGATGGGTCAGCACCAGAGTTTGGATGCTCTGGATGCCAGAGGGAAGAGGAGACTCAAGTGCAAGACAGCCAGGAGCCACCGAAGGTCCGAGCATCAGAGCGCTGTGACCAGTGCAGTGACTCAGGCAGTGGGACCTGGTAGCAGGTGCAGGAGGAAGGGGGGAGGGAGTGGCGGGGGGGAGAGGCATCCTTTTCCAGCTTCATTTCCCGGAAAATGCTCCTTCCCCAAGCAGAGCTCTGGGTGGGCCACATTCTCCTTCCCAGGGTCTGGAGGCCCAGCTCTCCAGGTGGCCACCTGGATCCCAGGATGTCAAGTGCTGTTGGGGCTTATGGGTGCCTTCTGGAACAACCAATGACCCTTCCCCCAGGGGATGATCAGGCGTGGCGCTTTGGTTCATTTCTCTTTTTGAGTTGACGCTTTTTTCCCACAAAGTCATTCTGTTCAGATGGGGTTAAGAAACCTAATCTTCACTCTTTTTTGGCAGAAGTTTATCAAAAAACCCCCTGGCTTAAAAGGCAAAGACACGGCGATGCCATCTCATCTCCAAGAGCCTGCCCTTCTTTGGGCAGCCACTGTTCACACACCTTTGCTTGTTTCAATGCTGCTAACAGCCCTGGGGCTGCCTCCCTGTTCTCCCTTCTACTGCTTCCTTCCCTTCCTTTCGAGGCACCACTGCACCGAGGGAGACGGGGCCTCTGTTGGGAGGAGAGCAGGAATCGCCCTGCTGGTGGGGGGCCTGAGGCGCTCTGGCTCTGGGCTCCAGTCAGTTAGGCTGCGCGGGCTCCGAGGCAGGACTGTGAAGGGCCTGAGCTCGCTCAGGTGCTGGTTCCTGCCTCGTGGTCGAGGGCTGAACCAGAGGGGCCGATACTCTGAATCTCGGTAGCTTCCCACCAAGTTTTCCTTTGAGCCACAAGGCAGACACGGTCAGGGAGGAACTGGCTGCTCTCTCCATCCTCCAATAGATAGGGCAGGGCTCATTTCAAACTTGTGTTTGATGAGCAGGAATTGATTTCTTCCCTTTTAAGGGCACATGTGAGCATTTTATGGTGAGGTATTTTCTTGACTCTAAAAAGTGAATTTCAAATAACAAATGTAGATGATGGCGAGGGTCCTATTATACGAAGCAGGACTCTCCCTGTACCTTTTAATTTTTACCACTTCAATCATCAGCTAGGCTCAGTCTTCAATTCAGAGAAATGCCATGAGCAAATCTCCTCTGCAGATTTTCTTTTTATTTAATTTTACCTAACCATTCATTATTCGCCCATTTATTTGATTTGGTAATGAGTAGTTCAAAAACGTAGGGAAGTATAAAGGGAATGCCATGCAAGTTTTCCTCTGACTCTTTCCCCTGTTACCCTGCTGTCCACCCCTGAAGCAGCCTGAGTTACTATTTTCCTGTGTATCCTTCTCCTCTGCGATGCTTTTATGGAAATGATTATCAAGGACTTTCCTTGTCCAGGACGCATAGCTGATTCAGAAAGAGGCAAGCCTGTTCAAACAACATTCTCTAGGGGTAGTTGCTCTCCCAGTCTTGCTGGCTTGGGAGGCTGACCCTGATTCTAGATATCAGATAGACCTCATCTGATCCAGGTGTCTGTAGAGCGATCACTGATGTCCTTGAGCCCAGCCCTTTACGACGAGGTATGAAGGATGCCCCAGTACACTCTCTGGAATGAGATTTAAGTACCCTCCCATGCATGGTCTTATAGAAAATGGATCCTACAGGGACTGTATTCTGAGTTCAGGAGCCAGATGAGGAAGGCTCTAAGGTGGATATGGCACACATGTTTCTAGGGCTAAAGAAAGAGTCTCTGTGGGGTTAGCATCCTCTTCTTTGGGCCATGCTTTTCTGATTCCTCATGGTCTGATTCTGAACTGAAATGCCCATCACTTGTTCTAGACCTCTGCTTAATGATCACAGAGCAATCTTAGTCTGTGTTTGCTCACCCTGGGCACTTACCACTCCACTATGCTACAGCTGTTCACAGATCACTCCAGAGCACTGCCTGGCTCACTGATCACGCTGGAACACTGCCCGGCTCACAGATCACTCCGGAGCACAGCCTGCCTCACAGATCACTCTGGAGCACTGCCTGGGTCACTGATCACCCCGGAGCACTGCCCGGCTCACAGATCACCCCAGAGCACTGCCCGGCTCACTGATCATGCCAGAGCACTGCCAGGCTCACAGATTATCCCGGAGCACTGCCGGGCTCACTGATCACGCCGGAGCACTGCCAGGCTCACAGATCACTCCAGAGCATGGCCTGCCTCACAGATCACTCCAGAGCACTGCTTTAGTCACTGATCATGCTGGAGCAGTACCTTGCTCACTGATCACGCTGGAGCACTGACCGGCTCACTGATCACGCTGGAGCACTGCTCGGCTCACTGATCATGCCGGAGCAGTACCTTATTCACAGATCACGCGGGAGCACTGCCTGGCTGACTGATCATGCTGGAGCACTGCCTGGCTCACAGATCACTCCGGAACACTGCCCGTCTCATTGATCACACTGGAACACTGCCTCACTCACTGATCATGCTGGAGCATCACTTTGCTCACAGATCACGCTGGAACATCACTTTGCTCACAGATCACGCTGGAGCAGTACCTTGCTCACAGATCACACTGGAGCATTGCCTTGCTCACAAATTACACAGGGACTCGGTCTTCTTCGCTTATCACGCAGGGACGCTATCTTGTTCACTGATGGTGCTGGAGCTGCATTTTTCCGGTGAGGATTCATCAGTTGTGGCAGCTCTGGTCTCTGCATGCTGGTTGCTGGGAAGGGTTTTAAAGCCTCTTTGGTGGGAAGAGTCTCTTTCTGATCAGAGTCCAAACTGAAAATGGATTCTGCATTTGCAAGCACAGTGACAATATCATTAAACATCGCCCAAGCCATGGCAGCCTGGAACATTATTGTTTGGCCACTTCTTGCCCAATATCATGTGGGTTTCACTTGCAGAAGGATCTACGTGGTAAGTGAGGTAGGAACAAGTCAGCACAAACAGAACCATAAATACCTTGATTTATGAAATCTAGCTGGGTGGGGAAAGCAGATGTAGATAAACAGCTGGATAAGAATACAGGTTTGAACCTACTGAAATACTAAGAAGATAATCTATAAAAGATAATATTAAAGAAAAAGTTACCTATGGTCCTTTTGTCTTTTGTAACCATTTTTATTTTCCATAGCCCCTCAATCTTCTTGTCCACGTTCAAAGCACATTTCTATGTAGCTGTAATCATATTGCAAATACTATTCACAATCTGTGCTTTTGTTTAATATTATAAGCACTTGCCATATTGCTCCAATCTTTATTTTATGGCTACAGAAATGCCATTGTGGTGATTCACAATACATTTCTTGCTTTTACCTATTGTTGCAATTTTCTATCTCCAGCTGCTTAGTGTTATGGATAATTTTGTAAAGAATGTTTTAGAATATTTAGCTTTGTGCTTTTGTTGATTTCTTTAGAATCAAATGCAAGAAGGGGAATGACTTGGCCAAAGGGTATGGACCCCCTTATGAGGAGCAGCATTCCCTCAGGTACAAAGTCAAGTGTGTCAGACAGGGCTCTCTGCCTCATACAGATCTGACTGGCTTGGCACTCTCAGCCAGTAAATAGCATGTCACTTGGCAACTGAGCAGAAGAGCAGAGGTTTACTAGTCCCTGGCACCCAGGACTTTGTGAGCTTGATAACCTTACTCAAGACAGAGGGTTTTGAGAAGTCTCATCATGGACTAGACAGCCTTTTGCTTCTTGACATCCACTCCCAACTCTTTCTCAGCCACATAGTCCTGAGCAATAAGCAAGTGATTTCTCCTGGTCCTCCTCAGGAAAGTGCCCCATATTCAAGCCCCTTCTGTGCCCATGCAGGTAAGTATCTTCTCCAAGTAAATACATATCCCTCCCTAAAAGAATTCCGGCAGGTAGGTCTCCAGCCACTATCATAACTGTGCCCTTACAGGAAGGCTGGTGGGGAGGGGTTTTTTTTTTGTTGTTTTTTCAGTGAGATAAAAGTTCACACAGTGAGCAGTCATGTACAGAGTACTTGCAGATATCTTACTTAGGCCTCCCGGTGACCCTGACAAATGAGCAGTTGAACAGGCATTAATATCCTGCCTTACAGGTAGGGAAACTGTGGCCCGGAGTGGCAAGAACCTGTCTTAGGACCCGCGGTTGATTATCTGATGAGCTCGAAACAGAACCTAGGTTGCTCCTGGGTTCCGTGTATGATCCCTTTCCACGGCGCACTGCCAGTCCATTTGTGCACAAATGCCCGATCAGTAGACACTAGGGAGCCCTCTCTCTGTGCCTGCCTTCCCAGAGTGCAGCGCGAGGGGCCTGTGACTAAACTGAAGGACTCCTTAGGACCCCAGTACCCAGCCCTCAGTCAAAACCAGAGCAAGCATGTGATAGGACCAGTGTGGTCCGTCCGCACACTGGAATATTACTCAGCCACCAAAAGGAATGGAATGCTGACTCACGGATCTCAAACACATTAAACTAAGTGAAAGAAGCCAGACCCCATGGGTCACACGCTCTATGATTCCATTTATATGCAATGTGTAGAAAAGACAAATCCACGGAGACAGAAAGCAGACTGGTGCTTGCCAGTCTGGGGGGTGGGGAGAGAGAAATGGGGATTGACTGCTTAATAGGTATGGGGTTTTCTTTTGGGGTGATGAAAATATCTCAGAACTGGATAGAGGTGATGGTGGCACCACGTTGTGAATGTACTAAATGCCACTAAAGTGTAGACTTTAAAAGGGTTCATTTTATGTTATGCGACTTACCCTTCAATTAAAAAAAAAGAAAGGAAAACCAAATCAACAAACATATCCCTGTGCGATATAGCGATATACGTCCTTGCCTGGTTCCAGGTCATGCTGTTCCCTCACCGGACAGGGAATGAAAACGTGCGGACTCAGCTCTCCGTTCTGTCACGTATTAGTTGTGTGGCCTTGAGTAGTTTCTGGCTCTTTCTGGATGTTAGCTTCCCAATCTGCAAGATGAGGAAATTGACCCAGATTTTAGCCAAAGTCCCTTCCAGCAAGGCCTTCTGGGATCTTGAGGACAGAAAGAGGCATGAAATTCGGTGAGGGTGGGGAGGTGCTCTCTGAGTTTCTTTTGAACCTTTCTCTTCTCAGCTAGCAGGCTGCAGTGACTTTTAATTTCTTCTATCCCTGGGTACAAGAGAAGCAGTCACACAGATAACAGCTTTGGCTTCTGACTTGGCTGGCACCACTGGGGCTCCCACCATGCTTCATTGAGCAATGTGAGCCCCTTGGTAATCCTGCTAAGCCCCCGGGGCAGTGAGTCATTTCAATACCACCCAAACACCTTCCTGTCATGTCCCGGCAAGGGGAGGAGCTCCAGCCAGAACATTAAGACTTGACCTGCAGCAACATTCTAAACATAAGTTGGAGCTTTTAATTGGGTTGTGACTTGGAAACCGATCACGCCTAAATCAGTGCTCGGAGAGCTCAAGCTGCACTCTTTTGTTCACTTATTACCCTTTTCTGAGCCCCTGGGATATCTAAGGCATTGTGCTAAGCTTCAGGAATGCATATATATGTCATAGCCTCTGTCTTCAAGGAATTCAGTGTCTCCTGGGAGAGACAGACTGGTAAACAGAAGGGAAATGTAACATTACAAGAGCAGCGAAATAAAAAGGTGACACAGGACAGTGGGCAGTCCGGAGGAGGGATGTTTTACTTCTGGGGGTAGAGAGTGCAGGCCTGGGGTGGAAGGTCAAGGAAATCTAAGGATGCAGTCACACCTAGGCTGGCTTTTGAAGGATGATGGAGGCTTCCATGTTTCAGTGGTGCTCCAACAGAGTGTGATGTTTCAAGTGGTCTGCCTGGGTGAGGACAAGTGTTCTATCCTTGTAGATGTTTGCTAGTTGCAAGGTGACAATAAAAAGAAGGCTAAATTTCAGTTAGTTTATTACTGATTTTAAATTCCTACAAACAATGTACCCCTTTATTGCCTAGTCTGGGGTAGATTGCCCCAACTACTACCTGGCATACAAAATGGGGAAGGGTACTCAAAGCAGCAGGAACAGCATATGCAAAATCTTGCAAGTGTGAAATTTCAGAAAGTATTATTAGAACAGCAAGCGATCAGTCTGAAGGGGCATGGGATATTTGGAAGAGAACTGAAGAAGAAGTGAAAATGAAGCCTCATTCCTTGAGGGCCCACGATATTGTGTTAAGTCTGAGTTTTCTTCTAGAATGCAATGGAGAGCCAGAGAAGGCTGTAAGCAGGAGTGTGATGTAGTCAACCCTGTTGCTGAGGTAACATTTGACAGCTGAGGATAGATGGAATGGGAAAGAGCAAGGAGGAAGGAGACTGGTCAGGAGGCCCTTGCTGTCACCTGGGAGAGCGGGGATGAGGATTCTAGCAAAGCTGGGCCATGAGGGTGGGAAGCAGAAGATGAGCTCAAGAGATACAGAGAAGTTAAACTCCAAAGGCTTCGAGTCTGATCAGAGGTACGGGAGGGAGAAGGAAGGTCTAATGGGTGACTTGTGCTTCTCATTCCCAGTAATGATGTCAGAGTTGGAGGGAAGTTTAAGACCACCCACCCAACTGTCTTTGTGGCCCAGAGAAGTGCAAGGTACTTACTATCCAAGCTGCTGAGTTGGGGGCAGAGTCAGTGTGTGGTCCCAGTTTCCTAAAGCCCCAGCCCACTAGGGCTGCCCCCCTCCTGCCTTGACCCTGCCCCGCATCCCCACCTCTGCTGGCAGCGCACAGCACTGGACAGAGGAGGCCCGAGTTCCTGCCCTCACACCGTCCTCAAAGCAGAGTGACCACCAGGGAGTCTTTGCCTTCTCATTCCCAAATGGAAGGCCTGCTGATGTGAGCTTCTCCATGTTCTCTTCCTGTCTGCTTTTTGACTTTTTATTTTGCCATGTTCCTTTGCCGGCTCCTCAATCTCCTCTGCAGCCTCTCTGTCTTGTTTCCAGCAGTCGGGGCTTGTCTGGGGAGAGCTGGGGTCTCTCAGAGCTGTACTCCCTGGCCTGGGCCACCACCCTTCCAGGGCTCAAAGCCTGCCTCTTCCTCATCCCTCCCTCTCCCTGGATTCTCTGCCCCTGGAGTGAAGTCACCCAATGTGGGTGTTGTGCGTCTGTCACTGTGTCTGAAGGGCCCAGGCTTGGCTCTGGCCATATATTTTCAGAAGAAAACAGCTGTGGGGCCTATAATCGGGGAAGGCAGGGTCCTCGGCGTGGACGAGCCCACCTTGCCTGTTCTTTCGGGGTCTCACAGTGCCGTGGGTCAGGTGCCTCAGGGGCAGAGCTCCAGGAGGGGAAGGTAGGCTTCCCCATCAAACCCTCTCCCTCGCCTCCCTCCCCAAGTGGCAGGAGAGGAAGGAGACTCAGAACTGCAGGGGAGGAATTGGGGATCCTCAGAGGCCCTGGGGCCACCCTTACGGTCAACCCGTCCCCGCCATGGCTTTCCTGCCCTTCAGTCTTTTAGCCTCATTTGAACGCTTTGTGTGCTTCAGGTGTGACTGTGGAGGGCAGCTTGTCTTGCGTTAGCTCGGAACTGTCTTCCCCATGATGATGAAAGCTGCCTTCTTGTAACTCCCGGGGACCGGCCTGCTCAGAAGGTGGTACCCCTTCTCTCCCCTGTAAGACAGTCTCCCGAGTACGAAGAAAACATCATCCTTTCTTCCCCATCCCGCTCCTTTCTTTTCTGCAGGTTATCACATCTCCTACATCTTATCGTTGCCATATCCTTAGGATGCAGTGCCTCCCAAAGGCAGAGAGAGTCCAGGTAATGGGTTCACTGACGTGTGGGACCAACAAACCAACTGGAAATGCCAGTGGCCTAATGCAAAGGAGGTTTCTTTCTCCCTCAAATAACCATTCCTGGCAAGTGGGTGGTCTTCTTTCACATGCTGACTCAGGGTCCCAGGTCCCAGCTCACCTGGATCTGCACCCTCTCCTAGGCAGTGAGTGGAGTCCATCCCCCACTGCCGGCCGGCCCAGCATGGGAGGCTGGAAAAGGCAGAGAGCCCAGCTTGGAAGAGACACTTAGGCGCATCCTCATCCTGCTGGTGAGAACCAGGCCTGTCGCGTCATCCGACGCTAACACGACCTGGACAATCCAGTCCCTGGCTGGTCTGCTGCCCCTTGGGGACAACTGTACACAGGGAGGGGACATCTGGAAAGAAGCAGGCCGTCCCTGCCGACCAGCACAACTTCTTCGCCTCTCAAGTCTGAGCCGCCAGCATGGGGCAGATGTTAGAGGCTGGGAATAGGGCTCCCTCTTATTTCTAAAATTTCAGTGGTGCGGCCATCCCTTCTGAGTCTGTGGCCAAAGCTGTATAACACCTGGATTATGACTGACTTAATATTCTCTTGGAATCAAGTCCTTTTTTAATGTAGCTTCACCTGAATAATAATATCTGGGAAATCATGGTTTTGATGTGCTAGTTATATTTTTCCAATAGATTAATATACTCCAAAATAAATTTATAATTATTCCAATAAAAACATGTGTACTCAGACCCCCCCCCCCCAAAAAAATACTTACACATGCTGGTGGTATGCATTGTACTTTGTGGAAAATACCGTGACTGAATAGGGATAACACCCTCCATGATGTGGCCTTTGCATTTCTCTCTGCCTCATGTTCTGCCCCTTCCTTGAGGCTCACAACCCTCCAGGTGCATGGACCTTTTTGTTCCTCAAACCTGCCAAAGCAATTCCTACCCCAGAGTCTTTGTGCTAGCTGCTCTCTCTGCCAGGAACACTTCCCCCACGTGGATGGCTCCTTCTGGACATTAATGTCTATCCACCTGATCTAGTGGTCTTACACCCCACCCCGCCCCACCCTGCACAGCCACTCCTCTCCATCCCTTGAGAGCAATTTCCAAGGTCTGACATGGTCTGTTTGTTTGCCTGCTGATTTATTGTTTCTATGTGCTCGGTAAAATGTAAGCTCTGTAAAACAGAGACTTTGCCTACACTGTTTCGACCACTTTCCCAGCACTTAGCACAGGGCCTGGCCCACAATACATGCTCCATAAATACTTGTTAAATGAACAAAAACTGTAGAAAATAGATACATAGGTCGCTAGTCAAATGATTAAAAGACAGTTTTATCAGTTGCTTGGTCATTTCTAATATGCAACTGGTCAAATGCTGAAGAAGGCAGCATGGAAGAGGGGCTAATGTGGGACATCCAGCTCCATCCCTGCAATTCACAGGTTCATAGGCCGCATGAGGGGCCCACCCAGCCACAGAAGCTAGCCAAGGGAGAGCAGGAGGGCCAGACCCACCTCTAGAAGACACTTACAGCAAGGAGGCAAGAGGTGAGCAGACAACAGGCCAAGGACCAGTCATCCCAGCCTTCAGCCACAAGCAGCCATGCTGGCCCAGAGAGTCTGCCCACAGGGAACACGGCCTTTACCACATTGGCTCCTGCCTTTCCTCTTTGGGGGTGGTGGGAGCTGGAGGTGGGATGGAGTAAAAGTAAGGGATATTGAAACACCTGAAAGTGTCCAATCCAGACCTTGAAATGGGAACCGGGAAGGGGGGGTGAAAGCCCCCTCACTCATGAAGAGGGTGGACATGGTTTTCCTTACAAAAGGAATCAGTCCACAAAAGAAATCTAAGACAAGGTTAAAGGCCAATGTTCTGCATCTCCCCTCTCTCCAGAAGTACCTCTGTAATGGATGCCGTGAGGTTCCTCCCTGACCCCCTTCCCCTGCTTTAGAACAGGGGCACTCTTTCTAGCCTCTCAGTACTGCTGAGATCACAGCTGAGTCTCTTCCCAGGAATCGTCCTGCCTTATCCGGGGCAATACCTCCATCCTGGGGACAGTTCACATTCAATGTCTACATGATATGGGGTACAAAGGCCTGCCATTTGCCTCAGTCGAGGGCAGTTCTGAAGGTCCATGCCAGCTCCAGACCGACCTTGCCGACCATCTGACTTTCTTCTGCTGTCCAACCTGCTCCCTTCACATTCCCAGTCAACTCCCTGCTCGCAAAGTCCTCTCTCAGAGTCTGTTTCCTAGGGAAACCTAGGATGAGGTATGTAAAACCCTAGCTGGCTGTGTCCTCCACCATCAGTCGCCATATCACCTAGGTGAGAGCTGATTTCCTGCCAAAGACTTTTATTAGATTTGCTTCCTGTACTTGAAGTTGAGACAAATCATATCCAAATAAATATCATGGTGGTCCACCTGAAAGAATGGTGGATCATTCCTTTAAAACTACTCCCTTAAAAGTAAAGGAAGGCAATGAAAATAGTTACAATAAAGTAATATTCGTGTGGCAGTTGACATTTTCCAAATCGCTTTCACATGAAGCACTTGACCCTGTTTCTGTGCTTCTCCATTTGCTTGGCCCCACCTGTCTCCCAGGGCCCTCAACATGCTCATGGCAGAGCCCCCACATCTCCGATCACTGCCAGTTTTCTCAGATATCCCCAGGCCCCCTCACACCAGGGCTGGGCTCTGGCTTGGTCTCCATCACACTCACTGCAGGGGAGTGCCCAATACCATATAAGCTTGTCTCTTCTCACTGTTTCTAGGTTTAAAAGATGAGTCTGATCCCAGATCCCCAGTGGCTACCCAGAAGGGCAGGGTGATATCACCTGGAAGTTCAAGCGAGTTCATTCTCCACGGGTGGTGTTTGATCATTGAGGGGCTGGAGGTGGAAAGGAATTGACTATTGTACTCTCACTCTTTCTCTCTCTGTCCCCATTCTGCCCCAACAGTGGACACATAACAAGGGTTCCATCAGGCCTATTCAAAGACATCTCACAAAACAGATCACTGACTGCATTTTGTGGTGATGCTGTGGCAAGAATGGTGCTCACCTTCTTGGACTTGTTTCCCTTCTTTCTCTTTTCCCCTCACTCTTACTACCCTGAGATTACACCTCCTCCCACCCCCAAGAAAGCATGCATCAGCACGTATGCTTAACGTGAGCTTTGCTTCATGTGGTTTTTCCTAGACAACCCAGGTGAAGAAACAGACATCAACTTATTCAATTGGTTTTCACAAAAAATCATTCTAGGGGGGTAGGAATTATGACCTCCACTTTCAGGCGAGTGAACTAGAGGTAAAATGAACTACCCAAGACCAAAGCTACCCAGGAAGTGGTAGATCAGGACTTAGTCTACCTGGTCTGACTTCAAAGTGGGTGTTTCTCTTACCTCGAATATGAATTTTCACCAAGAGTTACAATTAAGAACCAATTAACATATTCTTTTCCAGTAAAGGCGATATCTTGGCGTGGGGTGTGGGGCAACAATCATTGGAAAGGAGATTGAAAAACCTCCTGCAAGGAGGCCAATGCGTTGAGTTGATCCACCCATGGACTCTTACCAGCTTCCGCTCTCCACAGGCTCATCATCACACGCGGAGGTATTGTTAGGGCTGTGGAGAGAACGTGGCTGCCAGGTGTATTCATTTCCTAGGACTGCCTTGAAAAATTGCCACAAACTGGGTGGCTTAAAACAACAGAAATGTAATCTTTCACAGTTCTAGAGGCCATAAGTCTTAAATCAAAGTTGCAGCCGGGCCGTACTCCTCTGGAGGTTCTAGGGGAGAATCTGTTCTTGCTTCTTCCAGCTTCTGGCAGTTGTCCACAATCCTTGATTTGTTGGCCACGTCTCTCTGATTAGTATTCACATGGCCTTTCTCCTGTGTGTCTGCCTTATCTTCCTTCACCTGGCTCTTACAAGGCCACTTGTGAAGGCCTTCAGGGCTCTCTCAGATAATCCAGAGAGATCTCCTCGTCTCAGTATACTTAATTAAATTACATCTGCAAAGACTCTTTTTCCAAAAAGGTAACATTTATAAATTCCAGGCATTAGGACTTGATATATTTGGGCAGCCATTATTCCACCTAGGACACTATATAATAGGCCACTTTGCCCAGAGACATTGGCGTGTCTTTCAACATTCATAAAAACAGTTTCCAGTGTTCCTTTACATGACACTGTTTGCCTCATGGGTTGGCACTGAGGAGGAGTCTGCTTTGCAGAGGTGGCTGAAGACAATTTCTGCTCCTCGGGCAGTGAGCTAGGGGGGCACCGGAACTGAATTTACCCTCCAGGCCCTTCCAGCAGTAGGTATGAGAGAAGTCTGTCTCTCTGATGTTGCCTGGCTGGTGACCCCACAATTCCCCTGCTGCTGGGATCACAGAGGACGCTGGGCTGCTGTGCTTGTGTTTGAGTTTTCAGTTACTCAATCTGTCAATCACCATGATCTAATATTTATATTTTGCAGAACTGTCTCGTAGCAAGTTTTGGAGGAAAGAATCCTCTGAGCCACAAATATTTGCAGTATTTGGCTTTGCTGCACTTTGGCCAGCAATGTGGAAAACGGGGTCAGGTGCAGCCCTGAGGTGCCCGGCAGACGTGCCTGTTAGAGCAGTCTCCTGGCACAGTCATCTTCCTCGGCCTCCTCTGGAGCTCATGGAAGTGCTGAAAGGAAAAGGGGAACAACTGGGCCTGACTAGGGGGCCAGATGCCCTTGGAAGAAAGGTGCAGCCAATACCAACGTCCTTCCTTTGTTTATTCTTCCTCCCCATTGTCCTCAAGGGCCTCGTCTATGTTTGTGAATACTTTTTCTTCAAGTTCCCTTCACAATTCCCATCTCCTTGTTTGCAGGAGTCAGCGTCCCTTCCAGTTTCTAGAAAATGGAAGCATTTGTATTCCCACCCCCACCACCTACCCCTGTAACCCGCCTTCAACCCGGCCTCCCCTCTTTCTCTGTCTTAGAGCCACTCAAAGGATGCTCCACATCCTTCCATTGACACAGAGGTTTAGCCTTTCCTATGTCCTTGGGGTCTTCTTCCCAAAATTAGTCCTCCCTCTTTTCAGTAACAGTGTCATTGAGATATATCTCACATACCATAAACTCCCCCTTTTGAGGTATAAAATCCAGTGTTTTTTAGTCTATCAATCAAGTTTTGCATTAATCAGCACTGTTTAATCCTGTAATATCTTTTTTTTCTTTTTGAGAGAGAGAAAGAATCTCAAGTAGACTCCCTGCTGAGTGCAGAGCCAGTTGGGGGCTTGATCCTGTGGCCCTGAGATCATGACCTGAGCCAAAATCAACTGACTGAGCCACCCAGGCGCCCCTCATCCTATAATACCATTATCATCATAAGAAGAAACCCCACACCCATTGGTAGTCAACTGTCATTTGCATTCCCCACCCTTACCCTACACCCCCCAACTCTGGTAACCACCTACCTCCTTTCTGTCCCTATAGTGTTTCCTATTCTAGACATTTCATAGACTCCCACAATTAGTGATCTTTTCTAAATGGCTTCTTTCAGTCAGCATGACATTTTCCAAGGTTAACTCAATGTTGCATGTAGCATGTATCAGATTTCATTCCTTTTTTTGGATGGATAATAGTCTACTATATTTGTTTATCCATGTATCAGTTCATGGCATTTGGGTTGTTTCCACCTTGGGCTGTTATAAATAACAATGCCATGAACATCCATGCACAAGTTTTTGTGTGGACATATGTTTTCAGTTCTCTTGGGGATATACCTAGGAGTGGAATTGTGGGGTCATATGGTAACCCTACATTTAACATTTTGTGGAACTGCTACACAGTTTCCCAAAGCAACTACACCATTTTACTTCCCTACTAGCAATACATGAGGGTTTAAATTTCTCCACATGCTCACCAACATTTGTGATTATCTGTCTTTTTTATTTTTCCCATCCTGGTAGGTGAGTAATTGTATCTCACTATATTTGTTATTTGCGGTTCCCTAGTGACTAATGATATCAGACATCTTTTTATGAGCTTATTTATTTTTAAGTCTGCTATGGAGAAATGTCTATTCAGATACTTTGCTCAATTTAAAGTTGGCCTTTATATTTTATTATTGAGTTGTGGGTATATATATAGTGCTGGATATATTATATTATATATTTTGGACTAGTCCTTTATTAGATAAATGATTTGCAAATATTTTCTCCCATTCTGTGAATTGCCTTTTTAATTTGTCTTTTCACTTTTGTTTTCTTGTGCTTCTAAAAGCACAGAAGTTTTAAAATTTGATGAAGTTTAATCTATCTATCTTTGTTGTTGTTGCTTGTGCTTTTGGTGTCCTGAGAAGTCATTGCTTAATCCACTATTACAAAAATTTACTTTTATATTTCTTCTAAGAGTTTTAGAGTTTTTCTCTTATCTTTAGGTACAGGATCCATTTTGGTTTAATTTTTGTATATAATGTAAGTTAGGGGTCCAAAATTATTCTTTCACATGTGCATATCCAGTTGTCCCAGCCTTATTTGTTGAAAAGGCTATTCTTTCCCCATTTGAAATGTCCTGATACTCTTGTTAAAAATCAGTTGATCATAAATATAAGGCACTATTTCTAGATTCTCAAATTGATCTATATGTATGGTAATATATATTATCTTGATTACTGTAGCTTTGTAGTGGGGTTTTGAAATCAGGATATATGAATTCTCCCACTTTGTTCTTTTTCAAAATTGTTTTGGTTATTCTGGGTTTCTTGTATTTCCATAGGAATGTTAGGATCAACTGCCAATTTGTGCAAAAAAGCTAGCTGGGATTTTGGTAGAGGTTGCATTGAGTCTGTAGATCAGTTTGGGAGGTATTTCCCTCTTAATATTCAGTCTTTGAATTCAATAATATGAGATGTCTTTTCATTTACTTAGATCTTCTTTAATTTTTTAACAATGTTTAACAAGTCTTGTACTTTTGTTAAATTCTTTCCTAAGTATTTTATTCTTTTTAATATTATTAAAAATGGACTTGTTTTCTTAATATTTTATTTTTAGGTTTTTCATTGCTAGTCTATAAAAATATAACGGATTTTTGTATGTTGACTTAGTATCCTGCAACTTTGCTGAACTTGTTATTAGTTCTAACAGTATTTTGGTGGATTACTTAGGTTTTTCATTATACAAGATCATGTCACCAATGACTAGAGATAGCTTTACTTCTTCCTTTTCAAACTGGATGTGTTTTATTTATTTTTTTTGCCTAGTTTTCCCGGCTAAAATCTCTAGTATCACATTGAGTAGAAGTGATGAGTGGATGTCCTTGTTTTATTCCTTAACTTAGGAAGGAAGCTTTTGGTCTTTGACCATAAAGTATGATGCTATTAGCTGTGGGTGTTCATAGATGCTCTTTATCAGGTTGGAGAAGTTCTCCTCTATTCCTAATTTGTTGAATGTTTTTATCGTGAAGTGGTGCTAGATTTTGCCAAGTGCTTTTTCTGTGTATATTATCCTTTCTTCCATTATGTTATGTTATGTTATAATGTTATGTTATTTATTTATTTATTTTAGAGAGGGAGAGAGTGTGGGGGCAGGGCAGAAGGAGAGGGACAGAGAGAGATTCCCAAGCAGGCTCCACACCCAGCACAGAGCCCGATGAGGGGCTCATCTCAGGACACAGAGATCATGACCTGAGCCAAAAATCAAGAGTCGGACACTTAACCTATCGGGACACCCAGGCAGTGCCCTTTGTGTTATTGATAAGGTACATTGCTACTTATATGCTGAACTGATCTTCCATTCCTGGCATAAATCCCACTTTGTCATGGTGTATGATTCTTTTTATATGTTTCTGGAGTCCTTCTGTCTTTTATATCTTCCATTTTTTCCTCTGTTGATTTCTTTTCTTTGGCTAATAAACATGCTCAAATTTTTTTCAATAATAACAGAGAACCAAATAAACTTGCTTCATGGGTCCTATGCCCCCAAGCCATTGCCCCATCTCTTTTCTTCCATTTTTATTCAAGTTTTGGAAAGAGTTGTCCTCTTGTTGGCTTAATACGGATTCATAACTTAACCATAAGGGAAACTTGTTGCATTAAGATCATGAAGGACTTTTCAACTTCCAAAGTCCATGAACACTTTTCAGTTCTTACTTTATTAGATTTATGTATCATTCTATAGTTTGTTTCCTGTTTCGTTCCTTTTTGAAACTTTCAAATCTCTGGTTTGATTTGTATCTTTTTTATTACAGTTTCTTGCTTTCCTTTGTGGGCATTTCCCCCCCCTCCCCTGCCTAAAAAATACTGGTATTCCTCAATGTCCTATCTTTGGTGTACTTCTCCTCTCACTTTAAACCTTGTCTGGGAAGTCTTATAGATGCTCATCATTTTTATTATCATCTGCATGCTGAGGAATAATGAATTGCTACCTTTTTTCAGATCCAGCCAGGTATATCTCAACACCTGGACATCACCATTTGAAAGTGCCACATGCTTGTTAAATCCAAGACGTCAAAGTAAAACTCTGAAGCCTTTTTATCCTGCCCAACCTGTTCTTCTTCTAGCTTGAAACAAGTTTCTGGGATTTAGGAAAATTTAAGCAGCTTTCTAAGTGAGGTGAGAATTGCCTCAGTTTACCAAGACAGGTGAGCAATCCTGCCTTTTCATTGCTGTGAGATGCTGTGTAGTAGGAAGAAATAATTCAATATTTTACCCTACCCTCAGAGAAATTTTAGCCTTAACTAAGAGACAGGAACAGGCACAGATGACTGTAATGCAAGGCAGTTGAGAAAAGCATGACAGGGGGAAAAGAGAATGATGATAGGAACTCAAAGGAGAATGAACTTGATTCCGCCAGGGGAGATGACATATGGGAGTGGGGAGACCTCCCAGAGATGATAACTTTTGAACTGGGACAGGAAGGTGAGTGAGACTTAGACGGGGCAGGGTGGTAGAGAATTGGCTGAGCTGTCCGGGGGGTAAAGCCAGTATGTGCAGGGAGAAATGTATGGTTCAGTGTGTCTGGTGGGAGATTGGAGGGAAGTAACAGGTGTTCAGGTGGAGGCCAGAATTTGAAGTGCCTTGAATGCTACTATGGAGAATTCAAGATTTTATTCCATAGACAGAAGAGACTCTCTGAAGCTGTTAAGCAGAGTAGTGACAGGGTCCAAACCACATCTTAGGAACACTTGAAGGGTCCTATGCATCTACTGCTTACATGATTTTAAAATAATTATTCCTGGATGCCTCAGAGTCAGTGAAGTAGAAGAGGTCTTGAGAGATCACCTTGTCCTTGTTTTTGCTTTAGAAGTTGTGGTTCTTATATTTAAAAATAAAGAGACAATGAAGTAGCATCTGACATTAACCTGCTAAAGTTTGGCCACCTCTGTGCAGAGGCTCTTCTTCCCCACACTCCTCTGGCATTGTCTCTTGCCAAAACTGAAATGTGTGTCACTGTGTCCTGAAGGCAGAAGGAAAAAATATACATTAAACAAACAGGAAAAAAGAGGCACAAACAAAAACCCACCAACAGCCATCCATGACAGGTGTACAGACTCTTCCCCACTCAATAGCCCTCCCCCACCCTGCCATCCTGCAACATTGCTGAGGTCAGAGTCAAACATTGGCAAAGTGGGGCTTCCTTAGGGTACAGAACTTAAATTTCATGACTGCCCCATGGCTTCCTTTTTGCCCTCCTCTGCTTTCATAAGGCACTCTGGTTATCTGTGAAGTTCTCATGGCATCTGTTCTTAGGCTACCTGTGAAATCCAAGGGCAGGACTTTGTTATCCATTGCTGTATTCTTCATGGTGCCCAGTGCGGAACCCTGGGCACCTGGTGCCTAGGGCAGTGATCTGCAAAATGTGTGCAGTCTGGGGGGATGTAAAGAACATTTTGGAGAGTGAGAAGAAAATATTAGAACTTCATTTATGCTTATATTTGTCAACATAAGAAATGAAGCTTTATTATTCTTGAATGTATAGACTGACAGGAGTATGTACATATAAAATATAAATAAATGTATCAGGATGAATGCTTAAAAATTTTTTTGGTGAGGTTTGATTAAAAATATTGCAGATCATGCTCTAAGTGCTGAATTAATGATTGTTGCATGAAGTAACTCTGAAGTATTTGGTGATAAATAGGAAAATTCATTACCAAAGAAAAAGCTGGATCATTAATTTATCCATTTATTCATGCCAACAAAGAAATATGAATACTAAATAGTGTCTTGTATGTGCCAGGCAATGTGTTAAGCTCTGTGGGTTGTTTTGTTCAAAGATGAATATAATGTATGTGGAGGAGGGACTTTGAAGAAGTTTTAACTCCACATAATATGAGCAAGGTTATAAGGGAGTATATGGGGAAATGGGCACCCTCATGCCTCTTGGGGGGTGGAGCGTTTAGGCACCACTTTTCTGAAGGACATTTTGAAAAACATGTCAAAGACTTTTAAAAGTTCATACCTTGACCCAACAAGTTGTCTTCTAAAAATTTATCTAAAGTATAATTAAGGATTTGTGCAAATATTTAACTCAAGAATGATTATCACAGCATGATTTCTAGTACTGAAAATTCAGGAACAGCCCAAATTTTCAACATGGGATTGCTTACATAGTATGTGTTATTTCCATTCAATGGAGTACAACCCAACCATTAAAGACTGATATGCAGGTACACATTTAATTACATTGCAATTTATTTACAATGTTTTAAAATTAAAATGAGTGATACAGTATCATATAATATAGAATTATTCTATTAATATACACGCATATAGGAAAATAGATGCTAAGTGTGCTAACACTTTTCAGTATTAGTTTTTAAACCCACATTTTTTAAAGTACAGTTCTGTGGGTTTTAACTATATATGCATTTGTGTAACCATTACAGCCATCAGGACAGATAGTTCTATAGCTTCAAAACAAACAAACAGAAACCCTTGTGCTGTTCTTCGCGGTTACACCCAAATCTCTGGCAACCGCTAACGTGTTCTCTGTTGCAATAGTTTGGCCTTTTCCAGAATGTTATATAAATGGGATCATATAGGACGTAACTTTTAAAAAAGGACTTCTTTCATTCAGCATAATGCCTTTAAGATGTGGTGCTAATAGTTTCTTTCTTAAATCGCTGAGTAGTATTCCACTGTATGGCTCTACCACAGTGGTTTCTTCATGCGTCCGTTGAAGAACATTGGGCCATTTTCACTTTGGCTGCACTATGAAGAGAGGTGCCATAAACATTTGTGTACAGATTTTTCTGTAAGCATATGTTTTGCTAGGTCACATGGTAAGTGTATGTTCTTCTTTACAAGAACCTACCAAACTGTTTTACCTTTATATTTTCCCACCACCAAAGTATCAGTGGTGGCAAGTATGGGTTATTGTCAGATTGTTTTCTGTTTTGTTTTGTTTTGATCTATTTTAGCCATTCCAATAGGTATATAGTGGCATCTTAATCCTGATTTTCATTTTCATTTCCTAATGGCTAGTGATGTTGGATATTTCCTTATGTGTTTATTTGCCATCTGTATATCCTCTGTGATGAGGTGTCTATTCAAATCTCTTGTCCATTTTGAAAAATCGGATGGTGTGTTTTCTTATGGTTTACTATTGAGAGCTCTTTATATATTCTACATACAAATCCTTTGTCAGATATATAATTTGCAACTATATTTTCTCAGTCTTTCCCTTGTCTTTTCATTCTCTTAATAGTATCTTTCATAGAAAAGAGTTTTTATTTTATGAAGTCTAATCAATGTATCATTTTTTTTCTTTTATGTATTTTGTTTTTAGTGTCATAACTAAGAAATCTTTACCTACCCCTAGGTCATGAAAATTCTATCTTATTTCACTTATAAAAGTGTTACAACTTTATATTTTATATCTGAGATCCATTTTCAGTTAATTTTTTCCTATACGATGTGAGGTTTAGGTTGAGTGATTCATATTTTTGCATATAGAAGTTCAACGATTCCAGGGGCAGCTGGGTGGCTCAGCTGTTAGGTGTCTGCCTTCGGCTCAGGTCATGATCCCAGGGTCCTGGGATTGAGCGCTACATTGGGCTCCCTGCTCCGGGGTAAGCCTGCTTCTCCCTCTCCCACTCCCCCTGCTTGTGTTCCCTCTCTCAGTGTGACTCTCTCTATCAAATAAATAAAATCTTTTAAAAAAATTAAAAAAAAAGAAGTTCAATGATTCCAACTTGAGTTTTTGAAAATAAATTACCTTTGTGTCTCTAAAAAAAATCAATTAGCCATATTTGTGTGTGAGTCTATTTATGGCCTTCCTATTCTATTCCAATGATCTCTGTGTCTATCCTTTTGCCAACACCACACTGTCTGATTACTTTATAGTAGGTCTTGAAATCAAGTAGGGTGGGGGCACCTGGGTGGCTCAGTCGGTTAAGCATCTGCCTTCAGCTCAGGTCATGATCCCAGGGTCCTGGGATCCAGCCCCTTGTTGGGATCCCTGCTCAGCGGAGAGCCTCTTCTCCTTCTCCCTCTGCCTGCTGCTCTGCCTATCTGTGCTCTCTCTCTATGTGCCTGTCAAATAAATAAATAAAATCTTAAAAAAAAAAAGGGAAATCAACTAGGGTGAATTCCCTAATTTTATTCTTCTTTTTCAAATTGTTTTGGTTATTCTAGTTCCTTTGCCTTTCCGTATAAAATTTATAAGTTTCTTTGTATCTACAAAAACAAACAAACAAACAAACAAAAACAACCTTGCTGGGATTTTGAGTGGAATTTTATTAACTTTGTATATCAGTTCATGAAGAATTGACATCTTAACTATATTGAGTCTTCCAATCCATGAATATGGTATATCTCCCTATTTACATCAAGATTTAACTAAGTTTAGGGGTTAGACTATGGTTGTTTTCTTTTTGCTTCTTTGCTTACTTGGATAGTGTCTCACTCTTAAAATTGTTGTTATTTTTAATTTAAAAATTGACAGGCCTTTCCATAGGCAATGGACAGGCAGATCAGAAGAATGGACTAGAGGTTAGAGATGACAATCGTGGTGAGCTGGAGGCAGACCCAGCTATCAGTGGGTAAAGAATTTCAGTAGATAGACACAGACCCAGCTATCAGTGGGTAAGGAATTTCAGTAGATAGACATGGCATCAGGAGAGTATGGTGAAAGGTGGCTATAGTTCAGAATCAGGAAGGAGTAAGGAAAGATGGAGGTTCCAGCAGAAAATCTGCCAGTGATGAGACAATGTCTCATGTTGATTCAGGCAGGGTCTGAGCATTTTAAGAGGTCAGGAAGCATAGTCCTAGCTACTGGGATTCAGGAGGGGGACATCCCATCTCTAGTGGGAGTGGAGATAGTTAGCAGGGGCATGGGATAGATAGCAAGTGCCCCAGATACTAAAACTGGAGTGCACATGGGTGACTATGGGAGAGGATCAAGGCAGTGATCCAAATACGAGTTCACATCACTGTGGGAGGATTGGCCATGTATACTAAGTTCTGAGTCTTTTGAGAATCTGGACTAAGGCCCCTGAAATTCTACTTGACTAAGTCCTAAATTGGTCCTAGGAATGGTGTGGTGTTGATCCCAAAGGTGGAATTTGAGTGGCCTCAGTTGTGAAAAGAGGAGGAATGTTGGGCTTGGAAGCCAGGAGGAGCATTTCTCATTTGTTCACTTATTCACCCAACATTGACTACATGAAAGGC
Source organism: Neomonachus schauinslandi (assembly GCF_002201575.2). Taxonomy (NCBI): domain Eukaryota; kingdom Metazoa; phylum Chordata; class Mammalia; order Carnivora; family Phocidae; genus Neomonachus; species Neomonachus schauinslandi. The sequence goes on from NC_058403.1 coordinate 77,451,073, forward strand.
ATTCTTATGTTATTGCTACAGTCCATGGTAATGCTGTCTACTTGTGGAATGAGTAGATAGTATGCCTACACACGCTTGAACACACACACTCATTCACACACGCATGTGCTCATGTGCACATGCATGGGTGGTTGCACAGGAGGAATGGCAGGCATTGGCTAAATGCCAGCTGGGAAACCCACGGTCCTGAGCCTCAGGCACTGGGAGCCCCATGGATCAGTTCACAAGCTAGCCGCTAACATCAAAGAGTGTCGGGATTGTTCCAGAACTGGGACAGAGGGTAGCTGTGACCCTGAGGTCTTGTGACACCAGAGAATAAGTTGATGCATTTCCTTGGGATTGAAAAAAATTCTAGATGGTATTTGAACAGCTGAGCCTAAGGACACAATGAATTGACCAAAGAGGGAAAGGGACCGATAAAAAAAATTAAATAGTTCTTGATTTAGGTAGCATCACTAGGGGGGGTATGTTTTTTTTTTTTCCAGCAGGAAAAGTGATTAGCAGCTTCTTTTTAGCATCTAAGAACAAAAAGACAGCCAGTCTCTCGAACTTGAACTTGCTTATTATAAGCCCTTATCATAAACCATCGCTCTCTGTGTATTGATTTCTAGCCAACGATTAACCAGATGTGACCTTAGAGCCTTGATAATAGCTGGGGAACTCACTCAACAGAGGGAAGCCTGCTAATTTATGAACAAAGCAGGTATTTACAGACCCCCTCAGCTTTGGGTGAGTACTTTTCCATCCAGGTGGCGTAAGAAGTCACAAACACAGAGCTCTGATGGGTCCTTGAATGTGAGCTTGTGCTGACCATCTGGAAGGATGAAGTGGTCTAGACCTGACTGGAAATGATTTGATGCAAAAATCATGAAACCAGCCACCTGCTGTGGAGCATTGAAATTCAGTGCCTATGTCCCCACATAATAGGATTACTACTAATAATACCACTCACTCTTGTATACATTACGCTTTACAAAATATTTTATAGCCATTATCATGGCAATATCTTTCTGTATGATTCCATTTATATAAAGTTCAAAAATAAATTCAAGTAAACTATAGTGTTTAGAGATGCATACTTAGGTGGTAAAACCATACAGCAAATCAAGGAAATGATCACAATAAAATCAGGGGAGCAGTGACTCGAGAGGGAGAAAACAGGTGTGATAGGTGAGGTGTGATAGGGAAGGTGTGATAGGGAAGGCACACGTGTAGTCCTTCTGGGTGTTGGTCATTTCTTCCCGTGAGTGGAACTTGCTCAGGGATTCACTTAGCAATAATTTGTTAAACTATATACTTATGACCTCTGCACTTTGTGCACTAATGAATGTTTTATTTTACACACATCTAACAAACAAAAAGTCAAGAAAGAAAAGAAGTCAGTTCCTTCCTTTGTGTCATTTGAACCATAACTGGTTGTTAGTTACTGAGAGTCTAGGTGAGAGATGGCTAAAGCTATGCAATATATAGGGTGGGACTGCCTTGGGAGTACTGTACATAAATTGACCATATTCCTTATTTAGAAAAATCTCTCCACCCCCACACTATATCTATACGTACATACATGTAGTTCCAGTCTGAGAGTCCCACGGAAGGACTAAGAGGCTTCCTCAAGGTCACCAGATAATGTTAGAGTTAGATTTGCATCTTAGGGTTTCTACATCTGATGCTCCACGTCTAATGCTCTCGGGTGAGGATAATATTCCACTTCCAGCTTAACAAATTCCCCACATCTGTTTATTTCAGATGGAATGGATTTGGGTATCTTGGCTAATTGTGGAATTGTCTGCTGGTTTTCAAACTTGTTTTAAAAGATGGAGACTGTTTGGCTCTGTGCTAGTTTGACATGTCAAAGAGAGGTTCACTTGGCGCTGTGAGTTAAGCCAGTAGGAAAGATGTGCCTGATTTTCTAGTAACAACAGCATCTTGAAAAATTAGACTCTCTTTTACATATGGGATTCAATCTCATTATAGTATTTTTTGTACACCAAATGTATTATGTGTTCACTGTAAAACGTTTAGAAAAATTCAGGAGAGATAAAGAGGAAATAATAACCACCCATACTCCCAACTTGCGGACATAAGCATTGTTAAACTTTGATATGTGTTTTGCTATGTTTGTTTAAAAAGTGTTTGCAAAACTGATATCCTAAAAATATGGTTTGAAACTTGTATTAAAAAAAATCTTAACAGTGTATTGTGATTCTGTCTTCATATTAATAGTTCTCCTATAAAACAATTTTTAAGGCCCATGTGATATAATGTGTTTAAGTGAATATATCATGTTTCTTAAAAAGCCAGTTTCCTTTTGTTGGCTATTTGGGTTTTTTTCAATTACTGCTATTGTAAATAATGTTGCAATAAGCATCTTTGTAAATAAATCTTTGCACAGGCCCAGTATTATTTCCTTAGAATAAATTCCTAGAAATGAAATCACTGGGTCTGGGTCAAAGGGTATGCACACTTTAAAGGCTTTTGTTATGTTTGCCAAATTGCCTTTCAGAAAGATTGTCTCAATTTATGCTCCCACAGGAGTGTATAAAAGTATTTTCCTCAGCCATGCCAATGCTAGATATTCTCATTTAAAATGTAAAAAAAAAAAAAAGATTTTGTTTACTATAAGGTTCCAGTTTTTTCATATGTTTTTTTTAGCCCTCATGCTGCTTTAATTCCTTTTGATCTTCAAGTAAAAATTGTGTGCTATCTCTTCTATAAGAGTCCTGATGATCAAACATAAATTACAGGATGAAGAAACCTCATGTGTATGTACGCATTTAAAATTTCCCACTTAAACCATGGAGGGAATCCATTATTAACAAAAAGGAGAATAGATTTTTGTCTGTGTTAACACTACGGCTCTCAACTGAGTCGCTTATTTACCTAACTAATGCCCCATTAGGTGTTCCAAGCACATTCACATATTGTTAAAATACTTAACGATCATTCATAGAAATGAAAAGTCAAACAAGCCCAGTGTACCAATTTGCCAAATCCAACAAGCTCCTTGGCAATGTGCTTACAAGACCCTACGGGAGACAACAGCCATGAGTAGGTCAGACAGCCCATTAGCTTATGAAAAGAGCTGTCCATACCATCGTAATCTATCTGCCTGCATTTCACTGACATTTTTTTCCTGAGCTTATGGTGATAGAAAGCTATTTCCCACATTCCTACTCAGGCACTCAGCGGAACGATGGACAGGTTAAGTCCCAATAAAACAAATATTGCTACGATCCAAATCTTTCTATAACTGAAAGAATGTTAGGCCCCAAGTGGAATTCCATTCATTTCAAATATTTTTTTGATGTCATAAAATCCTAACACAACAAAATAATTGGGACAATGCTTGGGCCTACATTCTATTGGGATTTGACTTATTAGTGATAGTTTGATTAACATGGCTTCTGGAAAGAAATCTCCTTTGATTAAAACAGCAGCCTGGGGGAGAGCAGCTTGGGAGAAGTATGGACTTGTTCTTAGTTATTGCAGAGCTCTAGAGGGTAGAACTGAGGTCAGTGGGTGGAAGTAACAGAGTCTGATTATAGATAATCTTAAGGAATAAATTTCTAACAGTCAGGGTTGTGCCAAGAACGGCTGCCTTGTGAGTTAGGAAATGCCCTTTTACCTCTCAGGGTCCAAGCTCCCACTGGAGGAATAGTCAGGAATGCCAAGGAGGCGTTTCTTTTATGGTGGGGCGCAGGGTCTGTGTTTTCAGAGCAAGTCACGTGGACATAGTTGGGGTGGGTTGTTCTACCAATGGTTGTTTCTTCATAACAAGAAACAGGAGAAATTCCAAGCTACTATTTTTCAAATGGCTTATTCTCTATTTTGTTTTTGAATAGTATGCTAGTCAAATACAAATTGCCAAGGTGAAGGCCATCATCGTCTGAATTAGGCCATAGTGCCATGTTAGATTATTCCCCCCAGATCTCAAAGGCATCAGAGCCTTTCTTTCTTTCTTTCTCACAGAAGCTTCACTGAAGCCCAGATGGTTCTCCAAGTCTGCTCCCTTTCAGTCAGCGCTCCACTTTAATTTTGTGCCTCCCTTGTCTCAAGAGGTGACGTCCAGGGCCTCCGTGGCGAGGGAAGACAAAGCCTGGAAGGCTCACAGAAACTCCTCTATGCCTTCACTCAGGCCACTTCTATTTACTACTGTCCATTGGTCAGAGTTACATAGTCACCTAGCCCGTCTGGGCTGCAAAAGTGTCCTCCCGTGTCCCCAGGAAAAGATAAGTCCTTGTGAACCCATTGCACTATTTTTTGCCAAGGTGCCATAGATTTTCTTTACTTCTATATTTAACCTTGAAGGAAACATATTTTATTCACCCTGTGGTAGAACAAACTGAAGCATGACTTCTACCTTTCCACACAGACAACTGATTTTATGTAGCTGTAGCAGTTAACTCGCTCCATTGTTGCAAAAAGTTTATCCTGTCTGAGAAGTTGGGGGTGTGTATTCTCCATGTACATCCATACCCTGCCTCCTGATGCTGTATTTATTTGGAGTAAAGTTACCAAAAATGGTATCTGAGCCTCTTGTAGAATTCTCACATTTTTCTGACTTTCAGCTCTGGATCCCTCTGTGCTGGGTCTCCTGAACACTCACTGTTGAGGAAAAGGAGTGTGTTAGTTTGTTAGGGTCATCTTAACAAGGCACCACAAACTGGGGGGTGGGGGGAGCTTAAACAACAGAAGCTTATTGTCTCACTGCTCTGAAGGTTGGGAGTCTGAGATCAGAGTGTTCCTTCTGAGGCTGTGAGGGAGAATCTGTTCTGTGCCTCTCTCCTAGCCCCTGGCAATTTGCTGGCAATCTTTGGCATTCCTTGGCTTGAAAAAGCATCTTCCTGCTCTCTGCCCTCATCTTGACATGGCATTCTGCCTGTGTGTGTGTCTCTCTCTCCATGTCCAAATTTCTCCTTTTATAAGGACACCCATAATACTGGTTGTGGACCACCCTAATGACCTAACTTCAACTTGATGACCTCTGTCAAGACCCTATCTCCAAATAAGGTCACATTTTGAGGCAAGAGACCTGAGTTTCGACCCACTTCCCTTTTTTGAGCCTCTGTGCTTTGATCTTTTAGAAGAGGGGGTTGGGCTGGTGAACTTTGAGGTTCTAACCTGCTCTGAGACTCTGTTATACTGTTGGTGACACTGTAAGGTGTAAAGGCATCATCTTAGAAGAACCCATGCCTAGAAGGGTCTGTGTGGCTTTCTGGGTCCCTAATCTACTATGGCATGGCTTAGGTGCAAGGAAGAGAGACCACACATTGTGGTTTACGTGCTGAGGGTCTTATTTTGGCAGGCAGGTGTGAATGCAGGCTCTCTTCTCTTTGACACACATATACGTATATGCACACAGCTTTGTTGTTGGATAGGGGAGGGAGATATTTTTAATAGCAGAGTCTTTTATCCTTTCTTTTTTTTTTTTTTTCCTGGAAAAAGATGAAATCATCCATTTATTCTGGACCAATTACAAGCACTAGAAAGCACAGGAGGAACAGAGAGCCTGATCACAAATAAATATACACTGGGGGAGGGGGGAACAGAGGAAACTGTTATTGATTGGCCTTGTAAAATCTGCTGCTGAATCGATAGCAATTTCTGGAAATGCCAGACATTTATTTTGTGTGGCTTGAACAGCAGAGATAATAATAAACGTACTTATGAAGTGAGTCTCTTGACACCATTTCCTTGAGCCCCTTATAATAACACACATACATAATGGGTACGATAGCTCTACAAGCCATAGTAAACAGACTTCAGACTTACGGCCCCGTTGCCCACTACTAACCTCCCCTCTGTGCCGGACATAGCATTCAAATAAGTCTCTTAAAAAAGCACAGACGACTGAGCTACATGAAGAGACAGGAGAGATGGCCTCATCAGCTGTGGAAAGGCAGGCCAGGGCTTGTTCTGAGGCTCAGGGAAGAAAACCAGACACTGAAACTGCTGGACCCTGCCTGGCCATTAGGAATTTCTGGACCTGCCCTCTCACCTGTGCTATCTCTGAGCTCTGTTCATCGTTTCTTTCTAACAATGGGCAGCTTACCTTGGGTGGATGTTCCCTCATCCCAATCCATCATCTGTAGCCAGTCCCTTCTCCCTACTCCATGTCAAGGGCATTTGATAACCTTGTCAGGGCCATTACGTCTGGGAGAAGGCTCAGGCGTGTTACAGGAATCGGGAAGTTGCTCAGTGTGCTTCAGCGTGGTCAAAAACTACCATTTACCGAGTACCTATTACGTGCTAGGTACTTCACACTCATGGCCTCATTTATTTCTCACCACAACCTTTTGAGTTACTATTATTCTTTTAACAATTTTTTTTTTTTTTTTGGTAAGAAACTGGGGCTCATCAAGTTTAAGTAAGTTACTTCAGCTCATGAAGCTATTATAAAACCGCTAGATTTGAACTCAGATCTGACTCTAGATTCTGTATTCTTTCCATTCTGCTTTTGCCTGCTTCATGTGAGCTGGGATGCTGGGAGATGGAATGATAACATTTGGAGGGCCTTGAATGCCTGGTGAAGGCATGTCACATTATTCCTGTGCATTAGGGATTGTATGAAGGTTTCTTGGAAAATATAAATAGTACAATCAGAGCTAAGTTTTAGGGAGGTCCTATTCAGGACAGATTGATGCAGGGAAACAGGCTAAGAGATCATATGAAAGGATACAAGAGCAGACGTGATAAGGAGGACTAGGAGAGGGGCAATGGGATGGCCAAGAGATGGATCTTGACAGTCACAAGAGTGGAAAATGTTTCCCCTTCTCTCCACTTTGTCTCATCCCTGCCTCTGCCTCCCTTCCCAGCCACTTCACCTGTTCCTATTTTGGGATGGTAGGAGGTTTCCCTGGAGAATATTCATTCCCAGCCTGGGCCTCTTGATGCAAAGTCACTCTCAATGATACCGTTGGATACAGATGCCTGCTGAGCTGGTAATAGATGGAGATCATTTTTTCCATCTCATTTCCTTAATACATCTCCATTTAGTATGGTGCTGTAAAGGAGAATTTGAACTACTAATTTGGATGGCAGGAGAAGGTGTTCTTTTTGTAAATTGGTAGATTTGCAGATCTCTGGCTATGTCCCATCTCTTCATAATGAACCTGTAGTTTTGTGAGACAGTCTTCATGACTCTGGAAAACACAGGGTGTCTTTCCCTTGAGATTTGAATTGGTGTTGAGAGTGACTCTTTCCCTCCAAGTACTCAAGGACCTGGCTCTCTTCAGATATTAAGTCAGTTCCTGTTTCAGAAAAATAGCTGGAAGGGGCACCTGACTAGCTCAGTCGGTAGAGCATGTGACTCTTGATCTAGGGGTTGTGAGTTCAAGCCCCAAAATAATAATAATAATAATAATAATAATAATAATAATAATAATAAAATGTTTAAATAAATAAATAAATAAAAACCTCAGAACAATAGCCAGGAAAGAGCTCTCTGAAAACTTGAAAGTAAAAGAGACTTCTTGGGTGACTATCATGTGAGGACCCACATGAGTTAATTCTTCAGATGTCTTTTGTGCATGTATTTTGTGCCATACCCCACGACAGGGCCTATGGAAGAAGCCAAAAAGAATTGTACAGGGTTCCATCCTTCAAAGAGCTCACAGCCTATTAGGAGACATAAGTTCATGTTCACAAATAACATCTATACAAGACAGTCTCTGGTCCACACCACAAAACTGCCACAGATAATAGGGGCCAGGAAAGTTCAAAGGGAAATAGAAAGATAGGTTGTAGTTTTTTAGTAGCCCTTGAATAAGAATAGAAAAAAATGAAACTATGGGGTATTCTAGGTGTAGAGAATGACAATGGCAAAAGCAGCAATGAGAAAACACAGAGTGTGTGAAGCATCCCAGAGAAGAATCCAATTCACTGAGATCCCAATTCATGGAGATCCACTGGGCCTCAGTGGAAGGGAGGGGTAGAAGATTGAGAAGGTGGATTAGAGGAAACTAAGTACCAGGCAGAGGCAACAACTCTACACACAAAAATCTGACAATTTAGATGAAATGGACCAATTCATCAACAACTACCACAACTTAAACAATATGATACAGATAACTTGAATAACCTTATAATTAATAAGAAATTGCACTCATAATTTTAAAACTCTCAGAAAGGAAAAAGCCAGTGTCAGATGGTTTCACTGAAGAGTTCTTCCAAACATTTAAAGAAGAGTTAACACCAATTCTACACATCTCCTAGAAAATAGAAGAGAAAGGAATAATCCCCAACTCATTTTATGAAGGTAGCATTACCCTGATACCAAAATGACACAAACAGTGCCAATAATGACAACGACAGACTAATGGCTCTCCTGAATATAGAGGAAAAAATATTTATAAAAAAATACAAAATACGGGGCGCCTGGGTGGCTCAGTCGTTAAGCGTCTGCCTTCGGCTCAGGTCATGATCCCAGGGTCCTGGGATCGAGCCCCGCATCGGGCTCCCTGCTCAGCTGGAAGCCTGCTTCTCCCTCTCCCACTCCCCCTGCTTCTGTTCCCTCTCTCGCTGTGTCTCTCTCTGTCAAATAAATAAATAAAATCTTTAAAAAAATACAAAACATGATATAGAATTCAACAATTATGAAAAAATTATATGCTATGATGAAGTAAGGCTTATTCCAGAGATACCAGATTGGCTCTAATATTTAAAAAAATAGATTAATGTTAATCCACCATATTCACTGTCTAAAGAAGAAAGAGCAAATGATCATCTCAGTCAATACAGAAAGAGCACATAACAAAATTCAATAATCATTCATGATAAAAACTTTCAGAAATCTATGATTAGAGGAAAATATCAACTTGATAAAGAGTATCTGCAAAACCCTACAACTACTATTATACTTAATGATGAAAGGCTGAATTCTTTGTCCCTTAGATCAAGACTGAGGCAAGAATGTTCACTCTCACCTCTTTTATTCATATTTTTGGAAGTTCCAGCAAATGCAAGGCATCAAGAAAAGGAAATGAAAGGAATAAAGTTCAGAAAGAAAAAAAAATCATCCCTATTTATAGATGACATGATTAGCTACATAGAAAATTGCAAGGATGTGAAAACAAAACAAAACCACCCCTCTTAGAACTAATAAGTGAGTTCATCAGGGTTGCAGGATACAAAATAAACAAACAAAAATCAATTGTATTTTTCTATACTAGCAACAAACACACAGACATTGAAATTCAAAATATAACATCACTTACCATCACTCAAAAAACAAAATATTTATATGTAAATATTTATATGTAAATGTAATAAAACATGTATAGGACTTGTATGCTGAAAAGTATAAGATGCTGAAGAAAGAATCAAAGGAGATCTACATAAATGGAGAGACATACTATTTCTGTTCATTAATTAGAAGACTCAACATAGCTGTACTAGTTTTCTATTTCTTCTATAAAAAAAAATTACCACAGACCTAGTGGCTTAAAACAATGAAATCTATTTTCTTATAGTTTTGGATTTCTGAAGTCTGAGATTGGGTCTTATGAGGCTAACATCAAAGTATGGTCAGGGTTGGTTCCTTCCAGAGGCTCTGGGGGAAGAATCTACTTCCTTACCTCTTCAGCTTCTAGAAGACATCGGCATTCCTTGGTTTATGGCTCCTTCCTCTACCTTCAAAGCCAGCAGCATAGTACCTTCTAAGCTCTTTCTGTCCCCTGCTTACATCATCACATGTCCCTTCCTCTGACTCGGATCCTTCTACCTCCTTTGTATAGGGACCTTGTGATTACATTGAGCCCATCTGGATAATTCAAAAGAATTATTCCCACCTCCAGGTCTTTAATCACATTGGCAAAGCCCTTTTTGTCATATAAAATAACATACTTACAGTTTCCAGGGTTTGAGATGTAGAAATCTTTGAGGGTACATTATTCTGTCTACCATACAAGTAAAGCCATCAATTTCCTCCAAACTGATGTACAGATTTATCACAATTCTTCTGAAAATTACAGTAAGATTTTTGGTATGTATCAACAAGATTATTCTAAAAATTTATATGGGAAGGTAAAGAAACTTGAATAGCTAAAACAATTTTGAAAAAGAAGTATCAAGTCAGAGGAATCTGTCCACCCCATTTCAAGACATATTATACAGCTATAGTAAGCAAGACTGTGTGGTATTTGCAAAGAGATGGACACACAGATCAATAGAACAGAATAGAGAGCCCAGAAATAGACTCACACAAATATGACCATCTGTTTTTTGACAAAGGTACAAAAACAATCCAATGGGGAAAAGATAGGCTTTTCAATAAATGGTGCTTGAGTGATTAGACATCCACAGGCAAAAACAGACAAACAAACAAAAGCAAACAAAGGAACAGACCTCAACCTATGTCTCACATCTTATATGAAAATTAACTCAAAATAGACCATGGATTTAAATGTAAAACACGTAATGTCATTTGCAAATATCTTCTCCCATTCTGTGGGTTGCCTCTTAGTTTTGTTGACTGTTTTCCTTTGCTGTGCAGAAGCTTTTTATCCCTAATGTTCGTAACAGCAATGTCCACAATAGCCAAACTGTGGGAGGAGGCGAGATGCCCTTCAACAGATGCATGGATAGAGAAGGTGTGGTACTTATATACAATGGGATATTAATCAGCCTTCAGAAAGGATGAATACCCACCATTTGCATCGACATGGATGGGACTGGAGGAGATTATGCTAAGTGAAATAAGTCAAGCAGAGAAAGACAATTATCATATGGTTTCACTCATATGTGGAACATAAGGAATAGCATGGAGGACATTAGGGGAAGGAAGGGAAAACTGAAGGAAGGGAAATCAGAGGGGGACATGAACCATGAGAGACTATGGACTCCGGGAAATAATCTGAGGGTTTCAGAGGGGAGTGGAGTGGGGGGATGGGGTAACCCGGTGATGGGTATTAAGGAGGGCATGTATTGCATGGAGCACTGGGTGTTATATGCAAACAATGAATCATGGAACACTACATCAAAAACTAGTGATGTACCATACAGGGACTAACATAACATAATAAAAAACAAAAACCAAAAAAACCAGAGAAAAATAAATGTAAAACATGAAACTATAACACCTTTAGGAAAAAAAATAGAAAATCTCCTGGATCTAGACCTAGTATCTAGAACTATATCTAGAACTAAGCAGAGTTCTTAGACTTGACACCAAAAGCATAATCCATAAAAGAAAAAAAAATGGATAAATAAGACTTCATCACAATTAAAAAAAAACTTGCTCCGTAAAAAGTCCTATTAAAAAGATGAAAAGACAAACTATTCACTGGGAAGACAATATTTGTCAGATATTGAAAAATACCTGTCAAAAAATTAATATTTAGAATATTTATATATATATAGGACTCTCAAAGCTCAAAGGTTAAAAAACAATCTAATGTGAAATCAACAAGAGACATGAAGAGACATTCTACCAAAGAGTATGTACAAATGGCATGTAAATGCATAGAAACATATTCAACAGCATTCGGGTTCAGGAAAATGAAAATTAAAAACCCATGAGATATCACTATACACTTATCAAAATGGCTGGGATAACAAAAAGTAATGACAACCTGAGGAGCTAGCAAGTACTCAGAGAAACTGGTTCACTCATAAATTGCTGGTGGGAATGTAAAGTGATACAGTCTTTCTGGAAAATAGTTTGGCAGTGTCTTAAAAAATTAAAAAAAGTTAACATGTAACCCTGTACTTCCCAGCAACTGCACTCCTGAGCATTTATTCCAGAGAAATGAAGATTTATGTTCACACAAAATCCTGTCCACAAGTATTTATAGCAAACTTGTTCATGATAGCCCCAAGCTTGAAACAGCTCAAGGTTCTTTCGATGGGTGAATAAACTGTGTTCTAGTCATACATGGACTAGTACTCAGTAATAAAAAGGAGCTAACTTGATACATACACAACCTGGATGAATCTCCTCATAAGAATTATCCTGATAGGAAAAAACCAATCTTAGCAGGTTACATATGACAGGATTCCATTTATATTATGTTCTTGAATTGACAAGATTTTAGAAATGGCTAACGGAGTGGTGGTTGCCAAGGATTAAGGAAGAGATGGGAGAGGGAATGAGGTGGGTTTGGCTATAAAGGGCAACATCAGAGATCCTTGGGGTAATGGAAATATTCTGTCTTGATTGGATAAATACCAATATATTAGTTATGATATTGTGCTATGGGTTTGCAAGATGTTAACATTGGACAAAGGGTACACAGGCTCTCTGTATTATGTCTTACAACTCCATATGAATCTACAAGTACCTCTAGATAAACATTTGATTAAAAATAAGCCAGAGGAGACTCAAACTAGGATGCCGAGAGTTTTGGAAGAAGGTGATGTAGAAAGGCATGAATGAGAGCAACAATTCAGGGAGCTGTTTTAGCTCTTTCCCCCCGCCCCTGATCATGATATGCCTGGGTTGACTGAAGTTGTTGGCATGTCTCTGAGTAATAGCATCACTCTAGTTTGTTCACTTACTTGATAAGCATGGGGAGGGACTTCTCCACCTAGTGTCCTTGGGTGACTTGAAGTATTGTCCTAGTCTGATCTGCTTCAGTGGCTTCTGGAGGGAAGTCAAGGAGACATTTATAAAAGACTTTGGGGGACTGAACTATGTCTCATTGGTCCCAGTGATAAAGTTTGGAGAAGTCACACCAAGAAATCTTCTAAAATCCTCCAGAGCAGTGGGGAGGTGGTAGTGGAGCATTATGGGCATGAGTTGCATATAAGCTTACCTACTAAGCCTACAGGACTAATCAAGAGAAAGAATAAAAAGTGAAAGAACGTTGGCTTCTAGAGTGAGGGTGAGGCCATTCTCTCCCCTCCTTCATGCCCCCCTCTATGGCCACATGTACACACCACCCTCAAGGATGAGCCAGGGTCAAAAGCGAGTGTATGATGGACTCCTGAGTTAGAAAGGGAGCTTTTGCAGGGCTGAGTTGATAGCTTGGATGGTCTGTCCCTGCTGCTTGGGAGGGGCCTCTACTTGGAAGCCTGGGGAGGAGAGGCTCAGGAGAGTTTGGTTCTGCTTTCAGCCTGTAGCCTGAGCAAGAGGAGGCCTGTTGAGTGTTAGCTGCCCAGCTCAATAAGAATCTAACTGAGATCTGGGGCCCAGGCCCAAGCTTGTGGTAATAACGTTGCTCTTCTGCCTGACCTTGCCACTGCCTGGCTCCCTCGGGTAGTGGCCATGGCAGTTGGCTTGTTTGGTTGGTTGGTTGGTTGGCTTGGTTTGGGTTTTGAGTAAATGATAGCCAATTCTCTCAGCCAGTTCCAAGTCTGAATAATGGCATGCAGGACTCTCCCCAGCCTCCACTCCCTGCTTCTTCCTCCTTCTCCCTCTCTCCCTCAGGTTCAGCCACACCTGACTCCTCACTCTCCCCTGCACATGCCAAGGAGGAACCACCTCAGGGCCTTGGCATGTACTCTTTCTTTTGCAGGCTTCTCCACCCCACAGATCTGTCCACAGGGCCTGTTTGCTCACCCCTTCAGGTCTTAACTTAAATGTCACATTTTCAGGGAGATTGTTGCAGAACATCTTACATAAAATTGTGTCACCCCTACTTCCAACACTTGTTACCCTCTTCTCGGTTTTCTTTGTTCTTCAAAGCATATATGACTCTCCAACACTCTGTATTTTACTTTTATCTCATTCCATGTCTGAGTTCCTCAGTTCAATGTTAGCTTTATGAAAAGAGGGCTTTTTGACTGTTGTGTTCACTATGGAATGTGTCTAGAACAGAGCCTTGCAGAGAGTAGGCAGTATCAATAAATATTTGATAAATGAATGAGTGGAATGAGGGAGTGAATAAAATTCTTTTAGGTGTAAGGTAGAACATACACTATATATTTTCAATATTTTAAATTAAGTATACTATTAATTAACTTAATAATTATTAAGTATATTTTAAATATACTGTATTACTTACATTAAATAATATAAATTAATTATTTAAAAATATACTGTAGTAAAAGATATATTGAATTGAGAATATATTTATATTTTAAATAAATATGCTGTGTGTGTATCTGTTTATCTAAGTAATATATAATATTACAAGCTTTATTTGTTTTAAGTCTATGACCTTGAAAATAACCCTGGACTGGAGTTTGAAGGGTTGGTGTCAGTTCTGGCTTCTTCAAAGCAGATCTCATGGGAAGAAACATTTCATCTCCCTGCCTTGGTATTTGTACTTGTGAAATAGGCGTAATATTCCCTGTGTGCCTCACAGGATTATTATGGGAATCGAATAAAATATTGGACAGGGATTTGTAAAAACTAAAAGGCAAATCACACACACACACTCTAACCTCTGCGAGGATGAAGCGCTGTTATAGCAATGTTTAGTTATGAAACTAGAGAATTCAGCCTGTGCCCTTCCTTGTCCTAGTGATTCTAGAAACACAAACTATGACAGCAGAGTCGGGTGTTCTGTGGACCTTAATTTTCCCGTGATCCTATGAGGTTGTCTGAGAGACTGACCTGAAACCCGAGTGTGATTTGGGAACTTCTCAGGAGTGTTTCGTGAGGGGAGAGGAGAGCAGAGCCCAGCGTGTCATGGAATATTCCTTCCTTTCTTCCATTCGCCCCAAGCCCTGTGCTGTTGCATTTCTTGCTGTGTATTATTGACAGAGGAAATGCTGATTCATGGTCTGAGTTACAGGAAACCTTGTTTCCTGGTGAAGAAACAAGCCGGGTGGTGCTGCCAGCCTGCTCGTCTGCCAGTTTCTGCCCCATGCCCTTCTCCCGGGCCTGCACCCAGGGTGACTGAGGAGGGGTAGGGCCAACTCGGGCTTAAGCAGTGAGGTCACTTTCCCTTGGAACGGAATCCAGCACAGCCTCCTCACTGGGCCTCTGGAGGCCCTTCTGGCTCTGACCCCACGATACCTTTCCATCCCATCTCCCACCACTCCCTCCTTGCACCCTGTGCTGCGGCCACACATGGCTACTCCCAGTTCTCTGTGAACACCTTGTATTTTCCAGTCGCTGTGCCTTGGCTCGCGATGTGCCCTGCCTGGAATGGCCCCTGACCCAGTGTCGGCTCATTGAAATCCTACCCATGCTTCACCTTTGCTCAGGGCTACCTGCTATGTGAAGTCTGCTACGTTGCCCTCTATTATTTTTGTTCTCTTTTTTAGTAGGGGGTATTTTCAAATATGCACAAAAATAGACAGAGCTGTTGGGCCAGTGGCCACATACCCACTTCCCGGCCTCAACAATGAACTGATTTCTCTTCATTTGCACTCGATCCCTCTGTCTCTGAGCTCCGCTAGGAACCCTTATGTTCTTTGCTTCACTCATATTTGCAGAATTGCGCGGGAAGAAAGTGAGTCAGTGGATTTAGAATGCTGTTTACCCACCTCCCATACTGGGGAAACTGAGGACCCAAGAAGTGAAGTGAGTTGCCCAATGTCATGAGACAGGTAGTGGCAAGCCGAGACCAGATTCTTCAGAAGGGCCTCACAGTCTAATTGGGAGGCGTGGATAATATACTCATAACAAGCACATGCTATTGGATCTCGAGTACTACACGGGTTCAGGTTAAGTGATTAATAAGTATGTGTTGAATGAATAAGTTAATCTTCTTTCCAATCGATTAATAAAATGACCCCTTAAGCTTGGCCCCAAGCGGCTCCCTGGTCCTCTCCATGCTGTAATCTGATGTCAAGGCTCTGGAGATACCTGATTTTTGTAGAGAGAAAAGCCAGGTACTTGCAAAGCCCAGTGAGAGTTAATGAAAAGTTTAAAACAATAAATAGTTTCAAATAAGTTCTGTGTTACTCCAACATGGGTTAGAGAGTAGGTGTTCTGTATCTGAAGAACTAAATGCTGTTGAGTTAATTTGGACTAGAAAGTAGGAAGAGAAATTAAGAGAGCCTTACCCTCTGTGACTGGGAGTACATGTGTGTCAGATCATCTGGGAGGAAGGCATGGGAGAAGGTGTGGAAAGATAAAGTAAGAAATAAAAAGCCAGCAGGGGCAAAAGGGTAATTTTTTTCTTCTTGATCCATATTTGGCTCAAACCTTGATTTTGGCAGTACAGCAAGAGGTCATCTGGTGTCCAGTCTGCCACACCCTGATTTACTATGTCAAAAAGAAAGGAGAGATCTGGTCATCAGCCAAGAAGCTGTTGTCAGTGGGGTGAAAAACACAATGTGTGTGGATTTTCCTCATAAATAGGGTTAAAACATAATTTGAGAATGCTTTCCTTGAAAAAAAATCTCTTGAATCAAATTCTTTTTAAGGGTCACATATAATCAGTGCCTAATCACTGTATTTCTTTGTGGGGCAACTAGATGGCGGGGGGGGAGAGAGGTAGGGGGCAGGACCAGGCCTCCATCAGGCACTCTGTCTATACTGTCTCACTGACCCATTAAAATGGTGGCACTCACTCCAACACCTAGGTTGCAAGGAGGTTGTGAGATTCACCAAAATAGTGAACAGAAAGTGCTTTGTAAGCTGGGAAGTGCTTCAGTGAGGTCATGACATCTGCCATTTCTAGAAGCATGCTGGTAGTAATTTGATGGCACAGGAGGCATTGCCCTGAAGGCAAGAGGGGAGAAGAAGAAAGAGACAAAGAGGCATTATTAGAATGATGGACTCACATTTCACATTTTAGTGTGGGCCAGAGACCTGGGTAAAGAGAATGTAGGAGACAATTCTGGAACTTTTGTTCCTCCCTCACATTTGCCACTCTTTGTTAGTATCCCTATGAAGATCATCATTAATGACATCAGCATGAAAGCATGGTCCCTGTGTCTATTTTGGAGGCAGCAAGTGAAGGGGTGGGTATATGGAGGAAGTGGGGTAGTGAGAACTGTTTTGCACTCGGTAGGTAGTCTGGAATTGTGAAGAGAGGGAAATGGATAGAATTTAGGAATCCTGTGAGGAGAAAAGGAGATTTAAGATTTAATGGACAGATGGATGGGGTGTATTCCCATTTGGGCTGTGAGAATACTTCTGAGGGCAGGCAGGAACAAAATATTGCTAAAAGGAGACCCATGGCAGTCACCAAGATAGATAGGGTTCCACTACAGCAGATGATGATTTGCTTTCTAAGAAAACATTTCCTTCTTTTTTTTTTTTTAAAAAAAAGATCTTATTTATTTATTAGAGAGGGAGATCACAAGCAGTGGGGAGGGGTAGTGGGAGAAGCAGACTCCCCGCCGAGCAGGGACCCTGATGCGGGGCTCGATCCCAGGACCCTGGGATCATGACCTGAGCCAAAGGCACATGTTTAACCGACTGAGCCACCCAGGCACCCCAAAAACATTTCCTTCTAAAAGAAAAAAAAAATCCCTCCTCCACCCCATCACACATGCTCACCCACCTGTTTATTTTCTTAAAGAGTCTTTCTTCAAGGGCATATACAGGAAGGTGTGGTCTGGCATTAAGTAACCATTACAAACTCCAAAAGTAGTCCTAGGTACAGCAAATCGGAATTTAACACCGCCAAGGGGCAGGGCACTTGCTCAGGCCTCTGAGGGACACAAATGGGAATAGGTTTGAGCCCTCAAAATGCTTACACCTTAGCAAACACGTGTGTGGTTTCGAACCTTCAAAACAAGAAGGAAAGGCAGGGCTTACTTTTTTAGCTGCACAGGATTCATCTTCTGCCACCATTGTCTTTGCGACAGGACAGCACTGTTTCCAAGCCAGAAGCATTCAAGGAGTGGCGGGAAGGGCATGGTCATTTAGGGCCTGGAATATTTCCATCGGAGAGCTCAGGTGAAGGTCTCGGCCCCTGGAGCCTGCATCACCAGGAGGGAGCCCAGCAGGAAGAAAACGCTTTGGCTGTGCTGAGCAGAACTCATTAGTGGTGGGGTCAATCCTGAGGTTAATGTATATTTGTTAGGCTTTTTTAGTTTCCTGGTGTCATGTTTCCATGCCTAAGACCAGAGTTGCTCTGTAGACTTTGGCATGGATTTAGCGGCCCTCTCATTGAAACGGGAGGCCAGTCTATGTATGCAAGAAAACTTCCGAGGTCTGCCCTTAAAAGGACTACACGTGATCGTTCAGATCAGACAATCAGGCCTCAAGAAGGTACAGAAAGAATGAAGGGTCCATGCTAGTGTGCTTCCAATGTTTCACAAGAGACTCCCCAGGAGAAAGAGTCCGATTGGAGGATTCGCTGATTTCAGTGGTGTAAATAGTCCCCCTCCGGCCAAGTTCAAGCTACCAGCATGATGGTCCCTGAGTGTGGAGTGTGGAAGAGTCGTCAAAGACCAGCACACCACCGGTCAGCCGTCAGAGCAGACACAGAGGGACTCACTCAGCAGGAAGAATTGGAACGCAGGGACCAGACGAGGCTGTTAGGTAGGTGTGGGTGTGGGTGTGGGCAGTGCCAGCAGCATATGAGGACAGGCAGGAGGTGACAGGCCAGGTGGCAGTCAGCACCGAGCCAGCTATGATAGGTAGTCTTCCGAAAGAAAAACAGCTACTGTTCACTGAGCAAGACTGTGTGATCAGGCCTGTGCATGGTCACAAACTGTCTCCCAGCATCTCTGCCTGGGTATTTTTATTTCTATTTTGCAGATGGGGAGATTGAGGCCCAGAGAGATCACACGGCTGGTCAGGTAAGACATGGTGGAGGGAGAATTCAGATCTGGAGTCTGTTTCCACTACACCATCAAGCCAGGGAGAGGCTGGGAGCAAGTCCTGTTCCCAAATGTCTCGGACAGGATGTGTGGCTGCTGGTGGCCGATGGTAATTCCTGGGAGTCTTGACAGCTCTGTGGGAATGAGGACACCAGTGGATTATGGAATCCGGGATTCAGTATCGGGGATAAGATGAGTCACGGGACCTAGGACGTGAGGTCAGAAAGGACAGACTTGAGGCTGGGTCACAGTAACGGCCCTCAACCTGGAACAGAGCTGAACACCAGTAAGTTGACAGTTCTCAGAACATCAACTGGGCAGGTTGTCAATCAGTCAATCCTGGTTGTGGCACTTGGGTCCCCGAGAAAGGGCCCTACATGGGATGACTATGGACATCTGTGTTTTATATCAATATGATGTCTACAATACTTCAAAACTGTATTACAGACTAGGGAACCTCATTTGAAAATGCAAATGTGCATTTAATTAATATATTACTTGTGACCCTACATGACTCACAGGCAGAGTAGAGGCTGTTGCGAGCTGTGAGCTATGGAAGGCATGAAGGCTGGGTGAGGGGAGCCGTGTGACCACTGTGGGCATGGAGGTCCAGGTGAGTGAGTTGTTATGGGAGGGGTACAGCAAAGTGTCCAGATGTTGGTGAGATAAGGGATAAGATCCAGAAGGAGAGAGGGAAGAAATTGTGTTAAAGAAAACCAGAACTGTGTTAAAGAAAACCAGAGGAAAACCACCTTCCATTTGGAGGATCAAGAAGGTCCAGTTCTGGAAGAACCTAAAGGGCCTCCAGGGACTTAAGTTGGGGCTAGCCTGAAAGGGAAGCCTGACTGGTGATAGGTGACTGAGGAATCAGACTTAACTTCACCAGTATTTCTTATCTGCAGATAGTTTAGGTTCTGATGCTCCTTTCCCGAGTAGGAGAGTTTACTTGTATCTCTTAGCCCTAGGATTTGTGTGTTAAACTGCAGTGGCACGAGGTAGGAAATGAGGGTAAAATATAAAGAAACCCCGTGGGAGACTGAGGTAGGCTGCTGTCATTATGGATGTCCCATCTCTGAGAGACAAACCTCCCTCTTCACTCTTGGGTACTGGTAGCCCAAATCTGTGCCATTCCATGGGTGATTTCGTTTCACCCTGCTAATAAGTGGAAAGGGGGGGATCTGACCCTTGGTCACTCTTCAGAGCCATAACCTATATTATGAGGGGAAACCCTATGAAATGGTCTTTCTTTTACATCCTTCAGATTGAATATTGGTAATTCTATCTCCAGCTATTTGACCTCCTGGTGCTGAGAGTGTCCTAAGAGTAAACAGATCTTGCTCTTCCAGTGAACAGACCCAGTAATCAATCTCAGCTGCAATGTGATGTCTTGCTCCTTGTGTCCCATGTGATACCAACAGTAGGAAAGAACTTCTTCAGAAACAAAGGTGATGAATGTGTGAGATTTTTCAAACCCGCAGAAATTCCTGGAACGGATTCCCTTCAGGTACTGGACATTGGTTAGAGACCCAGAAAGGGAGGGCCCAGATGGTGAGCTTCTTGAGAACCAGCATGGTTTCTGGCACATAGTGTCAAGTAAATGGAGAACAAAGAACTTACGCTTGTGGAAGATTTTGCACTGAGGTTACATAATCATACAGCTCTCCCCTGGTGGGTACACTCACCACTCACCAACTCAGCCTCCTGGCACATGGTTGAAACTCTGGACCAGAGCAAATTTTGGCAGAGCAAGTGGTGCTGAGGTGGAAGCATCAGCATTTGCCTAAATTGTTCTTCCATTGGCTGAGCCAGGTGACTTCAGGAATATTGTTTACACTTCCTAGGGCCTCTGTTAAATGGGAAAGCTTATTCTTTCCAGCTTTCTCTCTGGATTGTTGGGAGGATCTTAACAGCTTAGAGAAAGTAAGTCTTTGTGAGCTTAGGGGAAAAAAAGCAAAACAAAATGCTCGAGGTGGGCAACAGAAGGTTTCACCTTGTAGGCAAAAGAGGGACAACATGGCGGCTGGTTTGGAAGTCTGGGAAGGCTCGCCATTAGTGAGATCGTAGATGGGTCAAAGGGGAGAGTGATAAAGCATTTCCTGACACTTTGCCCAAACCTGGCTCAGTGCCTGAATTTCTACTGAAGCCACATGGCTGGTGCCTGTGGACTCTGACTCAGGAAGTTCACCTGCTGTGGAGGGCGATTAGCAGCAGTGCCCACCACACAGCTGTGGGCTTCCTGCCCCTGCCTGCCCCCAGGCCCCTCTCAGCCTCATTCCTCTAGACCTCCCTCCCCCTTTCTCCTTTTTGGAACAACTGTGCATAATCCCCTCTCCCCTTCCTGCCCCTTCCCCAGTGCCCCCACCTGCCCTTTCTGATTCTGTACCAGCAGCTGGTCGGTGAGCAGTGCCAAATCAAACAGATGTGTGCGGTATTGGCCGGCACGTGTGACCAGCCTCTCTGTCCAGCCCCGTCCCTGAGCAGGGCTCTCTCTCGATGGTCGAGGGCTGGGCACCCCCTCCCCCATCCGGGGCACAGCAGGGCCTGAGCAGAGAGGTGGCTGGACTCTGTGGCCTCCTGACCGCCTTTGTCTCTCTCCTCCTCTTGGCAATGTTTTTTATTTCTCTCAGTGTAGCACCTCTTCCCCTTCTTTGTTGCTTGTCTTGTATTTTTGTTTCTCATTTAAAAAAAAAAAATTCTTCCTCATTAATCAAACTCATGAGACTTCTATACATTGCATTAGAAAAGAAGGCAAAACAGGGTCTTTTAAAACAGGTTTTAAAGTTCACGTTCTCCTAGGTGAATCAAAGACATCACAACAGGCCAGAAACCAGCCAGAAGAAGAATAACAGCTGGTCGGCTTCACCGCAGTCCGCCCAAACCGGGGGCCTTCAAAATGTCACTTCCTTCCTTCCTTTCTTAGTCAGTGGCATGCAAAATTCATGGTAATTCTCAGAAGTAGGTACCCTTGCAAGCAAGTATCTTTGGTTTTTCTGTACAATGGGCTACATTCTACTCACTCCCACCTACCTAAGTGGGCATGACTGTCTAAGTGGGCAGCAATTAAGCCAAGAGAGCCCTGTGACTCATCAAAGCCCTCTGGCAGAGCGAAATCTCATTGAAAATAAAATTGGCAGGTCTAGCATCATGATACATGTTTTAAAGTATATATATATTATATATATATGTATATATAATATATATATATTCCTTATAACCCAATGAAGTGAAATAGCTTGCATTCAGCATAGTTGGTAACCGAGAAACGGTCCCAACAGAAATGAAAAACAACAACAGAAAAATAGTAATTCATACTCCAAATCATAGTCTTAAATGTTGGTAATGACTAGTGACTTAATGGAAGTCTCAAAATTCCACAGACATGCATGCCTTTGGCATTCGCCAATTGAATAGAAGTACAAGATTATTGAATTAGGCCTTGCGTAGGTTTCTGTGTATTGCTTGAGAGAATGGCTGCATTGAAGAAATAATAAACTATAAGTAGGAGTTTCCCATTTTGCCCTGACTTGCAGGAAGCTCAAAGCCGAAGCTAAATCTGATGCCTAACCCAACAATTACATTAGCCTGGCCATTTCTTTTTGCTTCAATCCAAGTTTCTTGTTCTAGTTTTGTGTATCGCTCAGTGTACGTCTTCTTTTGCGTCATAAATCGCCCCAAATTCTCTTTGGAAAAAAGGATGGTATACCAAGTACAGGGAATCCCATAAAAACGACTTCTAATGATGATGATAATGATTCATGACACTTCACTTTCTACCTTTAATTAGTTATTTATGTACTTGTTGTAAGGTTCTCATTAGACTGCAGAGTCCCCGAGGGCTGAGCCGGGCTTTGGGGTGCGGCATCTCCCCTGGGGTGGGTGTTTAGCAAGATTCTGCTGAAAAAATACAGCCTTCAGGCGAATTTTAGAGGAAATAGATTGAGGTTTTCTTCCCCTTTGGTTTCCATTCCTTTCCTCTTCCTTTTCTCTTTCTTCAGAGAAGACTCTATTGATGTAACTTCTGCGGACAGGCAGCTCTGAGCTAATATATGGGGCCGCTACCACGGTGCTGGGTGAGAAGTGATTTTCTTCTCTTTCCCCTTTGAAGACCGTCATAAATTTTTCCTTTCTCTGCATTGTTCTCTCCCTCTTCCTGAATAAGACTTAGTAATGTTCTCCTACATAAATAATAACCACTTACATTTACATAAGCCCCGATAACATTGGCACATCCCTTCCAGAAAGGATTTGAGATGGGATTTTAAATTTTACAACGTACTCTCAGCTGCGGTGGCGGCCGTTGGTAGCTAATATTTATTGCGTGCTCACCACGCACCAGGCACTCGGCAAGGGCTTTTTGGACACTCATTGAGTCCTTACAGTGATCCTACAGAGGAGCTACTGATGTCCCCACTTGCCATAAGAACGGACAGTGAGGCTCCGGAACTTGCCCAGGGTTGCACGGGTAGGAGGGAGCAGGACTGGGGTTTTGAGCCCTGACTTCTGAGTACAAAACCCAGGCTCCTACCCTCTCACATATACTCCCTTCGGGTCATTGCTTCAACCCAGTGGAACAGGCAAAGTGGGGGCAATGAACCCTGTTGTACAGATGAGAGGAAAGAAGAAGAGCAGTGTCTGAGAGCCGATGACATCCAGGGCGTTGTACTTCGCTCACAATAGTTCATTTGCTGCCTCTGGTCAGCCCACAAGGCAAGCAGCGATGTCCGCGTCACAAAGGAGGGGGCCAGAAGCTGCGAGCGCTGAGTTACCTGGAGCGGGCACCTGCACGGGAAGGGAGGATTTGATCCTGGGTCTGTCTGGCTCTAAAGTCCATGTTTTCCCCTGGGACATGTGGAAAAACTGGCCCAAGTTCACATCGTGGGGTTACGAAAACAACACCAAGTTTGGTCTCAACGAGCGTTCTTTTTTTTTTTTTTTTTTTTTAAGATTTTATTTATTTATTTGAGACAGAGAGAATGAGAGAGACAGAGAGCACATGAGAGGGGATAGGGTCAGAGGACGAAGCAGACTCCCCGCCAAGCAGGGAGCCCGATGCGGGACTCGATCCAGGGACTCCAGGATCATGACCTGAGCTGAAGGCAGTCGCCTAACCAACTGAGCCACCCAGGCGCCCGTCAACGAGCGTTCTTTTAAGTGCCCTTTCCAGGTTCTGGTGTCCTGCTGGGGTCAAAAAGTGCAGCGTCTGTCTGGCTACTGAGTATCTTTCCCCATGTGACCTTGGGTGCGGGGGAGCATCTTATTATGACTTGACAAGGCGGATGCAATTGAATTTCCATCTCATTCAGAGCGGAGAGAGAATAGCTTTGGGAATGAGGCTAGTTTGAAACAAGGGCTCCTGAAGCTAATTAAAAGCTAGGCTGGAGCTGTGCTTTTCATTCTTTAAGAATGTTCGACCTCATTAAATAGGGAAAAGCAAGTGGAATTTTCTGATTTTTTTTTTTTTTTTCAGGTTCTGCAGGGGGTGGGGACTCAGAGCAAGTGAGACGTACTTCCACGGCTTCTAGCTTGCACGGTATCTACGACGACATCACTGTTGTGATGAAGACTTAACCCTTCTTGAATGCTCAGTGCCCTGGGAGAGGGCAGCTTGGCAAAGCAGACACAGAAGGACATCCTAGGCCCTGCTTCAGGCTCTCGGTCCCCTCCCACCCCCCTCAATTGCAAGCGATGGAGAAAGCGTTTGCAGTCTCCAGCACCATGGAGAAAATGGCTGGCCTTTGGAAAACCCTCTCTTTTGGACACTTGGAGCTAGCCTGCAGTCATGGCCACAAGGTTCTGGCCAAAGGAACCAGAAAACTTTGCAGGCTTTCCATGTGGCCTCTGGATGGAATAGAAGAGCCTAAAACACTGTTCTGATGTTTGGACTTGAGACTCCCAGTTCCCAGCAGTATGTCAGGGGCCGTGTGCTTAAGCCACCAAGATGCCTGGGACCACTAAGACAGAGGTCAGGCTGGCGGAGGCTTACCCCGGAAATCTTTAGGTTTTGATTTAAAAACCTCCACGTATGGGACGCCTGAGGGGTGCCAGGCACTGTGTTCGCGGCTTTGCATATATTATATCTAATCTTTCCAGCCACCTTGCATAGTAGGTGTTATTACCCTCATTTTAGAAGTGAGGAAGCAGAGGTGCCAGCTATGATCTTCTTCGTAGCTCTTGGCCCTGCTAATAGGGCACAGTTGGAAGAGTCCTAGTTTTGTGAAGTATCTGAAATGGAAGGGATATTAGAGGTCATGTCTACTTTCCAAGGATTATGATGAAAAGAGATCCAGAGCCAGAAATGTAAATCATTCTGCTCAAGGACACCCAGCAGAGCTGACACCTTCACGTCCGTCTCTTATTTCCCATGTAGTAGCAGGAGAACAGAGAGATGTGGTTGCCACCTGGGATGAATGGAACAAATGTCAAGACCTGCTCTGGCTTTGGCTCTAAGCAATGATCACCACAGACATAGTGATCTTTTCAAAAGTCTTCACACTCGATATGGTCGACCTCTCTTAAAAACGAGGGAAGAGGAAGCTTTGCAGTTCTGGAAGGATAAAGTAACTCGCCAATGATAAAAATGACATCCATGTCTGTAAAACGTTTTCAGCCTCTCACAAGAAAAGTGCAGGAGTGGAGTGGACGGTTTTAGAATTTTCTTTTTTTCCATCATCTTGTAATCTTCGGTGTCACACACTGCTAAATCTTTGCTTCCACGGGCTGACAAGTTTGCTTCTCTCTCTCTTTGGTTTGCTCCAAATTGCTCGGGGTGCCAGCAGAAAGTTCTTCTAGAAATGTCCCTGCATTATCTCACGAAGTCTCTAGGGAATGTATAGTCTACATTCAGTGCCATAATATAAACACCAGTCTCCTTGAGCCACATGCGGATTGCCCAGACCCTGGCATCTCGGAACTCAGAAATAGTCTATGTACTGGGGTCTGGCTGCAGCACGATGTACAGAATAGTTAAGAAGCATTAGGGCTGACAGGGAACTTGGAGGCTATTTCAGACTCCCATTCTCTGAATCAAATCATACCTATTTTTCATCTGACCAGTGAGTGGCCTTCAGAAATTCTCAGATAGTCAAATCTGTTGGTGTAGTGATAGGGTCATTTGCAAGGGCACAGAATAAGTAGTTTAGGTAATTGGTTCTATTTTTCATTTTGAATGTTCTTTAAGAGCCAGTTTTAATTATCTGGTAAGTGAAAATAATAATGGATAAACCTGTTTCTAAATTGAATGAAATACAAAATCCACACACATTCAAGAGTCTCTCCAGGCTAGCCTTAGCCATGCTCCCTACACTTCAGCCACTGGATGGCTTGCTAATGCCTGAATATGTCATGACAGTGCCCACGGGAAATAGTAGTAATACCTTCTTCAGTTTGTTATCTATGATTTACTCTCTTATCAAAAAGGATTTGACACTTGGGAGTTAACCTTTCATATATATTTTCCCACTTAACCCTCGAAAGGACCCCGTGAAAAGGATCTCTGTTCCCATTTTGCAGATGCCAAACCCAGGCACAGACAGATGAAACACCCAGCTCAAGGTCACATAGTGTGTTAGTTGCAGGAACAATGGGTCTCCTGAATTCCAATCCAGAATTCTTTCCTCTGTATTGCATGGGATAAGGGCTTAATTCTCCCAGATTTGGAGTAGATGTTTGGCCACTAATGCTTTCTCCCAAGATGGGAAAAACACCTGGATGTTCCTTTGCTATAGCACAGCAATGACCAGATACCTCATGTGCACAGAAGCTTCCCTGCTTTGATTCATCCTGTCCCCTCTGCTGGGAATGCCCTCCCTTCCCCTTCTCCAAATGACCAACTCTTCCTAATTCCTTTTAAGGTCACGTGTTCTCTGATTAATTTCCTTTTCTATGTCC
The DNA here is from genome assembly GCF_002201575.2 of Neomonachus schauinslandi. Taxonomy (NCBI): domain Eukaryota; kingdom Metazoa; phylum Chordata; class Mammalia; order Carnivora; family Phocidae; genus Neomonachus; species Neomonachus schauinslandi. The sequence goes on from NC_058403.1 coordinate 77,477,572, forward strand.
CATGGTGCTTTGCATGCCTCCACTACAGCATGTCAGTGGGCAGTACGCCATAGCCAGGTGTGTCCCCTGGAGTCACAGAGGGGACAGGACCCAGTGACCAACTAGAGGGAAAGCTTGTTCAGAAGCAGGATCAACTCTTCGTTTTTATATTTTCATCACAGTGCCTGGAACATAGTGGATATTTGGTAGATATTTGACCAGAAGTTGCTCAGAGCCTGAACATCAGCCTGCTCCTAGAAAGAAGCAAGGTGACAGGCAAGGAGTAATGTAGTAAAAATGGAAACCAGGATCTCAGCCTTCAGATTTCAAAGTGAATTTCTTGCGTCTACAGATAACATCCTGCAATGCCTGTGCATTTCAGATGGTTACAAACACTTTGGAGGGACTCTTGGAACCGTTTGGGAGATGGGTCTACCAGCAGTTCCTGTTTCGAATGAGCGTTAGCTCCCTTAACTAATGTCTTGAGGGCTGACCGCTGGTGTGCCACATACTGTTGCCTTAGCCTGGATTTTTCCTTCTAAGTGTCAAAAACAACATTAGATAGAGCAAATGAATTGGCGGGGGTGGGGGCAGCCCACAAGTCCCAGAATAACCTCCAGTTTGGTAATGATTGATCCTATTTCATTGTTAATTTTGCAATTAAGCAGGAGTACTTTATATGCCTGAATAACCCCTGGATTGTATCTTAATCAAATTAATGTGTCTGTAACATAAGACTGATTCAGTGTTCAACTGTTAGAATGACAAATGATGCACAGCCTAAATTTTCTCCTTCCTTTCTCTCTCCTCTCCCCACAAAGCCCTCCATCACGAAAGGTCAACTGACTGAAAAGCTGTTGTTTTGATGGCTGACATGAGAACCTATTGGTTAAAAATGCGAGAAGGCTGGCTACCTCCCCTCACCCCACTTCAAACCAACTGTATGTGTGTGTGATAGTGTGTTTGTGAGTTTGGATGAAAAAAAAATTGTGGTTAATTCTTCTTGTTGTGTACTTCCTGCCCCTGACATTTGTTGCTGCTGCTGTGTAATGTAGTTGAGACTGAGTAGGAGAATCTGATGCAAATGACCTATACATGTATTTCTCAATGATGCCTGCCCTCCTCAACCTCTGTTCTTGGAAAACCTGGGGAGTAGAAAAAGGTGGCTAAGGAAGGCAGCTAAATGTTGCATTGCAACATTGAAGCAACCCCTTAGGACGTTAGGTCATTTTAGTTGATAAGCAATTTGAAAAACATAAAATTCTGTTTAATAAAATTACATATATATTTTGAGACTGTAAATCACAAATAATAGTTTTTTTTTTTTTAAATATTTTATTTATTTATTTGTCAGAGAGGGAGAGAGCACAAGCAGGGGGAGCAGCAAGCTCCTCACTGAGCAAGGAGCCCGATGCAGGATTCGATCCCAGGACCCTGGGATCATGACCTGAGCTGAAGGCAGACGCTTAACTGACTGAGCCACCCACGAATAATGGTTTCTTAAAGGAGACTTTGAGTCAAGAACTAGGACTTAGGTTTTCCTGGACTTGATTCATCAGCTCTTAGAGGGACTTCAACAATAGTTTCCCATCCTCATCCGATCCATTTTCCATGATTAGTAGAGTGTTTTTTAGTGCTAGTCAGGTCACATGTCTTCCCTGTTTAAAATCCCTTCGTGGCTTCCAACTGCACTAAATTCAAAGTGTTTGGGCACCTGGGTGGCTCAGTCGTTAAGCGTCTGCCTTCGGCTCAGGTCATGATCCCGGAGTCCTGGGATCGAGCCCCGCATCGGGCTCCCTGCTCAGCAGGGAGCCTGCTTCTCCTTCTCCCACTCCCCCTACTTGTGTTCCTGCTCTCGCTATTCTCTCTGTCAAATAAATAAATAAAATCTTTAATAAATAAATAAATAAATAAATAAATAAATAAATTCAAAGTGTTTGCCATGCTTACAAGGCCTACATAATATGTCCCTTCCTTGCCCTCTGACCGTCTCCTTCCCCCCTTGCTACACTGGCCAGTTGCTTTCCAGCCCCAGGACCTTTGCAAAGGCTGTTTCTACTATGTGTTTTGCCCCTCTGCTCCTTTCCTGGCTCACAACATAATGGCCACCTCTGCAGACAGGACTTTCCTGACCCACCGATGAAAACTATGTCTCTTCACACTTCCTGACGTTTTCCCTTTCATGAATGTATGATAATTTGCAACTTTACATTTATTTCTGTACTGAATTTTTATTTAATGACTGTTTACTCACTACTCTATAAGCTTTATGTCTGCTTGGTTTGCCACTGTATCCAGTTCTGAGCATATAGTAGGAGCTTAATTAATATTTATTGAAAAAAAGAATAGGCAACCCATTGACTTTCATAATACTTAAAATTCCTTAGCCTCAGAATGGGAATAGTCATCTTTATTCTACAGTTAGCCATGGAATTCAACTTGTACTTGTTTTACACAGAACTTCGAGATGTTAGGATATTGGTTGGCCATGGAAGGAATGTGAGACCGGGAGTTTTGTCTTTTGTTTTTTCCCTCTATCAGAGTTCAGTGGCTCATATACTAGGGATTAGACACAGTCCCTGTTCTTGGTCCCATGCCAGGCCAAGCTAGCTGCACCTCCGCTACATCTCCTTTCCTTTAGCCCCTCCAGTCATTGTCTCTGCCTTTAACCAACCCGGGGAAATCATAAAGAACACATATGTCAACAGTTCAAGGCTCATTCCTCACCAGTCCCCCTTTCTTTAGGAATTTCTTTTTGTCTAAATAATCTTGGAGACTTCAAAAAAGATGCTCAGAGATTGCTGAAGAAGATACTAAGCGCCAAATGCCACTGTTCTTCCAATTCCTTCTCAGCAAGCTCCAGATCCTGTCCTACTTTCTGCTCGGCCTCACCTTCCCTTTGTTCTTCCCAGTCCTTAGATGCCAGAGCCTAGAGATTTTCCCAGGTGTGTACCTACGAAACCTATGGCTCTGATTTCTTTTCAGCCCAAAAATTTCTTCCGGGGTGGATGCAGAAACCTGAGAGGAGGTGAGAATAAAAGGAATCATGTCTTCCAGCAAGCCAGTGAATATCTCCGAACTTTGATTTATCTATGAAATGGTAGCTAAAACCATCAATCTGAAGGGACTTTTAAGACTAAATTAAATCACATATGTAATAGTATTTTTACAATGTCAGATACTCAATGCTCAGTAAATGTCCACTGATGATTCATCTACCACTTTCACTTCTCTCACCCTTCTTTGGTCACTCCAGAATCCTTGCAATTCCTTTAGCCCAGGATGGGAGGAGAGTATCATTACAGTTGGTCCACCTGTTTGTCAAGAAAGTGGGAAAGTGTGTTGTGTTTAAAAGATGAATCATGGAGGAGCATTGACCTCACATAGGATTTTCCATCTCAGCTCTGTGCATGTGCTGGATTACAGCCTCTAGAATTCCAGTATGCGGAGGGGTTTTAATGGTAAGCAAATTCAATCTCCCCCACTCATTCATAACTAGCGGTCTAGTGAACAAAGCAGTCTTTGGTAGAACCACCCCACTGTCTGATTTTGCAAACATGCTTCATTTCCACTTCCTAAGGGAGAAAATCCTAGAAAGAATGTGAGATGACCAGAAGGGGAACAAGATGCAACCTAACTACTGGCAAATCCTACCATCAAACTAGAATTTTAAGCTTGCTGTGTTGGCTTAAAGAAAAACAAAATGGTTGGGTTCTCAATCATGGAGGTTTTTGTTTGTTTGTTTTGTTTTGTCAGTTATCTTAAAGCAGTAAGGTCCTTAACCCCCAAGAAGCTAAGAGGATGAGGGATGTGGAGAGACACTTATAGAAGACCAATGATCTGCCTTGGACAGTATGATGCCTGCCTAGGAGATATGACGAGGCTGGCAACATCTGAGAAGGTGAGAGAGCCTCCTGGTTTCCAGCCTGTTCTCTCCGATTCGGTGTGCCCTCCAGGAGAACTAGTTTTTGGCCCTGCTGCCTTTGTTCTTTCCCATGTCTGCTAAGTGGGGTTCTGCTAAGGTTCTCAGGCTGGGAGAGAACTTACGGCTCTGTGCCAGACTCCTCTTCTGGGATTTCTACTCCTTGCAAGGTGCCAGCCTAGAATCGAAGAGGTGGCTAATTTGAGTTGGCGGATCTGAGTTCACGTCCCAGCTCTGCCATTTACAGCAGTATGACCACAGCCAATCGCTTTGCCTTCTGGGCCACAGTTTCCATATTGGTGGATGGGGGAGGATGGTGTGTACCTCACGGAGCTGCTAGGAGAGAGCATAGAAGGCGTCAAAGAGTGCCTGGCACTTGGTCAACAGTCAAGGCTAGTTGGCTCCCTTCCTTGCCCCCCCCCCCATATTCCACTGTGTTCCTTGCTATGGAAGGAGCCTGGCAAGCATCAGGAACTATGAGGAAGATGAAAAAGAAAAACTTCAGGAGGAAATGGTCTTAGAGACTTCAAAAGGGAGGTAAGGAGATCCCTTTACCTGGCTCATTTTGTCCATGAAATAGTCTCATCTTTGGAACTTGGCATCAAATTTTGGTTGTGCAGGAATGGGGTCTGGAAATGAAACTGAAGCTGTAGACAGCCTTCTTAGTCTGGATTTAAGGTGCTATTTTGAAATACACCTAAAATCCCAGGGGAAGAATTCCATTGCAAATACATATATATAATTTTACCTTTTGTAGAAAGTGGTCTTTTTAGCAATGCTGCAGGAACATTGAAGCTTATCAGTTAATATTTGAGAAAATAAGAGTGATACCCACTCCATGGCTGCCGAGTTTTCAGCGGAGAAGATAAATATTGAATAAGTAATAACAATACATTGAGCAAATGCTCTGAGAGGGGTAGCACACAGGGCCAAGAACACTTAGTAGGGGCACCAACGTAGTTTGGTGGTTGGGGGGTGGGGTGGGCAGATGTGGTCAGGGAAAGCTTCCTGGAGGAGTGCATTTAAATTGAGATCTGAAGTTTGAGTGGAGGAAATCTACAGATAGAGTCAGAGGGTGTTTTAGGTAGAAAAACCAGCACATGCAAAGGCCCCAGGTGAGAGAGCATGAAGCAAGGTCGAGGACTTGAAGAAGTTTGGTTGGGCTGGGATAGAGGGCAGTAGATGTGGATTAGTCAGAGAGGTAGGCAGGGACCAGCTTGTGAACTTTCTGGGAAGCCAAGCTGAGGGATTTAAACCCTATCCAAGAACTATAAAGTGTTTTGCTTGAGGAGTGATCATAATCAACAAGGTTGGCCACTGCGTGGGGCGCGTTTTGACACATGTTAAGCAAGAGACAAAGGTGGCCTGGACTCAGGCAGTGACAATGGAGCAGAGACAAGAGGAGGGATCAGAGATGTTTTGGGGAAACATTGACAGGACTTGGCCACGGGTAGGGTGCGGCATGCTTGTGGAAGAAGGAGGTGTCAAGGAATCCAGGAATTTGGGGCTGGGTAAGGTTCAGTGAACAAGAAGCAGGTGTTGACAGAGAAAGGGTGAAGTTCAGTGTGTGAGCTGGGTTGAAGGGTTTAGTTTGTAGACAAGAGCTAAGATGGAGATCAAGATTTCGGGGTTATCAGCATGTAGATCACCGTTTCCCAAAGTCTGTTCCAGGTACCACCTGCATCAGACCCACCTGCCCTATGTGATAAACAAAGACTACTGGAGAAGGCTGGGATAACGATTAAAGTGTCGTTAAATATTTTGCCCATGAAATGCTCACTGAGAACAGAAATTTGAATATCTTCCAAAATAAGTGGCACTTAAAGGAATGGTGTCTGCATATTCCTGGTGTGGAGTGAAGGCAAAACTGCTGGAGAAGTGGGAAGGGTCTCTTTCATTTGCCCTTGTCTCTCCTCTTCTTATCCATTCAGCACCCCTTTGCCCCCCGCATAGAGTCATTTTGTTTGTTTTGTTTTGGCGGGGAGGAATGGTACAAATGAGGCCCAGCCCCTTTCAATTTTTCTTTTCTTCTTTTTTTAGTCTAATTCAGGACCAAAAAAGCTTTCATCGAAAGAACAGATGTCATCTGCTTTGGTCTCTTGTGGTGGTTTTATTTTATTTTATTTTTTAAAAAAATGCTCCTGCAGATGAGGCTCATTTAAACATAATGACGAGGCAACAAAAGCCCTCGCACAGAGGCTCTTCAGATTCAGTTTGACTCAAGGGAGGGAGAGCAGACAAGGAGATGTCCTGTCCACTTGGCTCCCCTCCTTAGGGCCCCAGCAGCTGCATTTCAGATGCAAATGGAAGCCAAGGGTGGGGGGCGAAGGAGGGGAGTGGAAATGCCCAGGAAGCTGACGTGCAGGTGTCCGGGATTCCAGACATGGCTACAACAACAGGCTCTGCAAACACAGAGCTCACAGAGAGCGGCTTGAGGGCGCTAGCTAGGAGGGCTCAAGTGGACCCGCAGCTGCGCTGGACATTCCTTTTCCTAGCCATCAATGGGCTCTGTATTGAAAATATGAGAGCCAACAAATGGCATGTTCGGAGAAAGGAAACACTTTGGAAATGGAGGAAACATCAGACTGAAGGGGCTTCCCCTGGGCCGCGCTCATTATTTAAACCCACGTGCTTGCGTAAAGTAGTTATTTGATATACGACATTGGCATCCCGAGGCTGGAAGGAATCCATGGAATTGTCACATTTATCCCTCTCCTTCTATAGATGAGAAATATGTGCGGGGTCTGAGTGACTTGCCCCAGGTCATGGAGCGCCTGAGTGAAATGCAAGCATTCTGGGGGTAGTGACATTTCTTGAGCCCTCTCTGTGCTAGACACAGTTCAATATTTTGTGTGCACGATTTTATTTAATTTGCAGAGCAGACCTATGAGAGAGTTTTCCTCATTTCCATTTGTAATGTGGAGAAATTGAGGCTTCAGTGAATTCAAAACTTTTCCTGAGTCAAAAAGCTGGTAAGTCATAGTCAGGATTTGAACTTGGATATGGATGTCTTATTCTAGAACTCATGCTTTTTTTCATTATCCTCATTCCTAACTCCTGGGAAAGTATTCTTTTCTCTCAAATGTGTGCATGTGTGTGCGCGCACACACACACACACACACACACACCTATACTTATTTAAATATTGTTTCTATTCCCTTATATGTAAAATGCATGAACATGCATAAAACCTCAAAACAAACACGGGATTTCAGCTATACAAGTACAAAACTAAAACGCTATCAGATTCAGCTATGGGATAGTTATGGTTAAGGTTGGCGACAATCCCTTGCACAGCATCTAGCACAGAATATGCACTCAATAAATATCTGGATTTGAATTGTGCCCTTATGTCTGACAAGGTGCTTTTCCTTAGAGGCAGAACCTAGTGTCTACCACTGTCATGCCTCCTGTGAATCTTACATGTTTGCATTGTGCCTGTGTTCATGAAACACCTGCCCATGCGTTAGTTGATTGCATCTTGGTAATACCAATGTAAGGAAGGTAAGCAGGGCCACTAGTCCCATTCTATAGGTCAGAAAACTGGGGCTCAGGGAGATAAACTAATGTTCCCAGAGAAACCTGGAAGATGAATGCAGATCTGCTCAGGCCAGCACACTGGCAGAGGCTCTTTACTAAGGGGCAAGGTGCCAATGAAGGTCAGAGGAAGAGAGTCATCAGCATACAGGTTCACCTGCCTCCACCTGCTTAAAGACGTTGTGGTCCAATGTGTAAAACTCCAGATTTGCAGACAGACAACCCAGAACCCTGTGGGTATATGAGTGTGTAGGCGGTGCTGGAGGTGTGGGGGTCATGGGGACGGTGACCTGGGGGAGGTGAGACTTTGTGGGTGGTTCCTTTGCACAGATGCGTCACCCTCTGTGCCTCCCGAGGACTGTGACAATGTCTGTGTGAGTGCCCACGAACAAGAACCCATGTGGGTGGACAATAACCACGAGTGTGCTAGGACATGGCCAGAGTCCCGGTCTGTGGCAGCGTGGGTCCCGGGTTTCTGGGTCCCTGTGTGGAACCCTGTCTTTGAGCAGTTCTGTGACTTCAATCGGAGCTACTGAGACCAGCCATTTTGCTGTGTGGGTGGACCTCAGTCCCACTCCTTCCTTGGGAAAAATAACTCAGCAAAATCTCCTACTACTGAGTGGGCCAAGGATATGAGCTGTATACTTGAAGGATGATGCAGTATGAAATCTGAGGCTGGTAGCGTTGTAAGGTATCTGGTTCAGATACCTATTTTATGGATGGAAACACTGAGGATCAAGGGACGAAAGTAGTTTATTTATTACTTCATACCTGTTTTTGATATTTCATTTAATAAAAAAAAAAAAAAAAAAATTGTTGAGTAGGCATTCTGTGGAAGAACTCACCTTTGAGGATTTCCCAGTCTAGTGGAGAGAGACATGTAAAAACAAGAAGTCGCAATGCCAACGGGTGCTTACTGGGAGTGACTATGTTTTGACAGAACTCACAGAAGGAGCTATCAACTCATTTCTGGGTGTCTAAGAGGGCCACACATCAGAGATGACATTTGAGCCAAATCTGGTAAGAAAAAATTTTTTCCAAAGACACAGGAGCGCTTACCTATGAGAAGGTAACATGTTCAAAGACCCAGAGGTGAGAAAAGCATGGTGTGATACGGGGCTCGGGGCTGGCTGGAATCTAGGGTGTGTCTCTGTACACATGAGTTTGTAGGGTGGGGTCAGCAGGCAAAGTTAGAAGGTGGTGAGGGGGTGCTGCATCAAGAAGGGCTTTATATGCCAGACCCAAGAGTCTGGATTATTTCCCGCAGGAACTGGGAAAACATCGAAGGATGTTAAGCAGGGGGATAACAAGATTTGATAGAAGGTTTAAGCATATCATTCTGCAGACAGTCTAGAAAGTGGACTGGAGAGAGACTGGAGGCAGGGAGACCAGTTGGAAGATGCCAGAAAGAGTCATAGTGCATGATGATGAGGGCCTGGCCAGTTCCAGCTGCGGTGGGGAAGGCAAGGCGGAAGTGGATGCAGTGACATGAGTCCTGGAGCGATGTGGAGTATGGGTGGAGGAGGGGCACAGGATGTCTCAGCGCCTAGGTTGGCGATCGGGTAGGTGGAGGTACAGTCAACCAGGAGAGGAGCTGAGGGAGGCAGGTGCGGAGGCCATTGTGTGTACAGTTTTAAACTTATTTCTTGTTCAATGCTTGGGGACGTCAAAGTGGTGATGTGGGTGGAGGAAGCAGTCTGGAGCTCAGGAGAGAGGCCAAGGTTGGAAGTCAGGTAGCTGTCAGGATTAGAACGCATGCACATTGATTTCAGTGAGGCGGAACACTATCTCAAAACCAATTCATCAAAAGTGGTATTCAGATGTGTCTTAGCGCGTGGGCTGAAAAGCTCCACAGGGCAGAAAGATGCCCAGCATTTGCTCTGGAAGGTCCCCCTGGGCCAGCAGGGAGTTTGTTTGCCAAGGGGTGGAATGGAGGACGCCCTGGGAAGGCACTCAGGCCCCTACTTGTCTGCTCTGTGTCAGAGTCAGAAGCCCAGCAGGGCCAAACCCCTTTATCTTGGAGTCCTCCTTCATCAGATGGAGTGTTCATTTATTTCCTCTTCAGCCCCCGTGCCCTACCTACCACCACCACCTCCTCGCCTTAGTCACAGGAGCTGAGTCATCTATCCTTTCAGCCTATTCCTATCACCTTCCCCTCCATCAGGGAGGGGAGGGTTTGGGCAGGAGCTGCTGGGCATAGGGGACCAAATGGGGACAAGAGGAAGGGTCTCGGACTCTGGGTTCCAAATTCCTTTACCGCTGTTTCTTCCCAGGAGACAGAAGGAGGAGCGAGGCTGGCCAGTCTCAGTGACTCTCAGGAAGGAAGGGGGGCAAAGGAGCAACTCCAGGGTGCCAGACAAATGCCAAATGTGTTAATATCCATTCTCCATTACAATGGGGAGCGGCATTATCCTCAGATGAACATGAGGCTTTTGAACTGAAGCCATTTCTCCAAGGTCACAGAGCAGGTATATCTGAATTATTTTAAAGCTTATACCATTTCTTCTACATTGCTCTGCTCTCTGTGTTGTCTTTGGGAGAGGATGACATTGAAGTAAACTTGTCGGTGAGTGCCTACTATGTGCAAAATACTCTGCTGGAGGCATTCTTCTCTCAAGAACACAACATCTCATGTTGGAAACCCTTGATCCTTTGATTCATTCATTCAATATTTTCTAAGTACCACCTATGAGAAGGGCCCGTGCAGGGCCTATGGAGATAGGTAACTCAGCGTCTCAGCCCTGGCACGCTGCAACACTGATCACGGGATGCGAGGATCAAACAGTGAAAGGGTGTTTCATATTCTATGAAGAGTTCAAGGAAGATTTCTCAGCGTTACTTTGAGACTGACACTGAAGGCTGACTCTGGGGAAGGGAAGCCAGGACTGCAGGAACTGTAAGCACACGGTGGGAGCAAGTACAGGAAAGAGGAGGTATAAAAGGAGAGTAGCATGGGTTCACAGATGCTGGGTCGTTGTTGGGTTGTCGAGACAAGCTTATATATTTTTTAAGATTTTATTTATTTATTTGCCAGAGAGAGAGAGAGAGCACAAGCAGGGGGAGCAGGAGAGGGAAAAGCAGGGAGCCCCCTGAGCAGGGAGCCCGATGCCGGGCTCAATCCCAGGACCCTGGGATCATGACCTGAGCCCAAGGCAGAAAGCATCTGCTTTCGGTTAAGCAACCGACTGAGCCACTCAGGCATCCCCGAGACAAGCTTTTAAAGTACTACTAACGAGAGATGAACTACTGAAGATTTGACTATGCTTATATTCTTTTGTTGACCCATCAGCTCTTTACTGCATTCACCCCTTTTGTTGCTTCCTCGGTACCGGGTGCTGGGCAAGAATGTGGGGGCACGATGGAGAGCAAAAATCATGGACAATGCCTGAGTGCCTGACATGAAGGTTAGAGACTCAGAGCAGATGGTCACAATCCTGTGGATGTTTGAAGAGTTTTAAAAAGGAAAAGAAGATGATGTGAGAGACCATAGATTAGGGGGACCTGTTTTTGGGGGGTGGTAAAGAAGGGCCTCATTGAAGAAATGTCACTGAAGCTGAATCTGAAAAAAACGAATACAAGTAATTAGATTGTGTGTGTGAATGTGTATGTGTTAAGGGTATGGTGGAGGGTGTGGGGGTAGGGGGCAAGGCGTATTGTCCCAGAAAGAAGGCATTAATAAAGAGAAGACAAGCATTCTAGTAAAATAACAAGCATTCTACCAATGCTTGTTATAACAAGCATTCTAGCAAAATAACAGTGCAGGATGGTCTGGAAGCTGGTGGCACCTCGTTGGGGGTGATCGAGCGCACGGCCCTGTGCCCATCCTGGGAAGCTGCCGCTGAGCTTGGACTTGGATCTTTCAGCCACTTCCACTTCTGGGTTTGCTCTGTGACTAGGAGCTCTGTGTCTTGACATCTTCATCTGTGATGTGGAAGAGCACACACCTACGTACCTTTCAGAATACTAATACTAACAAGAAATGGCGAAATACAAGTCATCTGCAGACATTCTCTCAAGGACTAACAATTTGAAGTTGAGGTAAAAGGTCAGCAAAGAGCTGTGGAGTGTTCATTAAACACACACCCAGACACACACATGCAGCCCAGGATTTTGCATGGTCAGCTGCCAGTAGACAGTGGTGGCTTCCCATTCCCATATCTACCCCTCTCTAAATGAAGAGGAGGGCTTTGACTAGATGGATGCAGGGTACTGACATGAGCACTGTGCTTCTCAGGGTACCCCTGAGAAGAGACAGCTCCCTTCCTTTTCCTTATTTCTGGTACCCTTTTTCTTCCTGAGCAACAACGGGGCTTTGGTCTGGAGCCAAAGCACATCATACACGAGGATTCCTGTCTGAGTTGGGCATAGAATCCCAATGTCTGCAACACAGAGCTGCTACTTTCTGAGAAGGGAAGGCCTGGCAGAGTTTTCTGGTTTGTCATACAAGAGGTTAAGAACACTCAGACTCCGCAGTCTTCAGAGGGAAATTAGGAAATGTGTCTATGCTGTTTAATAAGTTCCCATCTCTGGGACCTTGGAGGGGAGGCACAGTCTTCAGAATGTCAGTGGGCATTTTGGCCTCTAACCTCTGTTCTGCCACATTTTGGCTGTATGACCTCGGGCACAGTCATTTCCTGGGTTCCTCACCTCTAATACAAGGTGGTTGGTCCAAGATTTCTGGGTCTTTGCAGTTTGACATGCAGTATTTCTGGAACATGAAGCCCTCACGGGAAAACCGTGGGTAGTACTTAACCTGGTTTTGGATCACAGTTTGCCTATGTTCGTGGTCTGGAAGGGCCCTCTCTCTCTCTTGTTGTTGTCCTGTCACCCAATCCCAAGCTGCAGGTAAGTTTTCTCCGCAACACTTTCAGTACAAGCATTTTATGGATGGCTTCTACATCATTTCAAGATTTTCTGTTGATGAGGGCCCAGTGAGTCTGAACTGATGCCAAATTAAGTTTGATTTATAATGCAGGTAGTGCAATGATGAATCAGGGTAGGCCAAATGGAGAGTGATGGATAGCATGATCAGAATAGTCAGGGTAGGGATGGGCATGTTGGTTTTCTCCAAACAACCAGTAATTAAAGCTTTCCCCTTCATCCCCACGATCCAATGCTCTCCTTCCCTGTTCCTAATTGAACATGAATTTCCCTGACAGTTAAGAGTTTGCTTGTTAAATGTGGTAAGTTTTTAAAAAATACATTTACAATTGTGTGTGTGTGTGTGTGTGTGTGTATGCATGAATATATTCTGTGATTTGGTTCCTGTGTATTCCTTGATTTTGATGCATCTTTGATTCCCGGGGTTCGTGAAGATGAGGAAAGGAGAGTGGCAAAGCCTTGATGCTGTAAGAAAGCCTAGTTATGGGGAACTTTCTCAACTCTCCTCTGTGAAGGACATTTAGAAAATAAGACAGTAGATTTGTCCTCCCAATGTGAGTCAGGGCAACCCCCAACCCTTCTCGTCTTCTTTGGATGAGCATGATGACTCTGGGAGGTGGGTGGGCCTGGACAAGGAAAGAGAGGCCCAGAAAGTCACCCAGCCAGCAAGTTTCAGCGCTTGGATTCAACTGCTACCTTAAAAAAAGAGTAATATGTAATTGCCTGTGTCTCTCATGATGCACATGTGAAGCCAGCCTTGTGGATGAGGAAACAGAGGCTCCAGAGCTCATCTCCAGAGCGTTCTCTGGTCTGTGACTCGGTCTGGCTCTCCCCAGGACTTGGGCAGAGTCCCATCACATGGTGGTGCTTCTTTTTGCTCCATGATGAGCGTTACCACTCTGGTGAGACAGTTTTAGTCACGACTTGCACGTCTGTCATTCTCTGTCCCTTTGAAAACTCATTTCATGGTCCAGTAGAGCAGAGTTTCATCCAATAGCACTCTGACTTGGTGGCTTCAAAGTGTGGTGCCTGCCCCCGCGGCCCGGTTTGGGCCAGTAATGCTTAACAGTTTGATAGTTAAAGTAGAAGCAACAATAACACGACAGTCAGGTTTGGCCCGACACCCTGGCAATTCCCAACCCTCATGCTGCCAGTGGAATGGTTGGGTTTGTGATTCTTTCATCTAATTCCTGCCTTGTCCTCTACAGCAAGACACAACAAGAAAACTCACTTAGCCATGGACCAAAATAGGATCTTATGGTTCAGAAAACTTGTGCTGTGTAGACCACCTCTCAAGGCTCAATGCTAACAGGCTAGAAATAAACAGGAACAATTAATTCTAAAATTAACCCAAGGGCAAACCTTTTCTCCAAAGGTCTAAGTTGGTTTAATGTGTGGAGTATGTGTTGAGTTTTTTTTTTCAAACATTAATACAACTATATATCCAGCTCTGGCCTCCAGAGCTCCGGGGTCCCCAGAAATGGAGTGTCCTAACTTGCGTCTGTCCCCTTTCCAGGGTAGCCCTTGCATGAGTTTCAGAGTTCAGTACCCTCAGAGGCTCCCACCATAGCAGCTTGGATCCTGGTTCAGCTCAGGACAATGCAAACTGAGCTATGCATTTACTGTAATTCTAATCAGATGACTCTATAATTGGAAGAACACCAGTGGCATTCTGTCTTTGCAGTCTTCTCCATTAGGCGACTGAACGAGGGCCAGGGGACCTTTGCTTGTCCCAAATGCGGTCCTGATAGAGACTTTGGGACCTGGGTACTATGTTCCATTCTGTAATAGGATCAAGTTCTTTCTCCTTTTTTGGTAAGACTCTAAATCACTCTAGAATTGGCACATCAGGTGTAGAGAAGTGATTTCCCTGCTACCTCGATAAATTCTAGCCGATTGCTCTTCTCACAGTAAAGAACAAATGAAATAGTAAACAAAGTGTATGTGCATTTGGCGGGGGGTGGGGGGGAGGTGGTGGTGTCTGTGTTCATGCTTGGTGACAGTAACTGAATATTTTAGGTAAACTTTTCCAAGCCTAGATCATAATCTTATGTGGGAAAGATTGTCTAAATAACCAGAAGAGTAATGTGAATTTCTTAATTGCTCTGGACACCTCAATTAGAGACAGAAAGAAACAGTAAGGATGAATGTATTGAAGAACCAGTTTGTGGTAGAAACTTTGCAAAGTAACGTGTGGCTTTGGGAAATATAGAAATGAATCAGACCAGATCTTGACTTTGAAGGGCAAATAATTTAGAGAGGGAGGTAAATTATGCTCATAAAAATTATAATCCAAGATAGAAAGTGCATGGCCTGGGATATTGGGATCCAGAAAGAGGAAAGATCACTCCTGGAGGGAAGACCAGGTTTGGCTTCTTGGAGGTGGCTTTTGAGCCAGACTTCAAAGGATGGGAAGGATTTGGTTCAGGGGAACACCACAGGAAGAGATCATTGCAGGAGCCAAGGTGAGAGGGCAAGTGTGAGGGTGTGAACCGGTGAATGTTGCCTTCAGGCAGCCAGGATGAGTAAGGACTTCAGCCCTGGGGTCAGTGATCTGGGTCATATTCTCTACATCAGTGTTTCTCAACAATTATGTGCAGACCTGTAGGGATCTTATTATAATACAGTTTCTGATGCAGTAAGTCTGGGGTGGGGGCCTGAAGTTACACATTTCTAATAAACTCTCAGATGATGCTGATGTAGCTTGTCCCTGGACCACTCTGAGCAACAGGGAATCATCGAGGATTTTAAGCAGTAGGGAAGGAGTTCTTGCTACACCCAACCTTACACATCCCTTTGACATTCTGAGGTTACGTGTGCGCACACACACACACACACCCCACTGGTACTACAAGCTTCGCATCATCCTTTCCTCAGTTGTACTGACTCAAATAAAAATCCAGGTAGCAGGTGAAAGTGGACCAGGGGCAGAAACAGACTAAAGACCTGGCTTCTAGAAACCAGATACAGCACAAACCACAATGTAAATGCGTTTTGGTTTCACAAATGGTTTCTCCCCCTGAACTGTTTATTGGAGGGCAGGAGGGAGCCGATGAGTGCCTTTATATTTGAAAGTGATTTAAATACTGGCCCTCCGGCTTGGTCATTAATAGAATGTTATAACAAAATGATAATGCTTTAATTGTACTACAAAGAAAGAATCAGACTTGGAGTCAAGAGATCTGACCTTAAGTCCTTCAACCTCTCTGGACCTCACATGAGCTTCTTTATCGAGAACACAGGAGAATAATCCTTTCTCTAGCTGACTTTCAGTTCTTCATAAAAATCAAATGAGCTAATGGGTGTGAAAGTGCTCTGTAGACTGAGAAGTGCCTCGCAGGTGAAGTGTCTTGCAGGTGTAATAGCCACCTTTTATGCCTACAGATGGAGACAGTAGTCTTTTCTCTGGTCCTGGGAATTGCAGGCAGAATGACTTAGCGATTATGGAGAGGGGCCTGTGATGGCCTCAGAGGCAAGGTCCCAGGTAATGTGGTGGGAGAGATCCTCCTGTGGAGTTTGCTGCACTCTCAGAGCAGGATGCACCTGCTGCAGGGTCAGACTTACCCTTGCATCTGGCTGTGTAGCTTCCTGTGATCTCTGGGGAAGTGTTATCAGCAGCAATATTGGTGTGCAAAGCATCCTCTGGGAGTGACTTCTGGGGCCAGACTCAGGTGCCCACGAGCTATTTCCTGAGTTGTGTCCTGTGTTCTCTGCTGCTCAAGGTTTTTCTGACCCTATCCCCAGAGCTAGCAACACAAGCAAGTAGGGATATTTATTAGGTAAGGGTAGAATCAAGAGCATCAGGGCTCTAAGGTTTAACAGAATACAGGTAAGACACCAAGAAGGAGTCCTTCAGGAAGATAGGGAGGAGGGCCAATAGGTGGCATTCAGGGTGTGGGGGGAGACAAGGAGATAACTCCTATAAGCCCGGCCTGCAAAGTCAATAACTAGGATCAGAGAGCTCACTTTTAGGGAGAATTACACTGCATTTCATATGTGATAGAACTGGATGTTCTTAAAACAACAGACATTAGAAATAACTGTGGAGGTTCAGGTTTGTGTGTCATCTTGCATATAAGGGACTTGCCCTGGTTACTCTGAGTTAATTGAAGACCCCAGGTGAATGTCAGCTCTCTTGACTCTCTATTGCTGTCAGAAAAGGGTCATCCTTTTTGCCCTCCTGACCTCAGTTTCCTTTTTTGGAAAATGAGGGGATTGGAAGAGCCGTTCTTTCCTTCCTATACTCTTCTAGCTCAAATATTCAATGAGTCTCAGGGGCCCAGGCTTCCATCTAGGCCTAGAACCTCTCCCCCTCCAGGCTGTGCTCCTAGGAATCATACCCTCCCCCTGACTTTCCCCAGGGAATCTGCAATAATGCTTAATCCCTGTTCCCACACTCACTTTCACAAGAGGAAATCAATAGATTCTTTAAGCGGTTGGACCACAGGATGATGCTTGGGCCCATTTTGTCAACCAGGTGGCTCTAGTGAGGGAAGTTGTATGAGTCATTGTCGGCCAGAAATGTAAATCTGGCCTGAGGCTTCCCTTGCAGCAAAATTTAGGTCATTAATAATAGTGAACGTCTGCACAGCACATTACAGTTACAACACACTTTACATACCTCATTTGCTTATCATAGCTATTCAAAGATGTATGTGTTATTGTTATGCCCATTTTACAGATGAGGAAAATAGACCCTGGAAGTATGGTAACTTGCCCAGGGTGACAGGAAGTGTGTGAGTGGCAGACCCAGTACTTAGTTAAGACATTGGACTTTACCATCCACACACCATGCACTCCATCTCTTTGTATCAGGCTTCCTGTCACCTACACAACCTCCATGGAAATAAACAAAAGCAAGGAAGGTCAACCTGCTCAGGGTCATTTATGTGGAGGTCCTTTTCTGAATAAGGGATAATTGCAGCATCAGTGTGGGTATGCCAATCACCAATCACGTCAAATGGTCTGGGAACATGGAGCTGACAGTCATACTGTCTCTGTCCCCCCACCTTGCCTCTTTCACCTTCTCTTCCTCACACTGAAGCCCAAGCCTCTTGATTCCCAAACCAAAGCTCTCCCCCAACCCCAATTTTGTAAAATATGAAACATAACTCAAACACGTAAAAAAAAGATGATGAGTACTATACAAACCACCTGTTACAAAAAAACTTTCTCGTCATTAGCCAAAAAATTTCCCATTATTCCCACTTCTGGGCTCATTGTGGAATTATACTTCCTGGTCTCCTTGGGCAGGGTAGAACCATATAACTAGTTCTGGCCAATTGGTGAGAGGAGGTGACTCGGGCCACGTCTAGGCTGGACCACGTAATTGTTCTTTGTTTCCCTCTGGTACGGCCAATAGTAGGGAGGTAGTGGCCACTCTCAGTCTTGGTTCCTGAGTGACAACAGTAAGCAGAGCCCCTCTGCCAACCCACCATGTATGAGCAAAAAAGAAATCTTTGTTGTTTAAAGTCACTGAGATTCAGGGGTTTTGTTACTGTAGCAAAACCTAACCTCTCCTGACCTTTACATTCATATTCCCATCACCCTGACTTTTAAGAATACTAACATGCCCTTGCACCTTCAGCTTTTCATTTATTTATTTTAATTTTAATTTTTTTGTTTTATTTAAATTCAAGTTAGTTAACATATGGTGTATTATTAATTTTGGGGTAGAATTTAGTGCTTCATCAATTGCAGGTAACACCCAGTGCTCATTTCATCAAGTGCTTTCCTTAATACCCATCACTCAGTTACCCCATCTCTCCCACCTCCCCTCCAGCAGCCCTATTTGTTCTCTACAGTTAAGGGTCTCTTATGGTTTATCTCCCTCCCTGTTTTTATCCTATTTTATTTTTTCTTCCCTTCCCCTATGTTCATCGGTTTTGTTTCTTAAATTTCACATATGAAATCATATGGTATTTGTCTTTCTCTGACTGACTTATTTCACTTAGCATAATACCCTCTAGTTCCATCTATGTTGTTGCAAATGGCAAGATTTCATTCTTTTGATGGCTGAATAATATTCCTTTGTGTGTGTGTGTATATGTGTGTGTGTGTGTGTGTGTATATATATATATATATATACACATCTTTTTTATCCATTCATCAGTTGGTGGACATTTGAGTTCTGTCCACAGTTTGGCTATTGTGGACATTGTTGCTATAAACACTGAGGTGCATGTGCCCCTTCAAATGCTTTTTAAAGAAACAAACATTATCAAAAACAACTGAGTCCTTTCAGAGCTCGTCTTTTCCCAGCCTTTTTCCTTTTTCCCCAGAACAACTACCACTCCAAAGATGGTATGTCTCTGTCCTGTCTGTGGTTGGTACATAAGTATGTGTCCAAGACAATAAAGAGTACAGTTGTCTAAAATTTGCATAAATGGGACATTGGGGAGGGTATGAGCTATGGTGAGCACTGTTAATTGTGTAAGACTGATGAATCACAGAGCTGTACCCCTGAAACAAATAATACGTTATATGTTACTAAAAAATAAAATGTGCATAAATGACAATACCAGTTTATTCTGCAAATTGTTTTTTTCATTCAATATTATTGTTTTAGATGTACGTCAGTTTTATTTCATTCACTTTAACTTCAATGTCATATTCCTTTTTTATGAATGTGTTATAACTTATTAAGCATTTCCCTACTAATGAAGTCCTAAATTTCTTTTCTCTCCTATAAACAATGATGTAGTGAACATCCTTGTATAAAGCTCTTTGTGTATAGGGCAACAGTTTCTCTCAGTTGTATACCTGAGTGGAATAGATGTGAGATAAGGTATATGTAGCCTTAAACTTAGTAGATAATTGCCAAATTTCTCTATGGTTCTATGATCGGTGTTTTGTGTTTTGCCGTTGTTCTATATCTTCATGTAAACACTTCATATTGTCATGCTTTAAAAATTTTAGCCAATCTGATGGGTGTGAAATGGTATCTCTTAATCTTTAAATTTGTGTTGCTTTGATTATTAGTGAAGCTGAACATCTTTCCATATGCTAAGGATCATTTCGGTTTTTTGTGATGCACAGGCTCATATAGTCTGCCAACCTATTTCTGTTGTTTTTTTCTTCTTCTAATGGATGTGTAGGATCCCCCTCTCTCCCCATATTCTGGGTATTAATCCTTTATCAGTTACATAAGTTGGAAACATTAATTTTGTTCATTGCCCAGTTCTCATTCTCTTGCAAGCTATTGGCTGCCTGCTTTTGCACATGCTTGATTTTTGAGATCACAGCAACTACATGGTGAAAATGGCTTGGGGGTGTATTTTGAAAAGCTTATGTGAATGGATGTTCCTTGACTCTAAGTTATCTGTCATAGGCTAAGGAATGTGTCTGTGAGAGGCCTATTTTGCTTACTCAAGGATCTCATTTGCTAATATAATTGTGCGGTGAAAGCAGAAGAATCCAGTGTAAGTGGAAAAAAACCTTAGTCACTACGAGTTGTTCGGGTGGCTCAGGGCTGAATATCAGGGGTGACTGGTTGCCCACTGCCATGATGAATCCTGGCATGATTTGCCTGGCTATTTTGACATTTTGTAGATCCAACATATTAGGAAGGACACCTTAGAGAAATTTATGCTCAAGTGGTCTTTTCTCTGCCCCCACACACCTCAGAGAGTCTGCACAAGGGCGTACTCATGGGAAGGCTGGATGCATTCATCAGAAGGTAGGGCAAAGCAGTGTCTTGGAGCGCTTTTAGTTTTCCAATGGGGAGAGTTCCTTTAAAGCTTTGTTTATCTCTCGGTGCCTTGCTAACCCCAAGAGAAAAAACCTTAGCTCAGGACAGGAAGCTCAGAGCACCCAAAAGGATGACTACACAGCTCAGGACTATTTATGTCTGCCTCTTACATGTCCCTCCATGCTATCCTCAGGAGGCCAGGAGGTGCTGATGCTCTAAGGGGGCCTAAATATACCATCACTCCCTAGGAAACCAATGAGTATGGCAGAAACTGAGCTCTGGGATCAATTATGTTGGTAAAACTACAAATGCAAGGGGGAGCCAAAAGTGTTGTGGCTTAGGAACTACTTGCTGAAGAAAAAAAAAACAAAAACAAAAACCAAACCTTGATGTTCCCTAGTAGAACCCCACGGCCCCAGGGGAGGTAACCCTGGCTGTCTGGTCGACTAGCCAGAGAGCTGGGCCTGAGTGGCTGGACACACCTTCTGTTCCAGTTGACTCACTTGAGTGACAAATTCTTCTCTCCCTCACAGTCCTCTCATCTTCAAAGGGAATTCATTAAGCCCCACAATGCATCGGCACTTGGCCAGGTGTTGTACTGGCCCATTAGGTAGACACAGGCCATGGCCTCAGGAGTGTGCCAAATGAGGTGCAGGACGGCAGCTGAGAGCTGTTGACATCCCCCAAGATGGCCCTGAAGCACTTTCTATAAACCCTCCAGCTGTTTCAAACTATTTGTGTGTGGCTCTCAGCACATGCTGTATTCTTCCTGCAGCCCCTTGCTTTAGCTCACTCTGTTCCCTTTGCACGGAATGCTCTTCTACTTGATACTCAGCTGCCAACTCCTGTGTGGGGCCTTCTCTGATAACCGCAGGCAGAACTGACTGCTCTGAATTCTGTGTCCTCATAGCACTCTGGATCATTGTTAATATTGCACATACCTTTTTGGGCCAGAATCAGCTGCTCAATGTTTATCTCCCCTAATGGATGCAATTTCTTGGAAGTGGATTCTCTGGCTTATTCATCTTTGTTCCCCTAGCAAGAATTTAGTAATTTAGTAGATCCTTATAAATGTATGCTGGATTAAATGCAGCAAGGGACACTACTCATGCTCCTATCTGATTCTATCCTCAGAGTATGACTGGAAGCAGGTCATGTCTCTCTGAGTTTTACTTTCCTTCTCTGTGAAATGGGTGGGGGAGGATAAATGAGAAAAACGGCCTCTAAGGTTTTCTGGCACTCTTATCTGTGATTTTTTAAGCTCTGATCTCCTTGTAGAAAACTGAGAGTTCCTCATAACTCTTTAAAAACCAGGGTGATGTTTTCATTTATGTGTATTGGAGGGCCTAGTGTTTTTTCCCCACCTCTAGTCTGTCATGTTTTAAAAATGTGTATTATTTAGCATCTTGCAAGTTCTCTGACTAAAGTTTCAAGAGGTTTCTGGGATTGGTTGATTGTAGGAAGTGTATAGCTTCTATCTCCCCTGTCTAATAAAATGGTTGAACTAAAAAAGAAGGATTTTTTAAAAATTTTAAAAGATTTTATTTATTTATCTGAGAGAGAAAGAAAGAGAGAGAGCATAAGCAGGGGGAGCGGCAGTGGAAGAGGGAGAAACAGGTTCCCTGCTGAACTGGGAGCTGGATATGGGGCTCGATACCAGGACCCTGGGATCACGACCTGAGCCAAAGACAGACACTTAACTTACTAAGCCACCCAGGTGCCCCTGAACTAATTGAGTCTTTGAAAGGAATTTCTGACTATATTTTCTAATGACTGTTGTCAGCTTGGATGTGTGTGGAAAGGGGTCACTGTGTCTCTGTGTGTGTCATCCCAGTGTCTCTCTTCTCACTAATGTAGCCATGTTGCTCATGCCATGCTCAACAGCATGTGATCAATGAGACCCATGCTACCCACTTCCTATGCTACGTCTCTGCCCCATGAGTTGCAGGTTTGGAACTTCCTTCATGGAGAGGATTCAGTAGCCCTCATATTCCTATTTTATGTATAGCTCTGATCTTCATAACCAGCCTATGAGCTGAGGGAGAACAGAGGTTATTATTGACCCATTTTGCAGGTGGAACTAAGGCTCAAAGAGGTGAAGTGACTTGCCCTAAAGCCAAGTAGCTAAGAAGACCTTCTAAGCCTGGCCCAGTGAGACCTATTTATTTGCCACGGTTCTGATTTTCATTGACTCCTTGAAAATTGCTTAGATTGCTGCTATATTGTCTGACCACTCTGAGGCTTGTTATCTGGTGAAACCAGAGGCAGGTGATTCTATCCAAAGGAAAGAAGGGGTCCTAACCCACTACTAATTTTGTGGGACCAAGAGGCTGTACTTATTAGTGAAGAGGGAATTCAAATGAGCTAGGATTGTCCATTTGGTGGTTTTTATCATTAGTATCTTACTATGCCAGTAAATGAGTTGTTGAAGCCTGAAAGCTTCAGAGGACTGGTGGGGGGGGGGGGCCATCTCAGGAGCACAGGATCTTACTGCCCTCCCCTGAATGCTACAAATCCAGCTCAGAGGGAGCATGACTTACTAATGCACCTCTCTGAGACTCAGCTTCTGTATCTATGAAGCAGGAACAATAAGCCCCTCCCAGCTTACCTTGGGTTGGTTGTGAGGGTCACCTCTTCTGATGGAGGTGGCCCTGCTCTGGAAGCTGAAAGTGCTGGGTGGAAATTCAGGGAACATCATGGTTACTCTTGTTATTATCCTGCCTTAACTGTGAATGGTCTCAGTGGAGGGAAGTAAGCCCAGCCCTGTGTTATTTTCCTAAAAGTGGCTCCAAGAAACATTATGCAAGAGGACACATAGCTGTAAAAGTGTGAATAACCACAGTTCCTGCCCTACCTGCCTGTCAGAACACCAAAGAGGATTAAGTTCGATAATGATGTAAGAGCATTTAAAAAATATAACAGTTGCTATTATCATGACATATTCTTTTTCCTCAAAGGCTAAAGGCAGCCCTTAATAACCTGAAAGGAATTTGTCCAAACCCTCTATGATGCTATTTCTGTTGTGGCCCTGCCTCATGTTGGTGTAAAGAGTGCTACTTAGCTGAAAAGCTGCGGGGGATGGGGGGTGGGGGGGAGGGCTAGGCTGGAATTCATCTGCTGAGATTTTGCTCCTCATACCTTTTGGATGCTCTTTTTTTTATTTTTTTTATTTTTAAAGATTTCATTTACTTATTTGAGAGAAAGAATGAGCGCGCGAGAGAGAGCATGAGCCAGGGTTAGGGGCAGAGGGAAGGGGAGAAGCAGACTCTCCCACTGAGCAGGGAGCCCGCTGCGGGGCTCGATCCCAGGACCCCAGGATCATGACCTGAGCCAAAGGCAGAAAACCGACTGAGCCACCCAGACACCCCTGGGATGCTCTTTTTGAATCAATGGCTCTAGTTTTCTGTAATGATCTGTAAGCTTCTGGCCCCCTTGGCTCTAACTGGTCCCTGAGGATCAATTCCCTTTCTGAAGAGGGCTTTTTTGTTGTTGTTTTCTTTCTTGTGCCTGGGGAAAAATAGTTACTCTCATAGACTGTAAAGAAAAACTCCTATTCAGGAGCTTAAAACATGTTTGGGAAGTAGATAGGGCCCAACCTTGGTGAAAACATACTTTTTACTTCCAAGGAGAAGTAGAGGCAACTTATAATATGGGACATACACTGAGAGTGGTATATTGTAAATAAAAAATGAAAGCCGTAAGAATGGTAAGAAAGCAAATCTTTATAAGACTTTGTATAGTTATCACTATACACAGTTGAACATTAATAGAACTCTGAGCTTCCTGGCAGGCAGGACAAAAAAGTAAACATGATGACTTATATAATTTTATTTTTCTGATTGAAGGGGGTGCCCTGATGGAATTTTTTCTTCTGGTACCAATTTTGAAAAGGAATTTAATACTGGGTGACCCTCAGGGGTAATGAATATGTCTATAGCAAGAGTTTTACAACAAATGCAGGAAAGTTCTTAAAGTTCCATCTCATTTCCCCTTTTGAACTCCAGGCTCATCATAAATACTGATGAAATTTTTTCACCTAGATATTCCAGAGTCACCTGAATATATTCCATACTGAACTTGTTAACTTCTTTCTGAAATTAGTTCATCCCCCTGTGTTCATTACCTCTGTTAAAGCGTCACATATACAAGCTGCCCTTGCCAGACAAATGGCAGCTTGTTTAGATTACTCTCCCCCAACCTCTAGCCCTTGCCCAGTCAATCCTGGGGACTCTGTGTCCTTGATTTTATTGAAGTCCCTCCCTGTCTCCCCACTTCCAACACCACTACTTTGGGCCAAGGCGCCCCATCTCTCACCTGAGCTGTTGCAATGGCTTCTTAACTTGCCTTCTTATTATTCCAACCTGTTCTCCACACTGCCTGTCTAGAGACTGATGTATAAAAAATGCAAACCTAATCTTTCTCAAAGCCTTGCCAAGGCTGCACCTTGTCTTCAAGGTGAAGCCTAAACTCCTGACATGGCAGATGAGGCCTTTCACATGCTGCTTACTTTCCAGCCCCAGCTGCTGCCACACCTCGTACACAGTCTCTAACACAGCCTGCTTGTTTCCTCAGGACACCACCCCCATTCCCGTCTCTATGCTTGGCACAGGCTCTTCCTTCTTCCCAGAAATCCCCCCTTCTTTGAAAACCTGGTGTCCTCCATTCTGGAAAGCTTTTCTGATCCCCTCTTAATACTCCCCATGGTTAGGTTCTGCCCCCTCTGCATCCCTCAGTACCTGGGATATCTCACTTATACTTACCACGCACTGCTGTAACTGCTTAGTTCCTGAGTCCTCTAAGAATATCAGCTCCTTAAAGACAGAAATGGAATCCCACTCATCCTAGATTACCTAGGTTCTGTACATGTGCCTGATATAGTTGGAGTCTGATGAGTAGTTGTTGACCAAAAGGGTGGACGGAAAAACAGAACCCTGAGGTAGAGTCTGGGATATGTTGACTAGTGATGCAGGGATCATCGGAACTTCCTGTAAGATATCTGGAGGAGCAGGTCCATAGACTGAGCTTTAGATAAATCTCTCTGAGATCATCTGTCTCTCTGCGGTAATCTTTGGTAGGATCTGGAGGCAGACGATGAATGATTTTGCTGTTGCAAAGTCCTCAGTGGATGACCTACTGTGTGCCTGACCTGGCGACCTGCATATCTTGACCATCCTGTGTGTGTGTGTGTGTGTGTGGGTGGGTGGGTGTGGACAATAATATTATATTAAGGGAAGGAAGAAGCCTAACCAAGAAATGGATTATAAGGGTGTTTCCCTGCACACCCAGGGTTTCCTTTAAGAGAGATTGCTTTCTATCAAGCACCTGGCACGCCATCAATGGAGAACTCTTTCTTTGCGTCCCTCCATCAAGTTTCACATCATAGAGAGTTTTTGTCAAGTGCACCTGAATTAATGGGGGCACTTGTTTAAAATGCAGATTCCTCAGCACCCCCCTCCCCTCAAAATACCCCTGCCTCAAAGATGTTCTCAAAGTTGGCTGGGGAAATTTTTCCAGCAGGCCCTGTTGCCTAGCTCCTCGGTGGTACTGTGACAGCTCTACATTGGCAGAACCTGGGCTCGATCTTGCATTTCACCTCCATAGGCCATTTGGTGTGGAGCTTTGTGGGCACAACATGTTTCCAATGTTCCTGGGCTTGGTGCCATAGAGCGAGAGACCCCAGAGGCTGGGGGGGGGCATTCTCATGCCACACAGGCCCCACCTGAGTGTGGCTCTCCTTGGCAAAGACACCGAGAGGGTGTCCAGATGGATGGTGCTAGTTCCTGTGCAGGACTTGGCCAGCACAACATAGGTTGGTAATTATTATGAATAATAATGTCTAGCCATCACTATTTGAAATAAATAATAATCATTCATGGCCAAGTAGGATTTTGCTGTTCTCAAAACTCTTGAATTGCATTATCTCCTGTGATCTCACAATAGTCCTGTGAAGCAGGGTTATTCCCATTTTACAGATGCAGAAACTGAGACTCAGAGAAGGCAGCAAGGTGACTTGTCCAAGTTCACACAGATGGAATTGCTACCACTTGAAGTCAGGTTTTCTCACTCTGTTTTAGGCTATGTTCCATTCCGCCTTGCTTGCTGATCTCTTATGCTATCAGATTTGAAAGCTGAGGAACATTATTAAGAATGATACATCCATATTTGAGGGCTCAACAATGTCCATAAAGAAATTTATGATTATGATTTGCTATAAAAATGCCAAGTACGAATTTAAATAAAATAAGAATTCCCATTTTTTTTAATTATTGTTGGAGCAGACTCTGTGGCTCTGTTAAAACTTTAGTCCTGTGGGTCAAGAAGGCTCCCCAAGTTCATTGTACTGATCTAAGCAGTCAGCAATGTTTCTGTGCTGTGCTGCAGCTGGCTTGCGCCCATTAGTGAAAGCCAGTTGTGGGCAGCTCTTCTTTACTCCATGGCTTAGTGATGGCACTTTGCTAGCTTGAAATTAGCCATGGTGCAAGAATTTACACCATGGAAATCAGCAAACGCTACAATTCAGGGCTTTTCCATCCCAGAGAACGTCATTAAACATTTACCAGCACATCACTGCTTACAGCTAACAGTGACTTGACTCAAACTAGAAGTTCAAAAGTTCTCCTCTGTCATCTGCGTGGTGCGTGGGACCATCTTCAGTGTTGATTTTTCTTCTAACCACAAGTCATACCCCATTCATGGGATCATGACATTCCTTAAATAAGAGGCTCTTTCTGTCTGAGCTTGCAAAATCAGATGAATGGGTTTCTACTAATAGGTTCTCAGATTTGTATAGTTTGCAAAGTGTTTTCACATCCCTAATCATGTCTGCGCTCTGTGTGGTCTAGGGGACAGCTGCCTTCTCCTCTTGTTAGAGAGGAAGAGCCTGAAGATCTGACAGATGATGTGACCGCTCCCAGAATCATAGGCCTAGCAAGTGGCAGCCAGGGGTTTGGACTGGGTCTTCTGCCTCCTTATTTTGTGATCTTTCCCCTTGTACTAGGTCCCTCCTTCACTCTTTTAACACCTATAATACTTCCAGCTCAGGTTACTGTCTGGGGCAAAGAGAAGGATGCCTAGCAGCAGCCTGGGCTATAACCTTTGTCCTAACCCTTCACAGAAAAGGACAGACACGTTAGCTTGGGAGGGTCTGAAAATAATTGCTAGCTTCACTTTACTGATCCCGTGCAAGGAAAGGAGTCTACTTTCACTCCCCTTTAGTCCTTGGTTCTGCCTTTGGTTCCTTTAAAAATGTTTATGGGGACCTTGTGTCTTTGGGTCCTGCTGTAAGTCCTGCCCTCAGCAGGACTTTGGGGCCTCCTAAGTGACTGGCATTAATGCCCTGCTTCCCCTGTTGCACAACTCCCAGCTTCTCCACTGCCCAGTGATGGAATTATTGATTGGTAAGCATTTCACAACACATTTTCAAAACATGCTGAAGGTCAAGAATGAATGACTCATGGGCAGTCACATTTCTTTCTGCCTCAGCCCCTCTCTATTATATTAGTGAGGCTGGTTAATGGAAGTCACTGAAGAAACTGAGGTCAAAGTTGACTGTTCCAACCCTGACCTGTAGGACTCTTAAGTGACTTGAAAACATGATTCTTGATCTTCTATTTTTCAGCAGATTAATCTGCTGAATCACTTTGATCTTCAATACCAAAGACTCTAAGATGGGAATGAAAGGATTTCAGTGCTGATTTTGCCGCAACTTGTCCTAGAGTATTAGAGGGCTGGAGTACCAGAGAGGTACTCAGCTGAAGAAAAAGGCTTGGGTGATATGCAGGGGGAACTTTGCTCTGATACCTGTGATTCTGTATCAGCCCTTTGGAGAACAAAGCCAAATCCCTGCTCCAGGCTTGTAGATAATTACTCACCTCTGTGCTTGAGGCCAGAAAGAGCTCTGTGTGGGACAGTGTGGAAGAATGTCTTAGAGCATGGTAGCAGAGAGAATTCCACATCAGGAGGCAGGCGATCTGGGTTAACTCTCAACTTTGCCACCTAGGATTTGAATATACCAACAAGTTGCTAGACCTATTAGGGCCTCAGTTTCTTCACCTATAAAATGGAGATGGTGACAAATGCTTTCTTTCAGCAGGCTCTTTCAAAGGTCAAGTGATATAATGCATGTGAACTTTTTTCGGTACAAACTATAATGTGTGGAAAGGCCTACAGTATAGTTCTACATGGGCTAGTTGAAAGTTTTGGGAGAATGAGTGTCAAGGGCACATTGTTTTTCTTCTTGATGTGAAAACTTGTCTTCACCACCCCCCACCCCCCAATCCCCCCACCCCCCCCACCCCCGCCAGAATATAATCCAATTTGCAGAATTAGTTCCTATATGCCTTTTCAGGAGCAATCGTGGGATTGCAAATTTCTTAAGAGTTCTCCTGTAGGTTGTTAGAGTTTAAGTACACTGAAGGTCCTATAATTCTAATATAATATGATCCCAGAACTAAGAAGTGTGATGAAGTGAAAGTATTAGTGATGTCTGCACCCCCCTGACTCGGCAGCATAGCCCCCTCCCCACCTGTATTCCCACACGTTCGACCTCTCCAAGCTGTGTGAGCAGCGTTTCTCCCCTATTCCTGACTAGAGAATGAGCCAGTAAAAAAGGAAGCAAATTCAGTTATGTAAAGCATATCCTGGGTGAGGAAAGGCAAGTATGTGTTTCGACTTGATTGAAATTGCTTTTTCCCCCCCACCACTTTGTCCTCTTGTCAGGACAGGTCAGAACTTACCCAGACCTTGGCAGTCCCTGCTCTCACCCCCTCATTGTACTGAAGAGCAACGCAGGCTTAGAGCCTAGAGGTGACTTCATCAGGGTCATAGAGCCAGCTTGGGGCAGAATCAGGATTCAAGCACCCGTTTCCGGACTTCTCCTGTCTCCTATCTCCATTACAACATGTGTGGAGAGAACACGGAGAATCTAAAAGAAGAAATAAAAAAGCATAGATCCTTATGGAATATCTTGGGTTACTGGTTTTCAAGGACAGTTTTATGGCTATAAAGACAGCGGTGGTGCCTTGAGAGCAATGGTAGCTAGAGTGAATGAACTTATATAATAAACATTTATCACAGAACAAGTGTCATCCAACACGTGGTAGATCTCAGCATTGGAGCCAAAGTTGCTTTTATTGTCAAAGAAAGGAAAGGGAAAGGAACTTGGCTGAACAAAGCCTGGAAGACTTTTTACTAGAAAATTCAGAGGCAATTTCTGGAGGAATGGGAACACATTTCCAAAGACTTCTAAAATTTATTTAAATGTGATTGGGTGAATTTAGTCGTTAAAGAAGTGAAGGGCACTAAGGATCGTTTGGTTCCTGAGGCCTCTTCCAGACAGGTCTCTTCTGTCTGCCTTGGTCACCAGGCCCTAGGAGCCTCAAGTTGGGCAGGCCCAGAGGTTTCGCAGAGCAATGTCTGAGGTTGATGGTTTCCATTTAGGCTCCCATGCAAACACATACCAAAACACTCGTGGTTCTCACTGAGATCTCTTCTTATTAGCAGAACATGACCAAAGTCAAAGAGACATGGACCATTTGTCTTTCCAACTGAGTCCATCCAGGCAAAGTGGATTCTTCGGCCTATTTTGGAGGTCAGCCTACATCAACAGAATGGGACATTTGCCAAATACACGGTCACTTCCCTTTGGCTACCCACAAATTTTTGAACTGCAAAAGCTGTTCATTTATTTTCTCACCTAATAGTTATGATTAAGGGAGCACTGACCTAGAAATTCTCCGCAGGTATAACGAGCTCTCCACACCTCAGTTTTCCCACCCGTATGAGACTATCCATTATCTGCCTGGTGGGCCTCACCTAGATGCTGTGAGCATCCAGTGAATGACGTGCAGAAGTGCTGTTTCAACTCTAAAGCCTGCCATGAGGGTAAAAGTTTGTTGCTACTACTCTGTTCCCAACAGTGTGTTAGGCTCCAGGTGGGTTACAGAAGAAATAAAAGAAATGGTCCTTTCCCCTCCTGGGTTGGGGAACGAGGACACACCCAAACAAAACAGAGATGCAAGGTTGTATTTACTACTTCAGTGGTAGCTAATGACTCTGATACCTCTAGGAGAGTAGAGAAGAGGGAAATCATGAACAGGCTGCAGAATTGGGAATGCCTCTTGGAGGAGGTGAGGCTTGAGTTGGGTGATGAAGTAGACAGAGAAGACGGAGAAGGTCTTTATGGGTGTGGTGCCCCTGAGTCACCTAGTGGAGGGTTTTCTTGGTAGATCAATCTACTTGGAGTTGGAACTCCCAGTCAAGCTGGAGTTATGGATTTAAGAATTTGAGCAGAGTTATGGGAAAGGGAAAGTCAGAGCAATCTGCAGATCAACCATAGGTTATGATGACTGGGGAGGCCTCACATGTGAAGGATGGACTTGTGAGGAGACAGAGGAGGCAAGAGGGCTACAGCAGGGGCATGGTGTGCTTCTGCACCAAACCAGATGAAATGGTAAGAAAAAAAAAAATGCATGTAAGTGAAAGGTACTTCTGTGTGTAGAGGGAGGACAAGTCATGTTATTAACCCTTTCTCTTCTCTTGATGTCTAAACGTTAGGATTGAGTTAAATTGGGCAAGGAGGGGCAAAAAATGGGAGTGTCTTTATATGTACACTGGAAGATTTTTGAAAACCCAAATTGGTCTCACAGTGTCTATTTGTATACCTATCAAAAAGGATGTGAAGTTGCTGGCTAATCCATAGAATGACAGGTTTTCGGAGTCGGAGAGGACCTTAAAGGTTAGCTGGCCACATGGTGGTCAATGTCAGAATTTCTGCTCCAGTATCCCCAGAAAATGCTCATTTCTCTTCTTCTCAAACCTCTCTATCAAGGGAGTTCATTACTACTTGAAGAAGACCTTCCCAGGACTGGATATGTCTTGAGCTTCACAATATTTTTATTTGGAACTTTTATGAATTTCCCTGACTGGCTTTCTCATTGGGCCCCAGGGTCACACAGAACATTTAAAAGTCTTTTTACATCTTCTGGATTCAGCCATTTAATTGAAGATGCAGGCCCTCTCTTCCCAAATGCATCTCATCAACCTCATTTATAAATTACCTTTTACATTGGCTAACTAAAGTGCTGTAAAATTTCATCATTTCCATTTTTATTTATCACTCTCCCCAAAGACAACAGAGCTGGATTCTGGATCTTACAGGAAAAAAAAAAAATTAATTAATTAATTAATTAATACGACTCAATTGTGGGATCCTTCTTATCCTTCTTTTTTTACTTTAAGAAAGTAAATTGTGGGATTTTTTGAGGGGGGGCACCTTGCACAAAAGTCAGGTCCTATGAACTTGTGAAATAGGTATTGTCATCTCTTTCCTTTTTGAACTCATCAGCTGGATATCTTCCAGGGATTTGGTGTCAGAAATCAAATCTGATGAGTGAGAAGTTTGACCAGACTCAGAACAGCCTTGCCAGATTGCAAATAGAGCAGGTGGAGTCGGGTCTGTTAGAGGGGTTGACAAAAATGAAGCTTATGATGGACAGAGTGTGTATCTGAGGCACACAAGGGCTTCAGTCAGTAGAGGTTGATATTAATAAGATATAAAACCACCAGAAATAACAATAGTAGTCAACAACCAGGCAGACCCTGAAACTTCTTAACTGATCCCAAGGGAAGGAGATCTGTATAAACACACCATTGTCTTAGGATGGTCTTCCTTGTTGCCTAAGCGATTTATATGGCCATGCCTGTTTCAGGCTGTGTTATAGCAAAACTTTAGCACCCGCTTTAAAAGTTCAGAGTAGAAAAGAGAGTCTTAACCAGAACATAGAAAATGCTCCATCATGTCAAAACATACAAGCAAACAAACAAGAAGCAGGTCAGTTTTCTCTTTTTGGCACTGTGTGGGACCATATGCTTCCAGAGATGAGGATTTAAAAATAGCCTGTCACACAGCTCACAGTGTAGCCCTGGGACACACTGGGGGTGGGAAGGATTGCCTCACACTTAATAATAGTGACACTTCACATTTATACCAACCTAAGTAACTAAGAGTACTTTCCAGTTATTTGATTTCTTTCTTTCTTTTTGTTTTTCTTCAAAAAATCGAATCTTCCTGATGTCCCTGTAAGCTGAGTAGGGGGTGGTACAATTCTTCCCACTGTACAGAGAAGGTGACTGAGTTATCAAAAGGTTAAGTCACTAACTCGGGATCATAGACTGACTCAGGAATTAGTGCTGTGCGGTTCTGAACACAATGGGCTGGGGGCCACAGCAACATCCTGAGCTGTGAGAGCCACGAGTTCATAGGATGTTGCACAAAAAAGAAAGAGGGTTGCTTCCCTTTGCTTCTGTTTTGAAACACATTTGCCTTTCATTGTACGCGTTTCGTCAGTTTCCAGTTCTAAGGCAAATTGCTTACAAGCCATGGTGACCTATATTTGCAGACCAATTTACAGAATCTTAGTAACAATGTGATTTATCTTTTCTCCAGAATTCCTTACACTGGAGATGGTCTTACACTTACCATCTCATCAGTCATTTAGGCAAGGCCAGCATTCTGATGAGCGGGATCAGAGGCTCAGAGTGGGCGGGGGGAGCCTTTTCACCTGGTAGGGGGGACAGACGCTGACCAACAAGCAGATCTTCTGTCTGCAGGTCTGAGCTGGTTTCCCGCTGACCACACTGTACCCTACGTCTAAGCACTGCCGAGAGACTTGGTTACCAGGGAATATGTCTTCCTTTGTGCTCGGGAGTGCCTCTGCCACCCAATTTGGCGCCCAACACTCAACATCACCCGAAAGGGGGGATTCTAGATGCGGCAAAAACAAGTCAGTGACAAGCTCCCTTTCTGGAGGAAGGGCCATTCTTGTTCTGATCATTCTGGCAGATGATTTGGAGTTAGGTGGAGTCTGGTGAGGTTGTGTTACTGACCAGCCTTAGCGCCTAATCCGCCCCTACCTCCCGCTGCTTTACCAGAACTATTCTCTTGCCAATACGCTAAATTCTCTTGCTGCTTTCCCCTTCACTGGGCCAAGCCCGAGTCCTGGTGAAATGTAACCACCCTCTCCTCCTTTGCTTGTATCTAAGCAGCAAAATGTTGTTAAACATTGTACACCACGCTGGAAGCCGCTTACTTTAAATTTAAGACTGCAGCGCCCAAAGGCTGAAGGGCCCTGTAATACTTCAGCAAATTTGCTTTTTCAATCTCTGAATCAACCCTTTTACACCTTTCCCTCCCTCCCTAAATCTCCACTATGATGTACCCTTTCCATCTTCCAGGATGATGACTCTCCTTGTTATTCGAGGACAGTTATTCCATCTTTCCACCACCAACGTCTTTACCTACCTGCATCTGTACCTGCATATACTGCCTCCCACAGGTAGTGTTGCTGTTTCTAAATAAAGGTGATTCTTCCATTTGTCTTCTGGATTCTACCTCCTTTTACTTACTTTTCTCCAGCAACATCATTTTCCCTTGTCCTGTTACATCCATCTCATCAACCTACAAAGATGCCTGTATAGTAACCATTAAAAAGCAACTCTCCCTTGATCCTCCAGCTTCCACCCCTTTCTTTGATGCCTTTATAAAAACTTCAAAAATAAGATCTACTTTCCCTGTCTCCTCTTCTTCAGCTCCCATCCTCTCCTCAACTCTGTTTCCATTTTTTTTTTCCAGATCCTATTACTCCACTTAAGCAGCCCTTATCAAGGTCACCAATGATCTACCTGTTTCTAAAACTCACATGGACTCAACTCACTGGACTGTTTAGAATTGGACATGGTCGATCCCTGGTACGTTTTTGAACATTTCTTTCTCTGGGCTTTTGTGATTCCACTCTCCCCTGGTTTGACCTTACCCTCCTGTCTCCTTGTCTGGCTCTTCCACCTCTACATCAAATTTTGGAGTGCTCTGAGGTTCTTGTCTCTGTTCTGTCTAAACTCTTCCCAGATGAACTCATTGGGTCTCATGGCTTTAATACACCATCTGTATGCAGATAACTCCAAATCTCTATCTCCACCTGACTTCTCCCTTGAGTTCCAGACTTGCTAACTATGATTGTATATCTAACAGGCATTTCACACAAACTACCGCCCAAACCAAACAACTGATGTACTCCTCCCCCACGCCCAGTTCCTCCTTCCCAAGTCTTCCCTTGAGTAAGTTGTCCTGAACCACCCACATATTTGTTCAGAGAATATACCCACGTCGTTCTAATTTATTTTTATTTCCCTTAAACCCCATGTTTAATCCATCAGCAAGTCCTATTGACCTTAGATCTAAAATATATGCCAATTCAGATTATTTTTCATCATCTCTACTGCTAGCCATTTTATTTCAAGCTATCATCACATTGTTCATGTCCAGATTTTTTTTCCCTATACTCACCTTTCACGTAGTAGCCAGAATAATGTTTCTAAGACCATAAGTTATAATGTCACCTGTCTGCTAAACTCTCTTACCATGAGTATAAAACTCTATAGGGCCTGGCCCTTGACTACTTGTCCAGCATCATCTCCCTTCACTCTGGGCTTCATCCACAATGTTTACATTTTGTGAATATTTCATCCACAATGTTCACATTTTGTGGCTTGTTTTCCTCCCTCAAATCTGCCAATACTTTCCAATCTGAGGAACTTTGCACTTGCTTTTCCTTATGTTGGAATGATCTTCTTCCAGATCTCCGATGGCTACTTCATCTTGTCATTCTGGCCTCAGAACAAATGTCATTCCAGTAGACAAATTCACCTGACTGATGTTGCTAAGGTATTCTTCTCTAGAACCAAGTAAATGAATATTCTACCTCTATCCCTGCCCCCTGCTGAGAGGAGAGTTTTCCTTTAGTTAAATCCTAGTGAATTATACCCTCAACTTTAGTGGTGAATCAGTATAAAAACTGACATTGAAATTTGTGACTACATTGTCCCTTGGGGTTTCTGAAGACATCATTTGCTCTGTCACTCAGTAATCTTTTCTATATGGCCCTCTATGAGGAATTCTTTTAGGTCTAAGAGCTAAAAAAGCTTTGCTTCCCTTGAGAAACTGGTCATGACACAACTGGCTTTTCTTTGGTTTCTCTCTCTTTCTCTCTCCCTCTCTCTCTTTTGGCTTAATAGCACAAAGCTTAGAGCCAAAATTTTACCTTAATTATTGCAAACGTGTAGGACTGTAGGACCTGGTTACCTATCTAGATAGTTTCGTCCAACAGAACTTTCTACAAACATGGCAATATTCTATATCTGCAATGCCCAATAAGTAGCCACTAACCACATGTGGCTGTTGAGCCCTTGAAATGTGGCCAGTGACACTGAGGAAATAAATTTTTATTGTATTTATTTTTTTCTTAATTCAAACTTAAATAGACACATGTGCCTGCTGGCTACTACATTGGACAGCACAGGCCTGGATATCCTGGTCTAAGATACTAGAATTTATTTTTATGCACACTTCATTATTCATTATTGTATTTCCGATAAGTTGCCTCCATCCTTTGTGGCTGGTAGGAGAAAAAGAAAGGAAGAAAACACATCTAAATGAGTAATTGACTTTGCAGGGCAAGTCAGCATGTTTATAGGTTTGGGTGACATGATCAGTGCATGCAGACAATGAGTCTTAAATCCTATTTCCCTTTGTGAGCTCTGTGGAAAGGGCACCTGCAGCAAGTCTGAGATCCAAGTTCCAGTCTTCGTTTTGCTGTTGAACATGCTGTGTGGGTCTGAGTGAAGCAGAGATTCAGTATGTTCACATGTAAAATGGGACTTCTGGATTGATGACCTGGTGCCTTTGGCATTGCCAGACGTGTAGCCAGGCCCATTCCCATTACTTCTGAAGTCCAGGAATCTGGCCCTTGGCTACTCCCTTGGAATATGAGGCAAACCTTTAGAAGGTCATCTCATTCATGCCTGCTCCTAAGGCAGGGTCACTGGTAAATGAATTTAAAACAAATATGAATAGTCCAGTCTTCAAAATGTCATCAGGGAAGGAGGACCCACCCTAAATACTTGGAAGTTGGATGCTTTTTAACACAGAGATAGATCATTCCCTTTATTATATGAAAGCACAAGACTGAAATCAGAAGACATGGACTCTAGTGTCAGCTCAGCTACTAACAAGCTGCATGATTTTGGTCAAGTCAAAGTTTCCTTTTCTCTCAAAGGAGAATATTAGACCAGATGATTTTTAATTTCCTGTCTTGTGCTAGCCATAATAATAATAGGTAACATTTATTGAATCTTTAGAACATGCTGAGGTGCATTACCTTATTTAGTCCTATAGAGGTTGAGAATATTACTATTTCCATTTCCAAGACAGAGAAACTGAGCTTCAGTGTATCCCAAGGGAACAGATTTGGCAAATGTGGGATTCTCTACCTGAGTCCCATGATCTACTTTCAGAAGTCACCTTCCTACCTGTTCGTCCTTCTCTAGAATTTTGTGTTTTTTCTATAGGCCAGAACACCATTGCTTCTCTGGTTAAACAAAGAGTTGTCGCAATCCTTTCAATCAGAGCGTCCCAAATCTGGGCCCAAATATTGTCTCCCCAGACTTTGGAAGGCCAGGAAAGGCCGAGTACAGCCAAGATTAATGGGGGGTTACCACCAGGCAAGAGCAGCCTTATTCATTTGCCCAGTATGCTGTACAAATAATAACCATTTTCTAAGTCTGCTGTGATATGAAAAATGCTGGGAAGCATGTGGACTTAGGCATATGTAATGACCCACTGGCAGGGTTTAGCTTGGGCTTCTCACAAGTCATATTGCACACATTTCACAAGACCTTATCATGAGGGGATGCTCTATCCCACAAACCTCAATCATCACTCCCTGAGAGTAGGACATCTCAGTCATCCCTGTATCTCCCAACATGTCCTTCTTGGAACCTGGCCCTAAGCTGATCCTCAATAAAGAGCTTATTTTGTTAGTTGATAGAGCAGTATCCTGATGTTGGTTAGAATCCTCCAAAGTTAGAGCCAGAAGGAGCTTTAGAAATGTTAAGTCAACCCTGAAGAGGGTAGAGGATTTTCTCAAGGTCACTTCAAAGTTGGAACTAAAATTCTGCTCTCCCTCATGCCCAGTCCAGGCCCTGTCCTTATCAGACTAGTAGTCAGAACTATGTCCTTAGGAAATGAGGCAGGGACAACATAACTGAAATTTCACCCTGCCTCTGCAGATGTCAGGAGCAATGGAGCGCCAGCAGAAGGAGAACCGACCTCCCCTGCCTCCATCAAAGGCCACAGACACATGAGAACCATCCAGCTTAGCCTGAGCCACACGCCCTGAGGCTATAGCAGTGCACAGGAAAGTGAGAGGAAGTGGAAACGTGCGAGTGGAGGGCTCAAAGCAACGGGCTCACCACCGGAAAAAAAAAATAAAAATAAACACGCTCAGAAATAGTGTAACTGATATGCAAAGAAGATCAAAACAAGGGTTTTAAAATATCTTGGCTTCTTTAGAGGAGGTGGGGATGGTAAATGAAGCGAGGTTGCAAATGTGTGTTAAGGGAGGGGAAAGGTTATGTGGAAGGTTCACAGCAGCCTGCCGGGCCACCGGATCCTGAAAGCCAAGGGTATTCAGATGAGAATGTGGGATGTATACATTCCCATGGGTAACTTGGAGGGAGGCATGGACTTAGGAGCAAAATCCCTGGAACCCCTCAGCCCCAAACTCCTCCCTCCCCTAATCTTGTTGCTGTTCCTTGAAAATCTGCCCCTTTTGGAGTCATGGCCATTTGTCCCAGGGCAGGGCATTGAAGCTCAGACAAACCGGCAGTGAAGGCACCCTGAAGTCAACCCAACTTGGCTGAACTTCAAGGCTTAAGTAGCAGTTTGGAACAAATGTTCCGGCGTTAAGGACTGAGGCTGAACAAACTCACGGGAGACAAATTCCCTAATCTTGCAAAGTATAATTCCCTTTCCTTTCAGTCTGTTGGGAAGAGCTACCAAAATGCGCTCTCTTTTAAAGGAAAGGTTTTGTTTTGAAACTGGTTCCTGAAATGAGACACCAGAAGTTTGGTGATGGCTGTGCTGCCTGTTTATAGTCTCCCTTTGCCAATTTAACAAGCCCTAATAATAGCTCGAGGGTCATGGGACATTTCCAGCATCAGACAGCCATCAGTCAACAGCAAAAGGTACAAAAGGGAGTGTTCACTCTTCTATGGACCCAAAAGGTCTCATGGATTTTCACAGACGAAAGACACTGGGCAGGGTTGGGGAGAAGGGAGTGGCCCGGGCTTTGGAAATTAACCATCCTTCATATAGGTCTGATACTGACACTTACAAAGCACATTTACATCTATTACCCAATGAGATGGACTGAGTAGGGGCAATCATACACATTTTCCAGTTGAGGAATCGGACGCTCTGATGTGAAATGGTACAAGGACTCTATTCCCAGTGCTCTATGCTTATTGTGGGAGCCAGAGATGGAAATCAGGCTCTTTGGGTCTGCACTTGAGCTATCCCTCTCCATACCTTCCTCCTCATCCCTTTCTCCTTCCTCCTCCTTTTTTTTTTTTTTAAAGATTTTATTTATTTATTTGACAGAGAGAGACACAGTGAGAGAGGGAACACAAGCAGGGGGAGGGGGAGAGGGAGAAGCAGGCTTCCAGCGGAGCAGGGAGCCCGATGCGGGACTCGATCCCGGGACCCTGAGATCATGACCTGAGCCGAAGGCAGACGCTTAACGGCTGAGCCACCCAGGCGCTCCTCCTTCCTCCTCTTTTGACAAAGAAGGGCACATTTAATAATTTAGGGATGGAATAGGAGGGTTTTTTTAATGTTTGACCCCCAATTTTTTCTATTGTGCTTCTTGTTTAGTCATGAGAAGGCGGATCCTACCCCAGACTCTTCCTGAACCTGATGTTTAGTAGGTAGCCACCAACAGATGCATGTGATGACCCTTTTCTAGCACACAAAGCCCAGCCAGCCTTGGGCTGAGGTGGAGACAGATGGTAGAGTCGGGCTTCAGTTTCTATCTGATGCAGGTTTGCTCCCCAGGTCCGGAGAGCAGTGTGGTTGACACAGTCTGTGGAATTTCACAAGGTAGAGTTTACTATGGGCTGAGGCTTTCCAGGAGAGACTTTTAGCAGGAGGAAGCCCTAGTGAAGCAGCGTCTGAGAGGGTACATCTGGGTTGAAGCACGGGGAGGTCTAGAGAGGCAACAGGATAAAGACCCAAAGGTTTAAAGTACACAGCGCATTGTAGGAAATTCAAAAAAGATCTGCCAAACTGAAGCCATGGAATTAATGTTGAGGGGACACTTTGGAGTCACAGCATGGAGGACTTTGAAATACCAGCTGAATCATCATGATTTTATTCTGCAGGCATTTAGGAGGCTCGGAAGCTTTGTGAAGGTGAGGATAGTGTGAGAAAACTGGTGTTCTAAAAAGCTCCTTTTGTTGGGTATGTGAGATGGATAATAAGGAAAGCAGCTGGGAAAAGAAAGACCATATGGGCAGTGTATTTGGGGTCAGGGGGCTGACTGTACTGCTTTCTAACCATGTAAACTTGCTCAGATCAGTTCCAGATACGTGCATAAATATATAGGATTAGCTACTTCTCTAATCTGAACACCTGTCCTGCTTATCCTTCAGAGAGGACCTGGACATCACTTACAATGAGGCTAAAATGATTTATAAACTATAAAACTTCAGAACGAACATAGGAGAGAATGCCCCAGGCTGGCTGGATGCAATGGAAACGAGTGTTGGTTGGTGGCCATGGGGATGGGTGGTTGGGGGTGCTGTTGAGTGAATGGTTAAGTCTCCATTTGGGGGCATCTTCCCTCTGGAGGGATATCATATTTCCTCCCCGGCACATCCTGTGTCACCTGGCACAGACTGGGGGCTAGCAGAAGATTAAGGTGACTGGTTAGGAGTCAAAGACCAGAAATCCCATAGGTCCCTAGTAACTTCCTCAAGGGAAAGAAAGAAATACAAAGCTAGCTTTTCAATCTTGAGCTTGAAGTACAAATAAACAGTTCAGTTACTGTTTTGCAGAGTTGCCGAGTAATGATGAAGGGCAAAGAAGAGTCAGTTTGCACAAGGTGATTGCTCAATGCAAAGGTCTTGCCAGTGGAGGTGTCCGGGAAGGTGCAAGCAGAAGTCAGCTCAGCTGTTCTCAGGAGCTGCTCCTTGGAAGGCAGTCCACAGCCTCATGGAAAGAAGGGTTAACACAAATGAGTGAAATGAAAACTGTGGAATTGAGACTAGGTTAGGAGGGGTGAGAGAGAGAGCCATCTGGGCTTTCAGCCAGCCCTGGGCTTCCAGTGGAAGTATTTCACAACCCCTCCTTTCTTCGTGGGTTATATCCTTGGAGTGAACAGCCCAGGGGGGCATCTTGGGGGGGAGTAGACAGTACGCTGGACTGAGCAGCGGAGTTCTGTGTTCAAGCCCTGGCTCCATCACCACCTGGTCGTGTGACCCTCTCTTTCGGGGCTGGGGTCAGAACAGACGGCTTGATCCCTGGGATCCTGAGAGGTGGGGGACAGGCCAGCCTGTCTCTTCAGATTGAAATTCACAGAGGACAGCAACTGTGAGTGAACTGACCTACGGCCCAGGGTGACGGAGTCCTGTGACCATGATGGCAACATGGGGAATTTCAAACAAGGTCAGCTTGGGGCAGAGGCAACTGTGTGCCTGCCAACCCAGGCTTGCAGTTCAGATGAATCGGAGAGCTGGGAGCCCTCTGAGTTCACCCTCATCAAGCTGTGGAGCTCCATGTAATGCGGAGGAGAATTTCCCTGATGAACTCCACACACAGGAGCAGCGTCTTCCTTTTGAGCTGGGGACAGCCCAAGTCATTTCCTTCCTACCCCCATTTTCCTTCTGCAAGCCCCAGAACATAGGAGTCCTTCCCCTCCACTTCTCCCATTTCCCAAGCAGAGTCTCAGTGACAAAAGCACTTGCCCTCTTGCACACACTTCCCCTGTTCTTTCTGGTGACTGACCACAGCACCGGTCCAGGCTTTGAGAAGCAGGGTGTGGGGCATGAGGGCACAGTTCACGAGCTGGTCCCTGTGGCTGCCCAGGCTGTGCCACGTGTCCTCACAGGCCCAGTGCCACAGTGAGCAACTCTGTCTCGCTTCTAAAGAGGGACCCATTACTCCTGAGCAGCTCAGGAGCACCATCGACGTTCTCTGCCCCCCCCCCCCCCCAGGGCCCAGGGGAACATCCAAATGGAAGAAACTTTGACTGAGCACCTACTAAACACCAGGATCCATTTTTAGACAAGACAAAGGATCCAGAGGTCAGTCATAGCTCCTGCTTCCAAAAGGAGAGACAGGGTAAGTGGGAAAACCACGATAATACCATGCAGAATGTGAGCACGGTCACAAATTCAGAAAGACTTCAAACAAAGGAGAAGTGGCGCTCAGTTGGGAGCTCTCAGAAGGCTGTGATGACTTGAGATAGAACAATCATGCCCATCACCTTTATTATTATGGCTATTATTATAACCAACTTTTACTGAGCTCTTAGTA
The DNA here is from genome assembly GCF_002201575.2 of Neomonachus schauinslandi. Lineage (NCBI taxonomy): Eukaryota > Metazoa > Chordata > Mammalia > Carnivora > Phocidae > Neomonachus > Neomonachus schauinslandi. The sequence goes on from NC_058403.1 coordinate 77,519,008, forward strand.
TGTTCAAGGTACTGGGCTAAACCCTTGTACAGTACCTCTACACAAAAGCCCTTCTCTCTTGGATAGCATCATTTTGTAGACAAAGAACAAGAGGCTCAGAGAAGAAATCCCACCCTGTGCCGCTCTCTGAGATGACAAAACAGCTCTTTGGAAGCACCAAGAGTAACTTTCCGAAGGCCACCCAGTGAGTAGATGATCCAAGCTCATGGTTTCTACTCAAGTTTGGAGGTGAGGTATTCCTACTGTAGGATATAGAATGACAGCTTGGAGTGACAAAGCACGGCATAATTTTGTTTGGGCAGGGCAGCTGCGGGGGTAAAGATGATTGAGACTTGAGCAGCTGGACCTTGTCCTGGAGGCCACGGGGAGACCGGGAATTTGAGCAGGACAATGGTACAATGAGAAGCTGGCTCCAACTTAGCAGGGAGTGCAGGTGGGCTGCCGGCCAGTGGTCGGACTGAGAGACTGGGCTAAAGGATGGGAGTTAGGGGTGTCGGGGGGGGAAGGAGAGGAGCAAACTGAGCCTGAACATCTGCCCACTGTCTCCCTGCTATCACCATCAATGGCATAGCCAATGGAGAATAAGGTGCCTGAAGACAGACTATGTTCCTCTGAGGTTCTGCAGGCATCGGGGGAGCTTTCCTGTCCCTCGGGTCCATGACAGGCACCAGTGCAGGGGCTGGCACTCTTTCCTCATCTGCAGTGAGCAGAGCATCCTCCAAATCTGGGCCCTTTGTGCATGTCCAACTTGTACCCTTTCCCCATCACTCTCTTGTCCCTGCTTCCAACCCCCCAGAGCAGCGGCACCAAATGAATCATAGTGTTCTTTTAACGTAATCAGACTCCAAAGGAGAATGCCTGGGTGGAAGCAAAGGGAGGATCCTGAGTTCCCAGCCACCTTCAAGAGATCAAACAGGAGGTGGATCAGAGAGAGACAGGGCAGAGGGCAGGCAGTGAAGAGTGCCCAGCAATGGCCAGCACAGTGATATCCGTCAGAAGCCCCCTGAGACCGCCGGTGGGCACACTCTCCATTCCAAGCTCCCTAGCAGCTTCCTGCAATGACTTTGGCTAAGGCCAAGGCAAAACTCAAAGTCACAGAGGTTTTTGCCTCAGCAAGGTGAGTTATACCTCTGCGACCATGTTCTTCTTGGTGCTTCCAAAGAGCTGTTTTGTCATCTCAGAGAGCAGCACAGGGTGGGATTTCCAGACCCACCCATCCCAGCAAGGGATGCCGTCACCAGGATAGAAAAATAAAGGGGCCCCGAGAAACTATCTAATCCAATCTGAAGGCACCCACAGTGGGTGTATAACTGTTTGAGACTCACAGAAGGTCCTGTCTTCTTAGTTTATTTATTATAAACACATAGTGCTCGGTTATGTACCAGGCACTCTTCTAAGCACTTTGTTAGTTATTAACTTATTCAAGTCTCATAACAGTCCTTTAAGGTAAGTACTTTTACTCCATTTTACTGATGAGAAAACTGAGGCACAGTGAGGGGAGGTGGGTTGGCCAAGGCCTCATGATAATGGCTAGAACCAGAGTTGAGCCTAGGTAGTTTGGCTACCAGGTCCAAACTCTGCACCCCAACATTTGGTTACTTTTTGTTCTAATTTCCATGCTAAGACTCTGACAAGGCCTACAAGAGAAACGGAGATCAGAGCAAATCATTTCTAAAGTTGCACCAAGCTCTAACACTTTGTGATTCAGTGGAATTGGCAAGTGGTTATCAGTGGCCTGTTAAATATGCTTTGGTGTGACACAAATCCCCTACGACTGTTAATTTCACTGAGTTGGGGCATGGGCTTGCCACCACCCTGTGAATAAGATCTACTGATCCACTGCAGGGCCCCAGATCTTCACACAAGGACTGGCAGATATCGCACCTATTTGCAACCTCTACCTGGTGGGATTGTGAAAACAGTTCTCAATCTAAGCAAAGAAGTGGGATGGGGAAGTAACCGTGAAGATTTGGGATGTAGGGGGTACAGTGATTCAGCGAGATGTGGCCGGCAGGGAACACTTGGCCCTAAGTGTTGGCCATGGAATCAGAGGCTTCAGTTTCTTTAGCAAGGAGGGTGAGGCAGGTGATTGGCTGTTGGCAATGGGGTTACTTGAGTGGAAGAAATATAATCTTTCTAGTGGCCCAAATAAGAAAGGCTCTGTATAGAAATACAAGCTCAAATTTCCTTGTTTGTTTAAACATTCAAATGGGATATAGCTAAATTCACGTTGCGGATTCCCCGGTGGGAAGGTAGGAGATGCAGTGGAAAGAACACTGGCCCGGTGTTGGGGCATCTATGTTCCAACCTTGCATCTGCTCCTAACTAGGTGAGAGACATTCGGTGAGTCATGGCCCCCCCCCTTGGCCTCAGGTCACCAGTAATGGTGACTATTGAGTACCTGCCATCCCGGGAACTGTTCTCAGAGCTCGAGATGTATTACCCTAATTCTCATCATGGTTCCATGAGGGAGGTATTGTGATGACTGCCGTCACCCAGAGGAGGAAAAGGAGTCTCAGACAGGTGAAGGAACTTGCCCCAGGTTGTTCACCGGGCCGTGGAGCTGGGAATTGTCCCCAGGGAGTCCAACTACCTCCCATATTCTGAGATAAGCCTATACTACCTTCGTCCTTAGAGAGGGTTGGGCTCTCTGGATATACTATGTACAGTTCTGTTTAGGATATTTGTGCTGAAGATGGTCCTTCCAGGAGCAGCAGATGACTTTGTTCAGCACTGGACTCTGGACTGAGCCAGGCTTTGCTCCCACATTTGTTTCAGCCAAGTCTGGATGGCCAGATCTGTGCGGCAGGGTTCCTCAGGATATTCCTCATGATAAGCACTGTGCCTGACCCACAGTAGGTGTTCAATTAACATTTGTTCAATGGGTGTATGGAAGAACAATTGGACATGGTGGGACAGAGGGCATTTGAAGAGATGGGCAATAGGAGGGAAGCAGAACAGAATCAGCTCTGTGGGGTGTGAGCTGGTCCAGACATTCTGAAAGCTGGAGGTCTTCACTAGGAGTTAAGATTTTGGCTTTAATTATTTTTAAAATTTTTTTTAAGATTTACTTATTAATTTGAGAGAGAGAGAGAGACAGAGCAGGGGGGAACGGCAGAGGGCAAGAGAGAGAGAAACTCTAAGCAGACTCTGTGCCGAGCATGGAGCCCAACATAGGCCTTGATCTCACGACCCTGAGATTAGGACCTGAGCGGAAACCAAGAGTCAGACCCTTAACAGACTGCGCCACCCAGGCGCCCCTTGGCTTTGAGATTAAAAGCTGCAACATGGCATGTGATCCCCTTGTAACAAACAAACTCTCCCCTGAGGAATCCACAGATGGAGGTGTCTGCTGTAGCCTGCCCATCAGGGTCTGCCTGCTAAAGGAGGGGCCTGTAGAGTGGGGTCCAATTCTGCCTGCTCTCAGGGAGGACTTGGGGGAGCCCATCAGCTGCTCAGCGTTGGGCTTTCCTCCTCTACCTAAATTCTCCTCTAGCCAGTTGGGGTTGGGACTCTTATGTCCCCTCTTGGATCCCCACCCAAGCTTTCCTTCCTTTGTAGGGAGCATATCAAGCTCTGGTCTTCTGTGCCACCTGCCCCCCATCACAACTTACCTGTGGCCTCTGGATCCTGTCCTCTTCTATCTTGACTCAGATGAACACCCCTGATGGTGTGCTTTTGGGTATTCTTGTGCCTTATCCTGGTCAAATAATCACACTTCCTAGTACCCTTGAAGACATGGTTAATGATGGGACTTTTCCTCCCTGGGATAGGTTGACGGGGGAAAGATTGCTATTAACTGAAATGATCACCACCACTGGTACAATTGACAAGACACTTCCTCATCCTTTGTCCCACTGACTGTCATGTGCAAGGGACAAGGACAGTGGGGGCATGCCATGAGGCCATAAGAGGACACCTCCCGGTCCCATCTCTGCCACCTACTATGACACTTATTTCTTCTTTTTAGACAGCAGAAGGTTGACGTGGTGATTCCGGGACTTCTTTGGCTTTACCCTGCCTCAAGTCTAGGTATGAGGAGCTGGGTTTTACAGAGAGCAAATGAGGCATAGATGGTCCAGACCATTTAGACTCCACCGCATTCTTACATGACTTCCTTGTGTGGTGTTCTTACCACGTTCTTACATCCTGACCTTGTGTGCTTCTCAGTGTGTATGGTGCCCATCTGTCCTGGGACAGGCAGCACTCGCCCCACAGGTGAGGCTCCAAGACTCAGAGACATTAAATGTACTGCCTAGGGTCACACAAAGCAAAATGGAGGAACTGGGATTTAAACCCAGGTTCGAAGACAGCCAACCCTGCCTACGGGGTTGGTTGGGCCTCTTGGGAGCTATTAGTCTGTTTGTGTGTGTGTGTGTGTGTGCGCACGCGCGCGCACGTTCTCCTGATACTCAGGGCCAAAGTGGCCCCAGGGAGTGACAGCTGGGTTCTGGGGTAACTCCACTCTGGGAGGACCTGGCTACTGCCTCCTCTTCAAAATCCAGCCCCTCAGACGCTGTTATGTCTGCCCTTCCTCCACCTCCACTGCAACCAATTTCTTGGCTAGAGTAGCTGTGTGCCTGGTGTTCTCTATCTGACCCTCCAAATCCATCCTCCTCCTTCTCTTAACCCTCTTCAGGAGGTGGACCTTGTGGAGATCAGTAGATTCCCATGCCCTCTGGCTTCTGGTTGTACTCACTGATAAGGTGATCGGAGGGTGGGAAGAGGGAGAAGTGAGGACATATCTTCCCACATCCCCCTCTCTGCTGGCTGTAGGTTAGCGGTGGCTGCATGTTGCATGGAAGGCCACAGCTCCTGTCGGCAGCCCTCTGCTGCAGCTTCCCGGCATGGCTGCCAGATCCTAGGAACTGCCTCTCCCATTGTCCTTTCAGATGGTGGACTGGTAGCAGCTCCCAGTTGTTGTTAGCCCCAGTATGCCTCACCATCTCTTGGTTTTCCTTAACCCTGCCCACACCTGTATAAATTATTCTTTAACTAATCTCTCTTTGGTCACCCTCTCTTGAGCATGTCTTCTGCTTCGTCCCAGGACCGTGACTGATACAACGTGCCTCTTTCTTCCTTGCTTCCAGTCTTCCATTTTTTAAAAGCACTTCTGACCCCAGGTTTTTCACATGAAAGTCTGCAGATTTTGCTCCTTGCAATATTTCATCAGAAAACAAAACTAAGCTAGAAGGAGAAGCAAAAGGTTGGAGTTGTGTGGGGATCCTGTAAAGGGCACTGGATTTGGACCTGGAGGCTGAAGACCCAAGTTTGCTACTTACTGGCTCTGTCATCATGCCAAGTTACTTGGCCCTTCTTTTAAATACAATAAGAATCATTTTTTAAAAAAGATTTTATTTTTTTATTCATGAGAGACAGAGAGCGAGAGAGAGAGGCAGAGGGAGATGCAGGCTCCCCAAGGAGCAGGGAGTCCCATGCAAGACTTGATCCCAGGACCCTGGGATCATGACCTGAGCAGAAGGCAGACGCTTAACCATCTGAGCCACCCATTTGCCCAGTAAGAATCATTTTTGCCTTATCTTTCCCATAAGCCTCTTGGGAAGATCAAATGAGGCCAAGCCAGTGGAAATGCTCTATAAATGCTGAAGTATTTTCTGAGCATTAGGTGTTACTGTTGTTGTTTTTATCATACGCAGCATATGGACAAAATCCTCAAAAGGCCATGTGCTTCATTTTCCAATGCACTCAGATTTCTCTGTCGCCTCTGTGCCTCCTGGATTAGAAGAGCTGGCATTTGTGGAATCCAAGATTGATGTCCAGGGAGGATTGGCCAAGCATGGTCCCACATGAGCAGAGCTAAAAATACCTTTGACTTCAGTGGGAGCATCTCAGTCCCGAGGGGGCTGGGCCTAAGGGACAGGGACTCTGTGAGGAAAATGACTTCCGTCATTCATCTGCTGGGGTCACAAGAGGGCAGGGAGAAAGTGGCTGTCACAAGGCCATCCTTTTCAAGAGCCAGTGAGAACACTGATTTGATCTCTCTGTGTGTTAAGGTGGTGGGTGGGTTAGAGAGGATTTACCTTAACCTTTTATACTTTTCTGTTAGAATGATGTGGCTTAGAGCTCTTCCTCATGGCCACACCTCTCAGGAATGTTCCCAGACTGCCTTGTAGAGATGGTAGACACCCAGAGCAAGAGGGAGGTAAGGAGGAGGTCATCCTAGGATCTTGGTTTGGAGTTGATTGCAGAAACTGAGTTCAATCCAGAGAAGGAGAATCTAATCCAGGAAATCTGGTTTAATATTTCCAGGGATGGGGTAAGGGGAGGCTCATTGTCTCTCTCTCCTAAAGATAGTGGTTTCAACCAATTCTTAGAGCTCTAGACACTCGCTATTTCCAATGCGGTCCATGGATCACCGGCATCAACGTCAGCTGGGTCCTATCCCAGATCTCTAAGTCAGAATCTGTGTTTCACCAGATCCACTCAGATTCTTATGGACATTAAAGTCTGAGAAGCACTATTTTAGAATCCCTCTGAAATGCCTGAGGAGGCCACCCATAGGTGCTCTCCAGCTATGTACATGGGATCCCATGAAGGATAACATGTGAAAAAAAGGGACCCGTTGACATTTTTAAAAGAAGAAAAAAGTTGAAATCAATGTGGTCTTTCCCTCCCTTTGGTAGAAGAGGAAATTGTGCTGAGGTTAGGACCCTGTTCCCCACCTGTCCTTCTGAGGCCAGTCCTTGCCCTCCTGCCATTCTCCTGAGCTCCTCAGATGCCTAGCACAAGCCTGCCGCAGGGGAGGCTCCATGAATCAGGGGCCGGCTCAGGAGACCAGTGGGACCCCACGATGTTTCCCAAGTCATGCCGTTCCCAGCTCTGGGGGTCTAGTTTTGACAGGGCTGCCTGGTGAGGCACTGAGGACAAAAAAGTAGCTTGTCATGACCTGGGAGTTTAGGGCTCAGCTTGGTTCTTTGAAAAGAGAAGACAGAAGGGTGCGGAGCTTCCTCCTCTGTAGGTAGAGTTATGTGGGGGGCTTAATGTTTGTTGTATGAGGAACAGCCTGGCAGGAGCTGAGAAGAGATAAGTCTACTTCCAGCTGGGATCTGGGCACAGCCTCAAGGTAGCAGGTTCTCAGGATTTCCAGCGGGAATGCTTGGCGGCCTGCGGCAATATCTTTTGGGTTTCAGTTTGCTGCAATTATAAATATCTGTGATTTGCATTTCCTTTCCAACCTACCCTAGAGGATATCAATGCACTCTGCTATTACTTCCCCTTGCCCCACTCTCACACAGGTCCCTCATAGGCGACATTCATGGTTTCCATTGTACAGAAGGGGAAACTGAGGTTCCCCACAAATGGGTGCCATCTACATCTGGGTTGATCTGGAACTGGCAACCTTTCAGAAGAAGGAAGTCCCTTAGAGTCCTTTGAACACCAGTCCCAGACTTTCTGGCTTGAACTCCAGCCCCTCCTCATCCTGCATTCTACCCTCAGGCAAGACCATCTGCCCCTGTTGACCTTCCCTGAACCCGTGGGTGCCCTAGTTATGTGGGCATGTGCCCTCCTCTACCCTCCCACCTCTATACCACCAGATACACATCTGTGTCTTTCTCTGGCGACACAACTGTCTTTCTTTGATTAGAGCTCTCTGACAATGTGTATCCCCCCACCCTCACCTTTGCCAGCTTTCAAAACCTCGAAGGCAGGGGTGTGTTTCAGTCCCTTGGTTCCAGCACAGTGCTATCATCAGAAAATGCTCGGCAATGATGGATGAACCGAAAGACAGCACATATGAGCTGGAGGATAAAGCAGAGAGACAGTGTGTATTTCACAGACTTTCCTGGGTGAAAGGATCATTGCACAGTTCTGATACGTAGTAGGAGCCATGCGAAAAAGGATGTGGAGCAGAAGCCACAGCTCCCTCATGAACAGTCTCCCTGTGGTTCAGAGAGGCCCTAGGCATGAACCTGGCACTAGCTCGTAACTCAAGACACTTGACTTATCTGAGTCTCCAGGTTTTTTTTTTTGACTGGAAAATGAGGATACTGAGATTATTTACCACCTAGGGTTGTTATGAGGATGAAATAAGATGAGGTACATGTAAAATGTTTATTGGAGAACTGGCTCCTCAAAACTCCTGATACTTGTCAGCTGCTTGCTAGTAGGGGGAATCATCCTTTCTCCTATGGAGCCCACTGATGCCCAAGGAAAAGCAAGAAGGGCGACAGGCAATCCCACATTTGGAACTGAGTCTTTCTTTTTAGGACACGAATGCGCTGGACTTTAGGAAATGGTTATCTAAGATTTTAAACATAATGTTTACTAGAAATGGGGTCTGATCCGGTCCATGAGGAGTTCTTCCTTAGTTCCAGTTATGGAACTATTCACCAATAATGCAGAGGCTAAGCAAGCCAGTCTCACGGCCAGTGGTTTCCATTTTGGCTTCAGTTTGGAGGATCATGGATATGGGGTGGAAGAAGGCCTGGCCTGAGATCCTCAGGACCTGGGTTTGACCTCTGACTCACCTTGAGACCATAGACCATTCAATCATTCCCTTTGCGCTTTTTTTTTTTTTTTCACCTGTCCAAGGAGGAGACTGATCAGGAGACCAGTGGATCAGTAGATCCTGATCTAGATCTTCATATGGCCAGTTGTCTTAGATCTATTGTGAAAAACAGGGAACCCTGCAGCCGTGCTCTCTGGGCATCTATATTTCTCTTTTTTCTCTCTATCTGTACTTGTCCTAATGAATGGGATCTGAGTTGAATGAGAATAAGCCCCGTGAAATCTTGTTTTACATATTCAAAGTGGTTCCATACTCACCTTATTCTAGCTTCACCAATAGCTCGATGGGGGCAGATAAGGTGGATGTTATAAGTCCTATTTTATAGACAACAAATCTGAGGCTCAGAGAGAGAGACAGAGACTCAAGGTCACTTTGCTCGTAGAGGCAAAGCAGTGCCTTTGCATTTCCAGTTCTGATTTTCTCGGCCAGCAGCTCCCAGGCCGGGGGGTGGATATACCACTGGGTCGGTTCCCTGGGCCAAAATGGGTCCCTCTTGGTTCCACCCAACCTCCCTTCCCTGCCCAGGCTCTGGCATCTTCGTCCTCACTCGGCCTCCCTGTGGAGAAGCTAAGTCCGTTAAGGGCTGCATTTTACCCCTCTGCACATCCTCCCCCATCCTGTGCTACAGTCCTTGTCTGGGTCTCGCTGTCTGACTGAACATCCATGCGAGGCCACGGGAGACTCAGCGCAATTATTCTCAGAGGACGCAGACGACAGAGACGTGCACAGGAGCTACATAAGCCAAGTGTGACAGCGAGACTACTGGGCTGCACGGTTGACCTGCTCTGATGGGTTGAAGACAAGTAATTGGGCAGAAAGTCATGCACCTGGAAGATAAAAAGATAAGCTTCCAGAGAGGGGGTGGGGAAGGTAGCATGATGCCGGCCATGAAAATGGGTGTATGAGTTACTGAGGAGAATTAGTCAAGGAGATCTGGAGGCATTTACGCATCTCTGTTGAAACATTTCTCGCTCCCATTTCTTCCCTCCAAGTTCACTGCCACCACCCTCTTGCTCCTCACCCAGAAGGCAGCAGACGCTTCTCAACTGGTCGCCCTGTACCAGTCTCTCCTGCTCCATTCCACCCCCACATGGATCTCAACCTACCTGTTGAGCCATATTTCTCAGTGCTCCGCCTGAGCATGTAGTGCTGCAGCTGAGTGAGCTATTCGCTCTGCCTGTTTCTGTACTTTTCCATCTCCGGGCTCGGCTGGTGGGTTTTTTTTTTTCCTCCTGCTCAACTCCCCCTGCGAGTGCAAAGCCAACTTCATTCTTTCAGGATCACCTCAACGCCACCTCCCCCATGACGTCTTTCCTGGTCCTGTCCTCTCCCCTCTCCCACGGGAGTGACCCCTCACGCCTGAGAGTATATCACCCCTGGTGGTCTGGGCTCCTCAGTTACTGCCATCTACCTGGTATTGTGATGATCTCTGGGCATGTCCTATCTCCCCTCCTAGACTGAGATCACCTTGGAGTCAGGGAAGGGGATCATTTTCAAGTTTGTATTCCTCAGGGTCTTGGCTGCTTTTTAGTTATTGGATGAATTAATCAAGACACAAGTGAATGACTGCTTGTTGGGACAGGGAGACAGAAGGGCTCCAGCTTCTAAGCTTCAAATAGAGTCCACCATAGAACCGAAATTAAACTGATGATGTTGTGTGGAGGGAAATACAAATAAATACATTCAAAGAAAGGTGGATCAGAAAGAAAAGAGCCTGGCACAGGAGTGCAACCTAGGGGACCAGGAAAATAGGAACGAGGGAAACAACAGTGTTTGTTTTATGCCTGGTAACAGGAGAAGTCAACAGAAGCTGGACAAAGCATCTTAGGGTGGGACCAGATGAATCATAAGGCTTCCAATTAACCCTTAAATGGCCTCGTATGTCTTCCCCATGGTAGAAACATGGAAAGAAGAGTGCCTAACACATTAGTGGACATCGAGAGTTATTGAATTCATCCACAGTTTAGTATTTACCTTGAGTCAGTCCAGTGAAGAATATCGGCACAGGCAAGACACAATTCTAGCTCCCTGAAAGTTCGCAGTCTACTTGGTAAAAGATAGCATGGTAGCAAATAATCAGGACAGAGCACCTTATCGAATCTGTACATGTGTGTATGTGTGTGTAAGAATGTGTACGAAGTGTGTCACGGGGCTGAGGAAGAGGCAACAGGTAACTGTAAGTAAGGTAAGGAAGAAGCAAACACAGAGATGGGGAAGATGCTTTGGAGAGCACATCACCGAAGCAGCGGCTTCAAGAATGGGCCAGAATCTTGCCAGTCTCCAGAAGTTGTGTGTGAGAAGTCATCATTGTATGAGTTCAAGTCGGGAGATTGTGCAACGCAGGCAAACCCGACTGGGTCAAGGAACAGGAGACTACAATGCCCAGTTAGGCAGCAAGGCTGACCCGTCTTTTCCAAGACCCACGGGTACTGACTGACCACTGTTTAAGTTTTAGAATGACAAAAAAGCCCATAGTTTTGTGTGTGTGTGTGTGCGTGTGTGTGTGTATGTGTGTGGTGAGCAGGAAGGCTAAATAACACTCTGAAAAGGAAAACCCTACTGGCAAATGCAAAGCACTTCCTTCTTTTCCAAACCTAGTCCCACCTGTGTAGGTGGAAGGCAGGATTGAGTCCCGCAGGGAGGGAGGCGGGTTGGAAAGGGAGATTCATCTCAGCCACTCTTGGCCTAGGGAAGGTGAAAGGCTGAAAAGAACGTGAATAAACGAGGGCCTTTTCACTTTGTGCAGACCCTGTTTATTCATAGCCTCATCTGCATAGGTAAATCGGAGCATTCTGCAGTGCAGGAGGAGAAAGCTGTCCCGATGCACCTGCACGGCGAGGCTCCGGCAGCGGCTCTGGTGGGGAGTCCCCAAAGCCACTCTGGGCTACCAGTGCTGTTGTATGTGACTGGGTGGAAGAAAAGAGGGAATAATGTGACGAGAGACTGTCAGAAAGGAAAGGGACCTGGTGTCATGTTGGCTAGCCCTTCTCTCTTTGTGTGGGGGGACCAAAGTCAAGAGAGGCAATGGGCTTGTCCACGGTCCCACAGTCAGTGACTATTGGGACGTGGGCTAACAGAGCCCATGGCTCCTGACTTGAGGGCCAGTGCCGTCTCCTGTCCCTTTGCAAGACTGGGGTGGAAGAGAGGGACCGGTGCGGTATGACACAGGGTGAAGAGCCCCCGGGGGCCCCACGGGACACACTGGCGCTAGTTCCTGACCGGCTGTTCTTTCAGGTCAGCCTGTCTTTATTCCACTCACGGTCCACGCCAGCATTCTCCCAGGGCCACAGGAAGTTTGGGGGGGACTATGTCTTCCAAAAGAGAGACATTCACAGATTCCATGAAATGGGCAAGCGGGTTTTTTTTTTTTAAGTCTAGTGGGACCTTCTAAATCTCTCTAATGTTGCTTTTGTGGGCAGAAAATTTAGTCATCCGTTCTGTGTGAAGGATTTGAATGGCAAAAAGATCAGCATTAAGAAATTGATGCTTGTTCCACAAATTTTACTTTATGTTTCAGAGAGATTAACCCCAGTTTTATTTTAGGTTTTTAAGGTGATTAAGCTGAGAGACAGCTATGTTCTGCTAAGAGCACTAACCTTGACATCGGAAAGCCTGGGCTCCATCACCAGCTCTGCTCTTTCCAAACCTTTTTTTTTTTTTTAATCATCAAGTCAGTATATCTCTCTGAGCCTCAACTTCTTCATCTTTAAGATGGGGATATTAATATCTACTTTATTAATTTGCCTATTTAAATTCATTAAACAGATATTTTTTGAGCTGCTAGTACATGCCAGGTGATGTTCTTGAGAGTGAGATAAAATCATGCCCGAGAAAGCTGAAATCCTGCCCCCTCAGAGTTTATATTATATAAACTATAATAAAGATTAAATGGGATAACAGGTGTTCATAAGCTTAGCACAGTGCCTGGCAGATAGTAGCTGCTTAATAAATTATAAAGTTAGACCTCTCACAACATTGGGTGCTAAGGGAGCTGTTCCAGTTTTAGTGGTGTCACTATCAAGCTGGGAGACCTTGGAAATCTCTGGAAACCTAAGTGCCTCCCAGCACAGCTCCTTGGCTAGCGTGACCTTCTTGAGCACCAGTGCTTGGGGACCCTGCTCTGTTTCACCATTCTCTTAGGACTTTTTCATAGACAAGATACTTCTTTGCTCATGTAATTTCCATTCAGATAGGGACAAGACCAGGGTCACTGGCCCTAAAAATGTCTATTGAATGGTCCTTGTCCCATAGATCAGGTTCAAGATCTGAAAATAAATGTCAAACTGTTCTGTGTGTTGCTTGCTTTCTACTCATTAACTTATCTCTGGCTATTAGCAATCAGCCTAGCTGAAAATGAACGAAATTCTGATGAAATCTGCTCTATTCTTAGATGAACATGCTTTCACAGGGAAGGGGGGTGGGGGAGCTAGTGACCAATAATCATGGTCAATGAAATTTCTACCCGATTGTGTTGGTTCATCTGAGGGACTGGTAAAACTCCTTTCCAGTGACGGTATATTGAAGGGAGTTTCAGAAGTGGATTTGGGTGTCAGAACCACTACTGGTTAATTAAGTTCAAGCCAGAGAATTGTAGACACAAGAGTGAATAAACAGTGTTTTGTCCGACCTCTTCATCCTACGGTTAAGAGAACTGTGGTCCATTATCCACAACACTCGAGACATGGAAGCACCCTAAGTGTCCATTAACAGATGAATAAAGACAATGTAGTATTTATATACAATGGAATATTTTTCAGCCAGGAGAAAGAAAGAAATCTTGCCATTTGTGACAACATGGATGGACCTTGAGGGCATTATGCTAAGGAAAATATGCCAGACATGGAAGGACAAATGCTGTATGATCTCAATTGTACATGGAATCTAAAAGTGCCAAATTCATAGAAACAGAGACGGGAGTGGTAATTACCTGGCCCTGGGGGATGGGAGAAAAAGGGAGATGTTGGTCAGAGAGTATAAACTTCTAGTTATAAGACAAGAAAGTTTTGAAGATCTACAGTACGGCATAGTGATTATAGTTAATACTGTATTACATACTTGAAATTTGCTAAGAGAGTAGATCTTAAATGTCCTCACCACAAAAAGAAATGATAATTATGTGATGTGATAACAGGTATTAGCTTATGCTATGGTGGTAATCACTGAGATATATAAGCGTATCAAATCAACACCTTAAACTTACACAATACTATGTGTCAATTATATCTCAATAAAGCTGGGGAAAAAGGGTGCATGTGGGGGTAGAAGGGGGTGAATTTGGTGTCTGACATACTGAATATAAATTGTCTGTTGGGCATGAAAATAAAGATAACCAAAAGGCAATTAAAAATGATCCTGAAGGAGAGAAGATTGTGTTAAAAGAGAGAGAGGCAGAGAGAGAGAGAGAGAGAAAAGGGAGAGAGACAAAATTGTGGTCCAGAAATGTGAGGTCTCTGCCTTCTAATTTCCATCTGCTAATTAGTAGCAGATACAGTGACATGGACTTCATATAAAAAATCACAGAACCTGACTAGAACCTAGGTCTCCTGACTGCCAGCCAATACTTGGTCCTTTAGCCTTCTTATAGCTGGACATGCCACAGTACACTCTTCTTTCTGTATTTTGAAAATCACCCTTAACAATGATTGGCTAAATGTGATCTCTGTTCACAACATTGACTTCAGTTCAGCTTTGAACTCCTGGAGTGAAGAGCCAGATTTAAATACCTGAAGGGGTGTAAAAAGGAAGACTCTTCAGATTTATTGTGTGAAATCTCAAAGGCAGAGATAGAGCCAATGTGGATATAATAAACAGAAGGAAGTTTTATTTAAAGCTAAGAAAGACCTTTTTGACATGCAGAGCTGTCAATAGCTGGAATGATTTGCCCTGAGGGAGAGTGAGCTCTTGGCCATTGGTGGTGAGCATGTGGATGCCTGTGAGGCAGTAGTTTGGCCCAGGTGACCTCTAAGACCTCACACGTCTTTAGTAAACCTGTGAGGAATATATGAGTATTTATGGCATCTGAATAATTCCTTCTTAAACCCATTTGTGCATCTGCACCCCCAACCAGGTACCATCTCCTGGGTTCATAAGTTTGCTATCCACTATGTAAAGTAGTATTTCCTTTTATTTCCTTTAAACTCTGGGGTAAGGGCAGGTTGGACAAGTTCTGTTTTTCTGAGATTTGTGGGTTAAGTACCTAGTTCCATTCTATCAGGCATTGTCATATCCCCCCAGTTTTCTCTTTTTTTGCTTGAGAACATCTAATTTTGTTGTCCATCTTTATACCAACAAGCTCTATCATATTGGTGATTTGAATAATTCTCTGTCTTTCCCCCGCTTCTCCCAACTCCACTGATTTTTTTTCTTGAAGGTCCATGAATAGAGCCGCTACATTTGTCCTGAGCCCACACACTGCTTTCATCTGGACAGGGGATGATGCCTTTCCCTCTGACTCCCATGCTTATTCTGGTGAGATCTAATATTCCCACGAGCCCCTCAGCTGCAGCTACTAGAGTTCAGTCAGAGCTGATCTCAGTTTCTGCCCTGCCACTCATTACTGTGTGACCCTGGACAAGTCACCGATTTTCCTTTGTAAAAAGAGGAAGACAATACTTCAAAAAATTGCTAAAAGACTTGAGAAAGAGAAGACCCATGCAAGTCACCTGCATTGTAACTGGTGCAAGGTCTTTGCTCAATACCTGGTTATGGAAGTGAAATGTAATAAACCTAAGGGTGTTTCCTGAATTGTGATACATGAGAGTCCATCACTCTAGAGAGATTGGGGCATATTTACTCATGAGCACTGCTTTATATTTGCCCAAACTGAAGCTTTGTTGTGACTTTTTTGGATTCTCCCGAGTTCTTTATGCCCTGAGATTTAAAGTCAGGGGACTCCAGCTTATATTCTTTCTCTATGATTTATTAGCTCTATGATTTGGGGTCATTATCATCTCTAAGTCCATTTCCTCTACTGTAACATTGAGTTGATAGAGATATTTGAACTCAAATCCACTCAGGATTCTAATTGTAGCTCCATCAGTTTCTAGCTCTCTGACCATGCTTAACCTTGCTTGGCTTAACCTTGCTTGGTTTCCTAATATACAGATAGAAAAATAACACCCGCTTCAGAGAATCATTGCCATAGTTCAATGAGACAACCATGCACAGCATCCCCGGGGTCACACAGGATGCTCTTAACCATTAGTTGTGTTGCTCCCCAAATCACAGAGTTGTCCAAATGTTTTGTAACTTCTAAACGAGTGTGCAGATAGTAGGAGCTATTATTTTGTGTGGTATTTCTTTACCTAGAAGCAACATTGTGTAATGGAAAGAGCATTGGATTTAAAGTCCAACTGGGATTGAAGTGATGAAAGCTTTGGATAAACACTCTGCTCCCTGAGGCTTGGGTTCTTGGTCTCAAATAGGGACAATAGACCTCTCTCTGCATACCTCACAGGGGCACCTGGAGCATCTGACAAAACGCTAATGGTGAAACCAGTAAGGTCTGAAAAGGAGGTGCCGTGATGACTAAAAATGTTCGATGACATTTATAAAAGTGGGGTTTCACTACTTAGTGTCCCTTCTTCCATGTCTTTGATTAAAATGTGGATGAAGGAAAACTCAATTCAGAGTGGTTTCTGATTTCTGCAGATCCCTTTGTTAATATTCTCTATCTAGGGAGGTTGCAACAATAGTACCATATTATTTCCTATGATCCTTGTCAAAAATGAGGTAGTACCATAACAACCATTTCTGGAATCAAGCTGATCTCTGATGTGAAAGTCCAGCCACAGACATCTTGAATCTATGAAAATTGAAAGCACTGAGTTTCAGTAGTCCCCTACTTAGATCCTAAACCTAATCTCTTTTTAAAAATTTTTATTTCAATCCAATTGATTAACATATGGTGTATTATTAGTTTCAGAGGTAGAGTATAGTGATCCTTCAGTTGCATATAACACCTTATTACATCAAGTGCCTAGCCCTAATCTCTTAAGAGCAGGTTGGTTTGTTAAAGTCCTTCTGCTTTTCTCCCCATAATAGCTTATGTTTGCTACATTTACATGATCCTAGAATCCTGGATTCCAGACACGGCAGTCAGATTCAACCTCTTATAATTCCCAGGCAACCCTTCACATGGGTGGAAATCCCATTGGCAATATGACATTCCCTCTGGGGCAGTGACCATTTATGAGAGGATATGCAGTCTGAATAATAGCTCCACATTTCTACCCATGACTCACTTCAGAATTCTGGGGTAAATACCATCCAATTTGTTAAGTTAGGTTGTCCATTCCATTTAGTTGGTGGGCAGTGGGGAGGAGCCACACAGCATGGATCCCTGACTTGAAAGGCAAGAGATTTGAACTCTTGTCCCAAATATGCTACCAGTTTGTTGGATAAACCTGAGAAAGTCATTTTTCTCTATGGCTCAGAGATTTGAAGGGGTTGGATGAGATGATGCCTAATGTCCCTTCCAGGGTGATCATTTTGTGATTCAAAACACACTGTCATGCATAGTTTTTCCTGGCAAGGGCCCTGAGGGACAGGGCTGGGGTCACTGAAACATCTGATAATGCATCTCCCTTTCCTTAACAGCACCCAGAGGCTCTCCTTTGAATAAACTCTGGTTGAATATCCCTAATTAAACACACTAGGCTCTGTGGAACTTGGCCACTAGAATGGTAACTTAGACCAGACAAGAGGTCAAAGGAGGTGTGGGAAAACCATTTGTATTGATTTTCTATTGGTGAAGTAAATTGCAAAAATGCCCATTAATGAAATTTAGAGTAAAAATGAAAAGGGGGAAGACCTTGCCCTGCTGGTTTCATAGTGCTGGCCTGAGGCTGTATCTTCATTAGGGCCTCACGCAGAAGAGGCTTGAACTACAGAGGCTACTGAGTTCCATCCTGATGTTAGTCTCCTGCTGCGCCACCTTGGGCAGGTCTGGCTCCCTCTTTGAGCCCTTATTTCCTCCATCTGCTAGTGAGCATCTTGGACTAAGGCAGTATTTCTCAAAGTATAATGTACATATGAATCATCCAGAGATCTTGCAAAAATACAGATTCTGATTCTGTGGGTCTGGAGTGGGGCCTCTGATTCCACAGTCCAAACAAGCTCCTCGGTACCGCTGCTCTTGCTGATCCTTCACCCATTGAGAAACAGAGGGCTAGATCATTTTTAAGGTCGTTTTTTTTTTTTGTCTGTGAACCCTCCATGATGCAAATAGTTCCCCAATACTAGGGTGGGAAGCGGAATAGGAAAACGTCTTTAGATGTTATGCGATCTAGATTAAAATACATTTTTATCGTAGACAGGTAAGAATAGCATTTCTAAGCCTCGGCTTAAGCAAGAGGGAAGGTGGGCCCTGGTGGGGATATTGCCTCTGAAGCCTGAGGCCGTCTGAAAAGATATTAATGCCTGAAACGAAAGGAGAGGAGTGAGGCAAATGTTGACTTGAGGCAGGTAAAAAAGTCAGGGAACAACTGTCCGCAGAAACCACAGGTGATGGTGTTGGAAATAGTCACAGAAAAGCAACAACGAGCTTAATGCTCATTCCTCAGAGATGCATGGCTGGCCCTGCATTGTACAGATCCTATCTCATGTACCTTCGCAGCATTCCTGCTAAGCTTCAGGGGAACATTAGGGCTCTCCCCATCATGAAGGGGAACTAGGAGGAGGGAGGGAGCGGATGAAGGCTGAGAACACTGAGAGAGAGGAGCCCCTGGGGTCAGCAGGCAGAGCCTCGGCAGTGACATCTCAGTGACCAGCCCAGGACCTGGCGTGTCTCCACACATACACACTTGGGCATACCCCACTCAGGTTCTCCCCATGTCACCCCTTTGGAGCTACCCGTGGGCAGCGGTGTGGGGGAAGGAAAGTGCCTCAGCACAACCTCGGTTTCACTTCCTGCCTTGAACACAGAGAGTCATTATATAAATATCAACCTCAGCAGCTGCTACTCTCACCCCTCTTCTCGCTATTACTCCCGAGGCCCAGCTCACAGGCAGGGTGCCTGCAGCCTGTCACTTTCCCCTGGTCCCATAGCCCTTGCACCAGGGTGGCCAGGTGGGTGCCTAGGGCAGAAATGAATCACAACCTCTCTCTGACTGTCCAGCCAGCCGTGCCTGGTGGCCCGCGCCTCACTGAGTGGGGGAGGTTGTCCTGACCAGTGGCCCACGTTAATCAAATTAAACCTCATTTACAGACCTGACAGGCAGTCAGCCCATCTGGAGAGGCCACAGAATGCACCGTCAGCACTCGTGCTGATGGAGTTGCGGCAATGTATGTATATCTATCCCATGAAATGAACTAAAATCACCAAAACTTCAAACGTGTTTTAAGTCAGAAAGGCAGTGTAGCATGATAGAAAGAGTAGTCTGGAATGGAAGATCAAAGATGGGTTCAAGTCTCCATTGCGCTAAGAATGAGTAAAATCTTCTACTAATCTTCAGCCCAAGGAACTCCTCTTTCAACATTGGCTGAGTTTTATTTGCTTATTTTTTTCTTCAGTATTATTTTAAAAACAACACAAAATCCCAGGCATGTACATGTAATCCCCCTGATCCTCAATTTCTTCATCTTTAAAATAATGACACGAACCTTGCTTCTCTTCTAGGGCTGTCATAAGGAACAGATGAGATGCGTGATGTCTCCTTCTTAGCCTACTGAACACACTGATTGTCTTACAATAGGATATGCCAGTGTATGTGAGTGTGTGTATGTGTGTGTGTGTGTGTGCAAAAGAGGTTAGCAAATTGAAAGCTGTTATTCCAAGCTATTTGAATTACTCATGTTTTAACAGTGTTATAGCCATGGCCATCTTAGAAACAGAAAATCTCAGACAGAGCCTGGTAAAATGGTTTCACTGGGCTCTTGAAACAGTCATTAGAAAACAGTGTTTGGGGATCTCAATATCTATGCGTTACTCAGCAGATCAAATGTTGTCAAAATATTATGCTCATTCTTTCTCTTGATCCACTCATGGCCCAACTAGATATTTGTGATTTATTATGAAATGCCAAAAATAGATCACTAAGCAGTTTATTCGGTATGAATCCACTAAACAAATTATATATACGCTTTGACAAAAAAAAAAAGACTAAAAAAGGATGGATGTTCAGTAAAATATTAACTACTGGTATAATCTCTGGATGGTGATATTTGGGTGGTTTAAAGGTCTTTCTTCATGCTTTCTTTTAATCATCCAAATTGGATATAATATCAGAGACATGGGCCTCTGAAAGAACACAGAGTTTGGGAGTTCTTAGTTTTCCCCCTTCCCTTAAGCACATATGTGAGGCGTCCAGTAGAAGGAAAGCACTGGCAACAAAGCTGAAACAGGTCACCATGGGCCCAGGCAGAATAAGGGTCTGAAGTTAATTATTTTCCTAAAAGCTGTTTCTCAAGAGTGAGTGATTGATTTCTATGTTTGTCAGTCTTTCATTCATTCACCCATTCTACCATTATTCATGCACTTGGTCATCAAATAGTTATTGGACTGTTATGCAGTGTTGAGATGGAGCATGGACTGATTGTCAGAAGATTGAGGTTCAAGTTCTGCTACCATTTTTCTGAAGCCATGAGCCCTTGGTCCCTTTGGGCTGCCTGAGGCTCCCTGATCTATAAAATGGGACCAATGATGAGCATGAAAGCTCTTTGAGAACTCCACAGTGCTGAGCAGGGAAGGAGTTTCTGTGAAGTGCCACACACTACGCCAATAGTGCAAGGTAGAAAGGTGAGTCACACGGAACCTGTGCTCTTGAGAAGTTTGCGCTAGTGTAGCCTGCTGGCTTAATGCCAGATCCAGCAATATGGGGCATGGGAAGAATGTCTTCACTGGAAGCCAGGGAACCTGCATGCAAGTTTAGTCTGGGCTGCTGATATGATGTGTGAATATGAGCTACTCAATGTCCCCCTCTGACTCTTGACTTTTTTCTCTCCCATAAAGAAATGATTAAGCCCGATTATCTCCAAGGCACCTGCCAGCGGGGACATTCTATGAAACAGTGAAATCAGGAAAAATGTGAAGCATGTTAAGATATCCGTCACAAGCCGATATGCATCACATATCGGTTTCTGTTTGTACAGCAAAGTTACGGGAATATTTTAGACAGCACTGGCATCCCACAGGGCACGTCTTGGGTCTGTTGGAGCTGGTCTTCTGCTACCTCCTTGCTCAGTGTCTGCCCCTGCAGCAGAGACAGAGAGCAAACTCTTCTACAAGATGACTAGGAATCCACTTTTGCATCCTGAGTAAACATGATGGGCAACATGTCTATTAGCTGTTTCTCAAACCTCACTATAAAGCGAGTCTGGATGGGGGAGGTGGAAGGTGGGAGCAGTGGGGAGCCCATGTTGGTAATCTGGAGCCCAGGGTTTAGGGGCAGCTCAGCCAGTGACTGAGTAGTGACATTCATTTATTCATTTGTTCATTTATTCAGGGGGCATTTATGGTGCATCTACTCTGTGTGTTAGGCACTGGGTTAGACATTTGAGATAATAAAATGTGTAGGACCTAGTTTACTAGACTATGTTTTCCCTGAGAGCCAGAGTCTTGTCTTTATTTCTCCAGTGCCCGCACATGACCCTATCTTGAGGAGCATGTAAACTAGTGGGTCTTTAGAAAAATAATTTTCTTTCCTGGAACTCATTGTTCCCGTTTGTAAAATGGTTTGGGTGGGGGGAGGGATCGGACTTAATGATGTCCAAGATCCCTTCTAACTTGGATGTTTTGTTCTGCTGTTACAATTATTTGGTGTCCTGCAGTGAAGGTTTGCATACAGGATGGAGCAAAGTTCACAGAACAATCTGCAGCAGAGGTAAGCTGCAACCGCCAAGCCTCCGGGGAGTGTGTGAAGCCGTAAATCTCACTGATCCAGACTGGGAGCAAGATGTTGTGTCTGAACACCCTCAGAACAGAGAACCAGAATCTCCGAGTTCCTGTCACCACCCCCCACCCCCCCCCCCTGCTTTTACCTGTGTCACCCAAACTCTCCGGGGATGGCAACACCTACCTCACATATTACTGTGATGATTAAATGTGAAAACACATATGAAAGGTCTTTGTAAACTCTGAACTGCTTTATACATGGAAAATAGAATTAATATTCATGAAGGAGGAAGAAATAAAAGGGCACCTTAAAGAATGAATAGGCACTACCTAAGTGAATAGCTGGGTGTCAGACACTAGAGTACGTACTTCATAAAAATCAATCATTTAACCCTCCTGACATGAGGTAGGGGCTATTATTTTTCCCATTCTACAGATAAAAAACCTCGCACCCTGGGAGTTTAAGTAACTAGCTTGGGATCACCCTGCCAGTAAGTGGCATAGCTAGGGCTCACACCAGAGGAGGCTGGCTGCAGAATCGGTACGTTTAACCAATGTGTCCTTCTGCCACCCTGCATGGAAAAATGTTTTCTAATCCAAGTTAATTCCAGCCAATAAACTTGGCCTGAGAGACAGACTGGGCACTGGGCACATGATGATGAAGACACAGGAGTGTCAGCAAATAAGGAAAGACTCTAAGGAATAAGGAAATAGATACCACAAATATGACTGGTATTGGAATAACGTAAAGAAAAATGTGGAGATGGAAAAGAGGAGGAGTGTTCCAGAGGCTCTGCATTTAACAGACTAAGGAACTAGGTGGTGGATGAAGAAAAGTTCAAGGTAAGGCTAAGAAAGAGAGGTATCAGAGCCTGGTGGTGAAGGATCTTGAATGCCAGTATGAAGTGATTGGGGTTTAGCCTGGAGTCGATAGGGAACTATGAAGGGTTTCGGAGCCACTAAGTAGTGCATCAAAAGTGGAATTTTAAGAGAGGTAAGCTAATAAAACAGAAGAAAGCCATTTTTCTTGGACTGGCACTATTACCATAGTCTGTAGACTGGTAAAGATGAAGTTAGATCCAAGTTAATTTTTCAAGTTTGACCTCTTTGGGAGAGGGGAAATGAAATTCCAGGGATTTAGTACCATCATTTATACTCAAAATGGTGAATAATGGAGAGCTGGTCCCAGTCAGGAGTGATGTGTTCCCATCCCATGCTTGACTATCTTTGCTTCCTTGTTGGAGTGGTGGCCCTGCCTCTGATGGACCCCTCCAGTGATGGGGAATCTTTACTCCACCAAACAGGCTGTTATTCTTGGACAGCTCCTACTGCAAGATTGAATTTCTTTTCTTTTCTTTACTTTTCTTTTTTCTTTTCTTTTCTTTTCTTTTTGCCTTGCCTTCTTTTGTCTTTACCGTTGTCTTTCTCTTCTCCTTTCTTCTCTTCTTTCTCTTCTCTTCTCTTTTCTCTTTCCCTTCCCTTCCCTTTCCTTTCTTGATTTTTTAACTACAAGTGCTCATACTGTTTCACTTGAATCTAAGCATGTCTTTATCTGATACCACCATGTTGGTAACCCCCACAGCCTCAAACCTATCCAAGTTTCAACAGGGAACTTTGTGGGGGCCTGAAGGGGTAGGATCCAGGAACGAGTGGGGAAACCTCACAGATCATCCCTGCTACCACCAGTGCCACTCGGTACCAGGCGGTGAGATTCACAAGTGGGTTAGCCATGGCTCTTGCCTCTGAGGGGCTCACATGCTGGAGGACAGATGAATGGGGTAAACAAACAAACAAAAAAGTATAAAGAATCTGCAGTGTATATATAGGAGGCCCCCAGTCTCAGTTTCAAGGGATCAGGACGGCATCTGGTTTTGTTCACAACACTGTACCCCCAGTGTGTAGAATGGGGCCTGGCATGTTCCCAATAAATGTTCACCGAATGAATAAATGAGTGAGTGAATGAATAAGTGTCTGATAATATCTGATCTAAAACCATAACGAGGTTCTTCCAACCGTCGACTTAATACTTAACTCACTATAACCTGCCGATCCCTATTTTGTAAGGTCTCCTGTGAGGCTTGTCTTAACAGGTAGATATTAAGCAACAGAGAAAAGGCACAGTGGCATCCACTGCTTTATGTGACAAGAGTGCCCGTCCCAGCACTGACTCCTTGACCACATGTTGAATCCACAGGAGCCTGACTTGTTGAGTGAACCTGAGCAAGTCACTTAACCTCTTTAAACTTCGGTTTCTTATCTCTTAAAGCAAGGGAGTATCACGTCTAGTTCACATAATCGTTAAATAACCTCCTGCTGGGAAAGAACTTGATCTCATGGAGAAAAGAGCCGAATGAAATCGGCGGGTCTCTTTCCTAAAGCAGCTTGATCTTTTCAGAGCATTCAGACTCAAAGGTTAGCCCTACAGAGCAGTTGACATTTGAGGGGCATTTGAACCTGTGAACTTTTGGCTTAAAAGTAAGAGTTCAACTCTCCCCAGGTTCTCTCTGGTGTTGCAAGTTGGCCAAGGGTGGCTGCCGCATCTGCGTACGACCGGAAACCCCAAATTGGGTTTGCATCTATCTGGCCGAGGTACCTTCCCCAGCTCCACCTCCAGATGTTCCACGGGGGTTTGAGGTGTGGTGGAGGAGTTAACAGAGCTTGGTGTCTCTCTGATACAGGCGAGTGTGTGCACCCGCATGCACGAGAGAGCTGGGGGCGGGAGTGTCCCAGCCTGCTTCTGCACAAGGGTGCCGCAGACAGCCTCAGGTCGCGCTAGGCAGAAGGAAAATGCTTCTGTAATCACAAGAGAGAGGCTTCCCCATCTTCTCTCCGAGAATGTTTGGAGGCCATTTCTTTTTTAGCGAACTGCCAGGCTTTTCCCCCACATCAGTAATATTTCAAGGACTTTTACACACTCGCCTGCCTGTTTTTTAATAAGCAGGGCTTTGCATTGATGGTACATGTGCAAAGTCTGACCTTTTCGTAGGAAAAAACATTCATAACCAAAGCCTATATATAGAAGCTTAAGACTGGAGCAGATAAAGATGTAGGTCATATGACTTTTGTGTGCGAAGCATAATGAAAGAGGGATGCTGTAGACAATTCAAAACTCATGAAATACTGCCACTGGTTTGAGCCCTCCTAATATTTATCAAAGGCTTTAAATAATGACTTTGTTTTCAACTGGGAATTATAATGCCACCTTCTATCCCGGAGCACAGGAATTTTTTCCACAGGGGAAATTTACTTAGTTTAAAACTATATTGCACTATCTAGTTAACTCCTAACTATTCTTACTAAAGGAAAGAACGGTTACCATAAAAATGCATTCAGTGAACAAATATATAAAATAATATGATAGATAATCGAAAGATCTGATTTGTGTCACTTACCAGAGGAAAACTTTTCCCCAGGCCCACCACTACCCAAGTGAACATACACCAAATTCCTCAGCATTCAAGGCTAACATGACCTGGGAGTTGCCTGCCTTTCCAACAATCCCCGAGACACCCTTTTATAATCTTTGTTCCACCAACTCTTACAAGCCTATGCCTCCATGTTCCTTTATTTTCCTTTGCTCCCTTTACTCTCTCTTCTTGGGACACCCTTTCCCAGACATGTCTGCATGTCCAAGTCTATTCTGAAATCTATGGCTCGCACACGGTGGCCTCCATGAATACCCCTTCTCTTCCTTTCCTGCCCTTCCCAAGCTCTTTGCTTTTTCATGAGCTGATCACAGCTTGCTCTGGACTCTGCCTACTGGTGTTCAGGTCTTATATCTCATTCTGCTAGACTAGGAACTCTTTGAGGGCAGGGCAAGAATAATGGTTGAGGTACTCTCTACCAGCCTTAGGTGTAGGACCTAATACTGGAGACCACATACAATAGAAAGCACCTATAAAATACATTCCTGCGAAATGTTTATTGAGTGAGTGAATCTGGCTTTGGGAAGCACTAATAGTGAAGTGCAGAGCATTTAGTGTGTATAGCCACTCTGCTAAGCATTATCTCATTTAAGCATCAGCAGTGAACCCATGATGTTATTGTTACTGTGTCACCTTCCAGAACTGAAGAAACAAAAGCTCAAAGAAATTGAAAACCTTCAGCCAACATCACATAGCTGGCAGAACAATAGACCAGGATTTAAACTCAGATCTGTAGGGCCAGGGGTCTGCTGGAAGACCTGACTTGTTCCAGCTTGTTCTGATTTGTTCTACCTTATAAGAGCTGATTGCTAAATTATCAGGAATTTCGTGGGGCGCCTGGGTGGCTCAGTCGGTTAAGCATCTGACTTTGGCTCAGGTTATGATCCCAGGGTCCTGGGATGGAGCCCTACACTGGGCTCCACAGTCAGTAGGGAGTCTGCTTGAGAGTCTCTGTTTCCCTATCCTTCTGCCCCTTCCAGCCACAAGAACACGTGCTCGTGCTCTCTCTCAAATAAAGTCTTAAAAAAAAAAAAAAAAAAAAAAAAAAAATTACCAAAAATTTTTTAAAATGTTTGCAAAAAAAAACCATTAATAAATATTAAATTTTTTTTTTTTTTAAATGAATTATATTAAAAACGATGGTAATAAATACTCAAAATTCACCACTTCCTATTTATTTTATGACCTTCTATTATATATGTTCTTGAGGTTATCAATATTTCCAATATTGGAAAACACGACACATGTGGGCTTCCCCTGTAGAGCCACTTGTTGAACGCTTACCAACACACCACTGGCCTGGCCCCAAAGCAGGACAATGCTGCGGTAAGTAATAGGCTTAGGGCCCAAGATATACATAGATTTTGCTGTTTCCAGATTTAGCTTTCCAATAGGGCCCCACTTTGGGCCACTGCAGATGAACTGCTTCCTGATGATAGGAAATTGACTTTCATTAAACTCTTTTGGGCTTTGGGGTTGGAGTGAAAATAATTCTAGAGGTTGTTTTATGCCTATAGCCATATATCCTAAACCTTATCACAGATTTAATTATTATCTTCATCACATCCCCTACACGGGAATATATGATGCATCTCTTGCAGAGGAAAATGGGAATTCCAAAATATGGCTATAAATTGCTTTCCCCCCGATTTTCATGAAAACCTACTGTTTTGCATACATATCCTTGGAGCCTGGATTTCGTGTGCCTGGTGTCTGCAGTATGTACCTTACTTACATGTACCTTACCTGAAATGAAATATGACCTTTTTTTTTAAGATTTTGTTTATTTATTTGACAGACAGACAGAGAGAGAGAGCACAAGCAGGGGGAGCAGCAGAGGGAGAGGAAGGAGAAGTCTCCCTGCTCAACGCGGGGCTGGATCCCAGGACCTTGAGATCATGACCTGAGCCTAAGGCAGATGCTTAACAGACTGAGCCACCCAGGCACCCCTGAAATATGAACTTTGAATCAGAGGTTATGGGTTTCAGTACTAGTTCTTCAACTCAGGGCAGGTTAGTTAACATCACTGGGCCTCAGTTCCCTCATCTGGCCAATGAAGAGTTTGGCCTAGATGTCCTTGAAAGAAGCTTCTGGCTCTACTTCTGAATGACACAGCATGGTGCTTCTCTTCTCTAGGGCTCGGTTTGTGCACTTGTAAACAACGGGATTGAACCAGGGAGTTCCCAGTGTCCTTTGCAGCACTGGAAGAGGGTGGATCTACATGAAAAGCCGTGTTTTCTACCTAGTGTGTCATTCCTATCAGATACCATTATGCTTTACCACCAGAAAGATGCCAGGTAACCTGCTGAGCACCCAGAACTCTGGAGCCCAGAGGACTTGGAGATGGAACAGGAGCTCTAACTACCACAAGGAGGCCAGGGTGTGTTGGCCCTCAAAACAAAGGGAAATGCGTGGGTGCAGGGAGCGCCTCTGCTGTTTTCTTTTAGATGGTCTAGAAGACTAAAGAAGTGAGGGTGAAATATCTGTACAGAGGTTTTGATTTGACGCTCCAGCTGGGTCTGCAGTGAGGAGGGTGGGGGGAAGGGAGGCCTAAGACGTAAGACAAGTGATGATTTCTATTGGTCTGGGGAGACGAGGAGTGATGGTGAAGAGGAGGGAAGGAAGGAAGGAAGGAAGGAAGGAAGGAAGGAAGGAAGGAAGGAAGGAAGGAAAGAAATGTGTAATTTTCAGGGTGGGCAGAACACAGGCGCTCAGAGAGAATGTCTCCTTCCTTACCCTTATCTTTTGACCCTGAACTTTTGTATCTTTGTGGAAAATCAAAAAGTATTCTTAACTCCTCATCAACATCTTCATCTTAATCCTCACCCACACATCTCCATATGCTTTTCAGGTTACAAGCACTTTGGCACCCATAATCTTATTTAACTCACAAGATGAGTTTGTGAAATAGGTTATTATTACTTGGACTTTTCAAAAGAATTGGAGGTTCAGAAAGGGAATTGATATTGCTCAAGATCACCTAGGTGTAGAGCTGAGACTAAGCCCATTCTTTTGACTCTTAGGTTGGTTTGCCTTTCTAGTCCCCAAATGTCCTTTACTGGTAGCTGAAATGACAGATTTCTGAGCTGCTGTTCACCAAAGGGCCTCACAGAACCACACTAGAGAAAGAAGAAATCAATACATTCATAGACTCATTGAATCCTAGAACTGGAGGGGACCCCACACATCCCTTGGCCCACCTCCTCGATTTTCAGATGGGGGAAATGCAACTCACAGAGGCACATGGCATGTCCAGGTTCTTGTTCAGGGTCAGTATCAAAGCTGGGACTTCACCTCTTGTCCTTGCCACCCGCTCTGGCCTTGTCTACTTTTATTGGTTTTTTAGCCATCAGCAACATTAAGAGATCGTAACTACTTCAAAATCCTTGACTATCATTGTGAGGACAATGTAACATTTTCTACCAGCGTAGCCATGGACTGAAGAACTTTGGATGGAGGGAGGCCAACATGCTCCAATCTCAGCTGTCATTTCGCATTTCATCCACTGTGTGCCAGCAATTGGATTTATTGCTGGTGAGAACAATGACTCATGCACTTTTGATGCCAACCAACTAATTTATCATGCCATTACTTGGTAGGTACAAATGTTTAGTATGTGATCAAAAATAGAGGACCCCCCTGTCATCCAATCCCTTAAAATTGGTCTTACCTGAGCCTGCAGACTTTCTCAAACCCAAAGCAAACTTTTACCCCAAATGTAACCAGATAGACTTTATCTTAAGAATTGCTAACTTGTAACCTAGTCATAAAGGCAGGCAAAATAGAATAGGGAGAGTTGCCTCATTTAGGAATTGCCTGTCCTGAGTCTATCCCTACTGCTTTTGTTAAATTGATCTCTCACTTTTGGCAACTCTTTTTTTCTGTTTGAGCCACATTATTCCC
This sequence comes from Neomonachus schauinslandi, assembly GCF_002201575.2. Classification (NCBI taxonomy): domain Eukaryota; kingdom Metazoa; phylum Chordata; class Mammalia; order Carnivora; family Phocidae; genus Neomonachus; species Neomonachus schauinslandi. Next base: position 77,547,698 of record NC_058403.1, read on the forward strand.
ATTGGCCAAATGAGAGGGTTAAAGTAGGTGACCTTTGGGAGATTATCTATTTTCATGAACTCCTTATAAAAATCACACCTTTATCAGAGCCATCTTGCTACGTCCTAGTTTTTCTATATGGTCTTGCTATGCTTTGGAAGTAAGGTTTGGCCTCTGTTCTCAGAGGGTTCTGCTCTGTTTCTAAAAGGATGAGGGACTCCTTGAAAACTAAAATGAGCTATATCAATTTAACCTGTTTGAAGTTAACTTCAGGATCAGCAATGAGAGTACAACAAACTTCAGAACTTGACATGACTTAAGCTCTCTCTCTCTCATTACAATATATTTTTTGAAACCCACTTGCCAGGCCAGATGGACAGGCCACACGCCATAACCATCCAAGAAGTGAGGATGAATTCAGGAAAAAAAAAAAACAAAAACAAAAACTCCAAAGGGCTAAAACCCAATAAAATGTTTTATTTTAAAAGTCACAGGTAGTTGTCTCAAGATTCAGCTGGCTTTGATTCTAAAGATCTGTAATGATTTTTCTAACATGGCTCTGAGAACTCAGGTCTAAAACTTGGGCCTCTTCCTTCATTTACTAAACTGATATTTCCTAAGTGCCTCTGCAGTGCCAGGTACTTTGTTATGGCTGTGGGGAAACAGGGATGATTTTACCATTGCTCTGATCATAAGGAACTTAGAGTCTTATGGAGATGATCTGGCATGTGCACACTGTAGTTTAAGGCAGTGGCTTCAATGCCATGAGAAAGTTCTGGTTGCTGAAAGGAGAGTAAGATTCCATCTTACCAAAAGTACTTCCCAGAGGAAGTGACATCTTCAGTCCTAACAGTGGCCAGGCAGGACCTTCTTTCAATGTTAATGAGCCAGAGCCTGGGGAGCTCACTTCTCTGTGATTCTGGTGTTTTTTGGTTGTTTGTTTCATCTGTAGAATGGAATAATAATTGTATCAACCTCATAGACTTGTAGGTATATATGAGCTCATACATGTTAAAGCTCTCAGAAAGGTTCCTGGGACATTGTTAGTGCTCCAAAACACTAATCATTATTTGTGTTCTTAACTTTGGACTGAAATTACCCAAAAGCTTCTTGTAGTCTTTAAAGAGAAATCAGTGGAGGGAAGACCCATGCTCACAGCCTTTGTTGCTATAATAAAGCCCACTTGGCTATTCTCAGGCATCCAGACTGCCTGGTTCCCAAACGTGCCCTTGCTTCCTCTCCTGGTCCTCCAGTGCTGGTCTTTCTTTGGCTCTCAATCTCAGATACACACACACACACACACACACACACACACACACCTGTTTCTTTCTGTAGAAGCTGGACTGTTTATCAAAAGCCCCAGGTGTAGGAGTGTTTCAAATGATTTTTGGAAACTGAAATGATTTTAGAGATTATAGGCATCAAGACTGTGGGTGCGAAATAAAAACAATAAGCGAGTTCATATAATTTAAGAGAGATGGGTTTTCCTTTTGTTGTTTTTTTTTTTTTTCCAAAAGCATCATCATTTATGTGGTTTGAAAATAATCTTTCCTCTGGAAAGTAGACATCGCAGCATACGGCACAGAGATGTAGCTGATTAATTTCATGAAGGGATCAGTCTCTTTTGAGTGAGGCTTCATTCTCTTTCAGGCATGGCAGCCTACAAGAATGAATTTGCTTTGACTCATATATTTTACATAAACCGAAGAGGTTATCCCTAAGACGAACTGTCTGGCTTATTGCTCCCCACCCCCACTGTGTCCCACATATCATCACAGGAAGGCATTAGCAGTTTCAAAACTTGAACTTTCTCTCAGAAGTGTTCCTACTTCGACCGAGCAGGATTTCTACATTAAAACATAATCATTACTGTGCCTGTTGTAATTAATGACTGTGGGCACGTTATCCTTTTAGATGTAAAAACAATGAGACACTATTTCTCACTTACCATGAGTGTGGCAAATCATGGGCAAAGGTTTGCCTTCCTGGATCCAGCTGTGGTTTGTTCTCTTTGTTCTCACTGTCAACAAGTATAAGCACATGCAAGAGGCTGAACAGGATTGGGGTTCTTGGAGCTCCTCTAGTTCACCCTGCCCACACCTCCATTTTACAACTGGAGAAGCTGAGGGTCAAAGAGAGAAAGTGACTTGTGTAAGGTCACACGGGGGTTAGAACCCAGGACTTCTGAATTGCAGTCCAGGATTCTAGCAATAGAACAAGATTCAAAGGCTAGCGCATAACCACAGCCTCAGAAACACCAGTAGTCTCACGAAGTGTAATGACATGTTGCAATAGTATCTGACCTGAAATGATTGTTATGGGGATAAATAAGATAATGAATGCACAATATGCGCGTAAAATCTTAAAGGACTAACTAGATGGTTGATAAAGACTGCAGACATCCAGCCCAGTCAAAGGAAAACTAAGAATTATTTTCTTCTTGCAAATAAAATAGAAGTCTCAAGGCCATTTTAACTGTCTGTGTGCCTTTTTGTCTTCTTTCAGCCTGAAGTTTTTTTGCATAGCTCAGTACTAGGAAGTTTCATGTCGTTCTAGAACTAAAGATAATTTGTCTCAGTCTATCCTACAGCTAACAATTTTCAAATGAGCACAAGTGTGGCTGAGATCAAAAGCAGAAGCACTCAACTAAACTTGAAGGTGGCATTTGCTGACCTAAACCCGGGACAGGAAGTTTCAACTCTGAGTGCAGGATCCCTAGTCAAATAGGTAAATAATTTCTTTGGCACCACAAAGGCTGTTTCCCTCTAGAGCAAGGGGGACTGGGAGAGGTGAGTGAAGGTTAATCTGCAAGATAAGTTGGGCTCAGGAATGGAGGTACACGTTGCTCTTGGAACTTTTTAGATCTGGATTTCAGACAAGTAGAGTCACCTGTAAGATTGGCAGAGACATAGTTCACGCTCGTAGAAGCAGGATCAGACATGTTTGGAGCCAACCACAGGAAGAAGTTCCCATGAGACAGAGTATGGTTCCGAACTTTCGAGCAATCAAAACTGTTCAAATGTGGAGCCAGGTTGCCTCTGAGAGAGTAGGCTCCTCACTCCAGCAGCTGTTCAACAGAGGCTGTGGAGGGGAATGCTGAAGAGGAAGAGTCAAGCTGAGAGAGGTTACAGACCAGATAGGACTCCCATGGTCTGCCACAGCCCGAAAGTCTCTCCGAGAGTCTACAATTCCTTTTCCCATAGAGCGAAGATGCTGGGGGAGCCATGGGAGGCAGAATGGAAAATCCTTGAGTGGCCTCACCTTTCTTTCCCATAACAGGAGAATGATGGGATCCTGCTCTCAAGGAAATGAAGGGGCACAATTTTCCAAGGCAATAAAAGGAACTGCCGCTAGTCCTATATTCAGGCAACATGTGGAAGTCCTTGCTTTCAGATGAATTAGGGGTTTTTGTGTTGTTTTGTTTTGTTTTGTTTTTTCAGTACAAAGGCTTCCATGGCTAAAGGGATGTGATCCAGATTGTGCAGCTGGGTTGCCCGATGCTAGGTGGTACCGGGCCCGGAGGACCACCCTACAGCAAGTGCAGTCCTGGTGTGGGCTGCCGTGGAGAGAGGTGATGCTGAGCTGGCTGTAAAATTTTACGTGATATTTGTCCTGCTGCTTTGAGAGACCAATGGGATCCTTGGAGAGTGTCCCACTGTTAATCAAAATGCTCATAGAATACTAATTCCATGAGATCCCTGTTCTAGGGCCAATTTAGAGGAATGTTGCATATCCATAGCCCACATCCCCTGTAGATTTGCATGCAAAGGCTCTGAGAAGGGCTGGAGCAAAGCAACCTGTTTCATTTTGAATAATCCTGCTTTTCTCTAACTTATTTGGCCATGGCGACCATTTTAACCTAATGCTACTATCATCCTGGGGACTGATGCTCTGTAACAAGTACTCGGGGTAACAGTTTTGGGTCATCCCATGGATTTGGCAGTCACTGACACAGGGACCAACAGACTGTTAGAACTGAAAGAAACTCGGCATTTAATGTCATTCCTCTGTTTTTTAAAGAAAGGCCCAGAAAGTTATACAAAAGTAATGACCAATGGCCATTCACCGTGACCTACAAAAGACCTGAAGTTTAAAAATATCAACAAATGACTGTGTAACATGAGGTCATGGATTTTGATATCATATTATATTATATATAAGGTTAGATGGGAGTTACAAAAATGCTGCACTTGGACCTGGCTTCTCATCGGGGTTTCTGGCTTTTCCACTCTCACCACGTGGGCCCATCATTCCACCTTTATCAGCACTGGGTCCTCTCCTCTCTAAATTGGGGAGGATAATGTTTGTCTGGCTGGTTTCACAAGTTCTGGTGAGAATCAAGAGAAAGGATGTGAAAGCGGTTTATAAATTGTAAGGTACTATATAAACGGTAGAGGCCCTTCCTTCTCCGAATGTGTTGATGCTCTGGCCAGCATCAGGAGGGTGCGTGGATTTTCCATTGCTCTCCTGTTTCGTGAAGATGGTTTGCACGGATATCTCCACAGATCCCATCTTTCATCTGCTTTCATGGGTTAACGAGGTGACCCGTGTGTGGAAGCTCTTGGCAATGTCAGTTGCCCCCTAGAATGGGACACTGAATCAATGACTTACACTCATAGGCAGCCAAGTTGACCAGCAAGGGAAAGCAGAAAGTTACAAGTAAGGCCAAACTCTTAGCAGAGTTTTAGATAATTGGCTCCTAATTCTCATAAACACCTGTGAAGAAAACAAAGGTCTCCAAATCTTGTGTTGTCAGGACTAAAACAAAAAAGAAGAAAACAAAGACGCTAACAAGATCACCACGAAAAGAAGAGAGAGCAGAAGAGACAGAATGACTTGGTTGATGAAGTCTTGGTATCTTACATTTGGAATGTTATTGATGATCTGAGGGTAGTGTATGAGGGCTTAAGTGAAATGAATTGGTGGTTTCAGTTCCGGATATGGTATGCAAAGAAAAAACAATCACTCTGAAATTTAGAGCTTCCTCGTCTGTGCTTCAGGAAGCCGCACACCTGAAGCTGAGCGTGGAAACTGACTCATTTCTAGCCCTTTGAGATTAGCCTCTCCAGCCCTCAGACTGTGGGTAGGATCTGAGGCCTAATGGGGAACCAGCATTGAGTCTGGCCAAACCTGGAGAAGGAAATCAGAGAGAAGGGTGTTGGATGCACAGCTCTTTTAGGGTGCTTGGCCTTCTAGAAGTTTCTACAGGCAGTGGACCTTCTGGACCATCTATCCCTGAAGCTTTTCGGTACAGTTGCAGTTGGGGGTAGGTGCGTGGCCTGAAATGGGAGAAAATCAAAATACAAACGCAGTGCTTACCTTATTTTCAGAGTCACATGAAAGCAGGTTGGCTGACTGACCCACTTGGGGGAACAACACGACCCCGAGGTTGCATGTAAAGGGTATCTTGCAAGTGCTTTCACACCAGCAAGCCCCAAGAAGCAATGAAGTGTTCTTTTCCTTGACTGTCGCAGCAGTCTGTGGATTTGGTATTCTGCGTGCCACTCAAGGACCAGAGAGGCCAAGAAGAAGTATTTTATTTAAGAAGAAATGCATAGTAGAGTTCATACTTTCCCTGTTGTCCCTTTATACCTCAAATACAGCTGCAGGGGATGTGGCAGGCAAACTGAGGCAGGGAACCCGGGATGATGCAAGCGGTCCCATGTCTTCTAGAAGCGACCATTTCAAGCTTGACCCTTTGGGGACCTTGAATCAGCAGTTTCCAGACTTTCTGCAGATCACCTCAGCAAGAGAAATAACCACTAAGATTACCTTTTGCTTCAATCTGATCGGCACATTGAAAAAAACAACACAAACAACTTGTTTGAGGACAATGAGAACAGTGGCTCAAACGAGATGTCATTGAAAAACGAGGATGCCGGGGGCGCAGGGGCAAAGACTTGACTTGGGGTCAGAAGACCTGGGTTTACAAACTCTGTGACCTCTGACCACTGAAGCTCTCCAAACCTCACTTTTCTCATTTGTAAAGCTAATTACAAAATGAGAGCACCTGTTTGAAAGCACTCACCTTATAAATGGCGAGGGCTAGGCAAAGGTTCGTAGCTGTGACTATATCTAAGCTTTTAAATATTAATGATTAATTTGTGTTAGAAGTGAAATTTCAGACTTTATCATAGGATCAGCATTAATTTTCCAAATTTTCCCATCTGCAAAGCAGTTAATGGAACATGCAAGTCCACATGATTGATTTATTCTCATGCCTCTTCCAAAAAGTATTTAAAGTAACTTATGAGATATAGAGGTGATAATTTCATCAAAACATGGACAAAAGATAAAAGACGTGGTCAGGAAAGGAGAAGACAGTGAGGGGGGAAGAAAACTCAGAAGCAGAATAAATTTAATGAGGCATATAGCATGACTTTGAGCTTCCCAGCAGCTGAGATAAAAAGGGAAACACATTGTATTATACAGTCCTAGTAAAGGGAGTAATAAAGGGAGAGTAGCTATGGCTGGAGGGTGGTGGGGGAGGGGAGGAACCCAACTTCCTGACCCTGAGCTTTACATGCATCATGGGCATCTTTATTCAAGGCATGTCAGAAAATAAAATGTGCAGGATCTCCAAAAGGAAATGCAGCAGAGATACTGTTCCAGTCTAACCACTAGGCAAATTTTCCTCTAAATCAGTGCTTGCCTCCCAGAATAAACAAACAGCAAGATGATTAATAGAAGGAGCAGGTTGCCTTTAAAAAATAGGGCAGTGAAAATCAGAATATTTGCCCCTAGCTGGGGTGTGCCACTGGCCCAGGTACACACAGAGGCAGTCACCATTCATTAGGGGAGTCAAGTACGCAAGGCAGTCTGCAAGACTGCAAGGCAGTCTTGTGCCTTGCACAAGGTCACTCAGTGTCTCTGAGACTGACTCTGCATTCTGAGTTCCTTAATATGATTTTTTAGGTCACAGTGTTCTAGGCAAAGCTCCCTGTTGATGTACATCTCTCATGCAAGATTTAGATCACCTCTTTTCGGGCAGAGCTCCATGGAAACACCGCCCATGATTTCTGAAATGGAGTCTGATTGGGTCCCGGTCATGCCCAGCTGAGTGGAAGTGTTCTCTGCAGTTGACACATTGCTGGACAGTTGGCAAGCCTGAGACTACCAGAATCTAGTCCTTGGAGGCTATTATTATTTTAATGCCATAGTAAATTCCTGTTTACCTAAGATGGCTAGGGACTGGGGTATTCTGGGCAATGGAAAATTCTGGTTCATCTGGTTACCATTTATATCATTTACTGATTTGTAGTTCCCAAATAAGTAAATTACAACACACTTTGCCAAACACAAAAATCATACACTGGTATGATTTAAGCTTTTTTTTTTTTTTTTTTTGATAATTTGTAAGATACTTCAGGATCTATTAGCATCGAATACCGTCATTAAGATCGTAACCTCTTTTTCTGGGATCCTGGGTGGAAATGCAGAAGGTGTGGGAAACTGGGCTGCACCCATAGTCACTCCCAACCAGGCCACTGGAGTTGCTGTGGTTTAGTTGAATCACTCCATCTTTGACATCTGTTTGTTGGCAAGTGAAATAATAAACGTATTAGCATTGTACCTGGTGTATGTTAAGTTCTTATTTTGACATTTCCTGCCACCGCCACCCCCCCCCCCCCCCCCCCCAAAAAAACAAAGGGAAAAAGGCTGATTCATTTAATTGGCCAGTCTAGCATCTGAACAAATTCAATGCATGGTTCACTTCATTAGGGACCACGGAAATAACATGCCTAATTCCACTGATTCTTATACAAGCATACTAAGGCCCAGAGGCGGTGTGTGACTCTGCCACGGTCTCGTGGATGTTAAAGGTTAGAGTTGATGGGAGAATGCTCACCTTCCCCGGGCTCAGGCCTGAGCTCTTTTGAACAGTTGGACTCTTGCGTTCCGCAGTTTCCACACAGCGGGAAACAGAGATGGGGAAGAAATGTGCCCTTTGCGCAGGCACTCTGGGAACTCATAATTATCAATAGCGCTTGAAGGTCATCTAATACTGTTTGAAAGTCCCCTTCTGTATAAAAGCCCTGGCTCAGGCTCTGAGACAGTTCACAGAACGAATGGAGTCCCCGGATCTAGTCAAAATAAAAACTTTTCAAAAACAGCAAAGAGCCATACAACTCCCCACGTCTGCAAGAGTAAATTTATAAAAAGGCACCAGACAGGTTTAAATTCCTAGTATCTTTCTTTGCGTTGCCTATGTTTTAAGCTTGATTCACTTCCCTCTCTGCCTCTTGGGTGCTTTCAAAGGTAAGTTTGTACTCACTTAACTTCCAAATTAATTTATGGTAAACTCCTCCCTGTGTAGGAAGAGGAAGAAGGAAATCAACAATTTTAATGCCGATTGCATTTTTGAAAGGCAGGACTCGATCTCTTTAAAATGAGCTGCTCTGTTGGTTTAGAAGTGTTTTCTTTTCTGTGGTTTCGAATTCTGACTTGTCTCTTTTCCTCTCACCATGCTCGGTGCTCTCACCCCTGCCTTGGATCACGGGCCTGGAAATCTGCTGTTTGTGCAGGAGACATCACAGGGGGCTGCGGTTTCTGCTGCCTCCCAGAGTGAAGGGGGAAATCTCACATGAGACCCGCCCTGGGGTCGGAGGACCCCAACCCCTTCTATTACCGTTGCCAGAAAGGTGCTTTCTCTTTAGCTCCAGGAGCTTCTCAGAGTGATCTTTCTGTGTGCCGGTGTGCTGTGTGCGCACGTGTCAGCCTGATATTTTCTATAATAGCCTTGTGCTGATTACAAATAGATAATTGATCACAATATCTCCTAGGGTGGGATCATACGAGGTCATGTGTCAACTCTCCACGAGGCTTGAGTGATGTCACTACCAATCTGCTGCTACCAGAGGTCAAGTCACTAAGAAAGGGAAACAGTCAGAGCAAAGCTCTTCGTCTGTCCACCTCATGGCCCCTCAGGATCCCCCAGTGACCCCCCACCTTGGCCTATAGGATGCATTCTAAACCTTGGAGACTGGCACTCAAAGGTAGAAAGAGGGCATGGCAAAAATAGACACTGGGTAAATATGTTTGAATAAATAATGAGGCAGGTCTTCAAGACCTCCTCCCCAGCATGGTGAAAAATCCCTCTTCTTTTTCTTCTACACCTTCTGCTGTAGCCAAACACACTGCCCACCTTCCTCCACTGTCCTGCACTCGGACTGCACCATAGCCAAGTGCAGGCACTTCTCCTGACTGCCACGGTGAATGCCATTTCTGTCTGTTGAATACCCTTCCTCCTTTGTGAGGTGTTCCCTCCTTCCTTCACCAAACCTGTGTCTCCATGGGCTTCCTTTGCTCTCTGCTCTGCAAAGAACATCTTACGTACGTTATGGATCTCCCTCGCTAGAGCATAGACTCCTTGAGTGCAGGACCCGTTTCATCCCTCTTTGCATTCCCTGTGGCACCTAACAGAGGGCTGAACATGTGGCTGGCATCGAGATCGGCCCTGTGGCTTGAACGGAATCTCAGGTCACCTTCTCTGGTCCGATAGAGAGAGAATGGTGAATACTCACTCTTTTCTCCTCCATCGAAAGCTGAGTTAGGGATTATTTCGGTCCTCACCTCTGACCTAAATCTACACAAGTCTATCCTGAAAACCACACCCAAGATTGTGCAGTAAGCAGAGGTAGCCACTGAAGCTACGTAACATAGCGGCATGGACTGGCCTGTCCAGGCCCTTGTACGGCACTGGAAATTTTTTTTTTTTAAAGATTTTATTTATTTGACAGAGAGAGAGACAGCAAGAGAGGGAACACGAGCAGGGGGAGTGGGAGAGGGAGAAGCAGGCTTCCCGCCGAGCAGGGAGCCTGACGCGGGGCTCGATCCCAGGACCCTGGGATCATGACCTGAGCTGAAGGCAGACGCCTAACGGCTGAGCCACCCAGGGGCCCCACGGCACTGGAAATTTACAGGAATGTATAGCTACGCTGTTGCTGAGCCGGCTCAAAACTTGTTTTGCTTGAAGCTTCTTCCCTCAGCAGGTATGTTGGGGTAATGGTGAGCGTTGCCAACTGGGACAGGAGGACACCCAGCCCGTGCCCAGGTTTTATTTATCCGAGTGCAGCAGGGCTCCACAGGCTCTTTGATCCTTAATCATGAACCTGGGAGCCCTTCGAGCTTGCTCATGCAGCCATGCCAAGAAGGCTCTCTGATTCCATTGGCAATAACCAGTCATGATTTACAGACTCTCTCAGAACCTGGAACATCAGAGCTGGAGGTAACCTTAAAAAAATCATCTAGTCTGATTCTTCATTTCACAGATGATGAACCAGATCAGAGTTGCCTTGCTTTTAAAATGAGGGGGGATAGACTCTCTGCATTCATCCACCTACCCATCCTTCCATCCAATGATCTGTGAACTAACTCATTTGCTAGATAGCCACTAACACTGAGGTGCCCAGCCTGTGCTTGGCTCTGGATATAAAAACATGACTAAGACACGGTCCCTGCTGCCCATACATACATACACAAATAATTATGATTCAGTGGGAGGTGTTATCATGCAAGTGTGAACAAAGCGTGCTATGAGCACATAGAAGGCCGTGGCTAATCTGCTCTGTCTGGAAGAGTGAGGAAAGACTTTTAAGAAGAGGAGACATTCAAACAAAACATTAAAGGAAGGGGAAGAGTTCTATAAACAAGAGGGGGAAGAGGGATCAAAGAGAGAGAACAGCCTGTGTGAACGCCCAGCCTCAGTAGAGTGGGCTGCACGCCAGGAGACCAGTGAGGCTCCAGGGGGGCTCTCGAGGAGGCTGCGTGCGGTGGGGTGCAGGACATGTGCTGTGACTGGCTGAATGTGACTTCTGAAGCCTATGGTGGAGACCTCAGTAGCTGTGTGCAGCACTGGAGCTTTATCTTGGGGGTGACAAGGAGCCTCTGAAAGTTTTCAGATGGAGCAGTGTCAGATCACATTTACATCTTATTGAGACCTCTATGTCCACAGTAAGAAGAGACAGAGACTATTGCTGAGGGGGCTGTTGCAATTGTCCCAGAATAATAAAAGCAGCTAGTGAGCGTTCAAATCTATAGATCAGATCATGTCGCCTCCACACTCCATATTCATCCCCTACCTGCTTACGCTTCATCACAAATTCCTGTTGTTATGTTTTAAATAGTACTCATTACAGTATTAAATCATTTATTTGTTTGCATGTGAATTGACTGTCTCCAATTCTGAAATGAGAGCACCATCAGAACCCTTTCTCTGAGTCTCTTTCTCAGCATAGTATCTCCAGGTTCAGAACAGCTCCTGGGACATAACAGGTGCCTACGAAGTGTTTACAGAATGATTGATGAGACCTTGACCTCGGGAAGTGGTAATGAGGACGGAGAGGAGATGGCCTTTAAAGGCAGAAAAACATCCTCCCTTTCCAGATCCATTATGTACTTAATGAGTGGATGGTAGCTCGTCTTCAGTAGACAGAGGATGTTACATTCTCAACTGACTGAATTTACTACCCACATCTGAGAATTTTTATGACAGGCAACCCTATTTTTTTTCCCTCTTGTCCTCTTCACTCCATGTGTTTCCACAAATTATCCGCCTCTGAAATGTAATGTTCCAGGGATCCTCTACTTTGCACCTTCCATGTTCTAGTCCCAGCTCTGCCCCAATTTCGTGGGACAGACAGGCTACTTTCTTAGGGCTTCAGTTTCCCCAATAATGAGAGTGTTAGCCACGGACCCATGCGATGATTTCTAGCTAACATGCTGTGAGTCTGCTGTGAGACTCAGGTTTCTCTACCTAGAGCAAAAGGGCTTCTCTGTTTTCTTTTTTTTTTTTTTAAGTATACAATGATTATATACAAAATCTCATAAAACACAACCGCTTGTCTATTTCTCTGTTGTCCCTTTCAATTTCTAGTCGTAATTATTTTTAGAGTTATAATCAGAGCACATATATGATTTTGCGTTCCACTCTTATCCTTGAACACTATTTGTTATATGTCTTTCATGTTGCCACAAAGTCTTCCCATTTATCATTTTAATGGCTACATAATTTTTCATGGAGTTAACATATCATAAATTATTTAACCATTCCCAAATCGTTGGGACTTTGGATTCTTTCCAGCATTTGATATTTTAGAGAGCTTTGAGCATACAGGTTTTTTTTTTTTTTTTCTTTTTCAGAGTTATTTTCCTTAGGGTAAATCCCTCGGAGTGGGATTATTAGAAGAGTTTATGGCTCTTGAGAAGAATTGCCAAATGGCTCTGGGAAAGGATTGTTTCAATTTGTATTCAATTTGTGTTTCTCGCACTGAGTGTGCCAGTTTCACAGAAACCTTGCCAGCATGTTTTTAAAAATCAATTCCCTTTATTTTTTCAAGTTGAACTTGTATGAAATGGGGCTTCCTGATTGTTGCTGTATCAGAATTATCATTAGCCAGGCTAACGGTATAATATAGCACTTGCCGAATAGAAGCACCCCAAAACCAGTATTGTTATTATTAGAAAACGAGGCATCTTAGGAGGGCCAAGCGTGCTTGTCTTACCATTGAACTCAATTTTTTTCTACCACTATCTCCAGGCCAGTTTGCAGCAGATACTCACCCCTTGCCTTCAGTGTTCCTCAAATGAAAGTGCCTCCAAACCTTCCCTATTTCAAGTTGTCCATGGTTCCTTAGACTTAAAAGTCATGGGCCAAGCTCCCTCCCCTACGGATTCTCTCCTCATTTCAATTTCTTATCAAGAGATGGTCCTCACTAGAGATGGGGCACGGACTACCTTTCCTAAAGCTGCTGCTTATGTTCATCTGAAGTTATTCTCCACTTAGGTAGTTTCTCCTAGTCTTTGTCTTCCCCAAGATAGCCTGTTGGCTACTTGAAGATGGTGATGAATTCTCCCATGGGTATTTTCTTCTCCAAGTTGGCTCTTTCGTTTTTTAAGCTATCCTTTATCCTATTCAAAATTTCACAGTCCTCCTTGCTTTCCTCTGAGTTCTAGTTTGTAAAGTTCTCCCTTTAAGTGTTAGATTTATTCACTTAGTAAAATTTACTGAGTATCTTCCAGATGACAAGCAGGATATGAAGATGAATAAAGCCAAGTTCCTGCCCTCAATCTGCTCAGAGTCCAGCAGGTCAGAGAGGAGCATGGCCCTGTCAGGTCTGAGTCTTAGAGAACTCTCAGGCAACATGCTGATGGGTAGGTCAAGGGACGACACCCGCAGGAAAATCTGATGGCCTTTTGTACAACCAACCTTATGTATACTTCATTGGTAAAATGATGACTATCCCACTAAGCAGAAACTGCCGTATAACATTTGGTAGACATGTCAAAGCATCCCAGAGCCTGAATATCTGAGGTTTAGATCATGAGAAGAGTTGTAAGGACTGAGCAGAGCTGACCTAGGACCACACCCATGATGGAGGCTAAAACACACAGGCAAATGTGCTATTTTTTTGTTTGTTTGTTTAAAGATTTTATTTATTCATTTGACAGAGAGAGACACAGCGAGAGAAGGAACACAAGCAGGGGGAGTGGGAGAGGGAGAAGCAGGCTTCCCGCGGAGCAGGGAGCCCGAAGCGGGACTTCGTGACCTGAGCTGGGATCATGACCTGAGCCGAAAGGCAGATGCTTAATGACTGAGCCACCCAGGTGCCCCAGCAAATGTGCTATTGAGGCTGCTGGTTACTCAAGGAGCTGGTAGGAGTCTAAGGAAAGCCAATTTCTCAGGTAGGAAGAAAGGGAGCCTACCATTAACCAGCAAGACATTGGAATGGAGAAAAGTCTGGTCCTTGTCTGCCATTGTTGGGTGACCTGGATTATGTCAGTTAACTTCTCTGAAACTCAGTTTCTTCATGTGTAGAAATGGATAGGGTTGGACTGTTTATCTGATCTGTAATGTCCCTTCCAACTCTAACAACTTATGATCCACAGGACAGCAGATTCTGATTTGTCTCTCTCAATGACTTCTCCCTTCATCACTCACCCATCCCAGAAAAGCACAGAAAAGAAGGTGACTTCATCGGTCACTGGGCAGATGTCAGAGAGTCCATTGGGATTCCATGACCTCTGTAGCTACTATAGAGATCGCGTCCAGTTGCAGCTAAAATCTGTTGCAGACAGGGTTTGTACCCAGTTTACCAAGCCTGCTGTCATAGCTGTTGCCTCTCACTTCCTCTCACTAAGGCAAACTACCATCTTATTTTGTTTTGTTTTCCCCGCATGTTTTGAGTTTGCTGCTTCCCAGCTCTTGTTATTAGAACAGACATAATTAATAACTCCTGGCACACAGAGCAGCCAGATTGGACAATCTGCCTTTTGCTTTCTCAAACTGTCTTCTGAGCAATCTGCAAGCCTGAATTTATAGCCTGGGCCCCATACAATGGATTGTTTTGTAATTCCCAGAAAGAATCAGGAATTCACCACATTGCCAGCTTGAAAAAATAATATTCTCTTTGTAGTTCACGGTGGAAGTTTCATCCAGACTCTTCCATTAAGAACTTGAAAGCAATATGTGGTCTCATCCTGACTTAAGCCCCTCTTGAGAAAACAAGTCTATGAACTTCCTTGGTACCATTCTAGAATTTTCCATTCTGGATCATTGAAAGTTGGTTCCTAAGGTCTAACCCACTCAACTCCTCTGGCAGCCTAGACCCATTTCTTTAGCAGAGATTAAAAACAAAGACACATCAATCTTGCCCTACTTTTCTAGTGATTGGAGAAAATTGTTAAGGACCTTATTAATGCCGTCTAATTTTACTCCTTGGCCTTTTCCAACTCAGGAAACACTCCAAAACATCAGAGATTTCTAATCCTGTCATTTGAGTCTCTTATTAATCTGTCCATGTTTGTTTAAATTGATAGAATTTAAATTGGACAAATGTGACTATTTAATAGTATTCACTGAACTACTACTTTTTTTTTTTTTCTCAGTGCTATGGGAGCCACAAGTTTGAATAAAGTAAGGTTTCTGCTGTCAAGTATCTTATATTTTATAATCATGATAATAATGATTCAGGGTTGAGTTCTACTGAGTTATAACAGTAGTATAAACTTGTCTGTACTTTGAATCTCTTGGAGAGCTTAAGAAACTGTATCCCATCCTTCCAGAGATGAGATTCTGATTTAATTCTTTTGAGGTATATCCTGAGCTTTGAAAGTCTTAAAAGATTCCCAGGTGAGTCTAATGGGCAAACTGCATTCGAATGTCCCAGTTAAAGGATTGGGAAACACACACACACACACACAAACAAACACATTTTAATAGAGAAATTGAGAACGCTTTCATGGAAAAATTTAGAATAAAATTCTATCAGAGATGCAGTTTAACCATGAGGATTAATTTACTGGCTCTGGGGTTATACAAACTGGAATTTGAACCTCAGTTCCGTCTTTTAGTGGCTGTACGTTTTTGGGTAAGTTACTTCCCCTCTCTGAGGGACAGCCTGAGCAACAGCACACAGAATCTGGTGGAATGTAAGGCACATGAAAGATGTAGTGCCAGAGAAGGGGGGCAGTGGGTGGGGAGGCACAGTTTTTCCTGCCTAGAGAAGGTGAGGATTTACAAGAGGACAGTCTCAGAGGGGACAGAAAGGAAGTGGTGGGTAAAGTGGATGTTATATAGACTTCTCCTAATGTCCAAATATCTCTCCTCTCCATCTAGCCCCCCTTACCCTTAGACCTAGACCTGTTATGACCTAGAATGTAGATCAAGAGGCTATGGCTAAAGAGCTGGACTAGAGTGATCCTCTGAGCAACTGATTTTTCATGAGCAGAGTATATATAGTAGCCTCTTCGTCAGCTGCTTCCTATGCTCTCTGTTATCAGATTCTTAGACATTCCCAATGAGAACAAAGGAAATTATCAGAAAAAATTCATTCCAAATACATAATGAAAGATTGACAAAATTAGGAACTGAGAATGGAGAAGGCAGAGAAGAAAATACCTTTACTCTGAATAAACCCGGATCTGCCCAAGTTAGCATTAACTGTTTTTTATAGTTCCATTGTAAGGTTTAGCGAAGTAACAAGTGGTTATTACACTGAGAATGTCGGTTCCCCAAGTTCTGTCATGAGCCCCATGACAGGACTGAAAGGAAATAAGCCTAAACTTCCAAATGAAGAATGAGTTTTGTCAGAGTATACTGATGAATTTCAATGAGAACGTCACATGAATTGCCAGTGTTCAGATGAGGAAGCTGTAGACATTTTGAGAATAGAATCAAGTTATAAAATGTAGGGGCTAGAAAGGGCTTTGGAGCTCACCTCGCCCAGCCTTCTATGTGCACAGACAAGGAGATGGGGACCCAGATCAGTAATGTGGTTTCTATCAGGTCACACAGTAAAATAACTGCTGAGGAGAGAAGGGAGATTAAGTCTTTTGTCTCCTAGGGCTCATTTACCTTAGGGGGAAAAATAATCTTTTTGGTTTTTCAATGAGGAAGGACTGGGCTTCTCTTGAGTGACAGGTTACGCTGCAAGTGCTGAACCTTGTCGCACACCTATGTCATGGCCGCAGGATTCTGTGTGCCTCTTGCAAATCAGCCTGATTCTTGAGTACAACTTACTCTATCACCAGACTTTGCTGTCTCGTTTTCTTTGTCCTTTTTTGCATTAATTTCACTTTGTTCTATTAGAGGTGTCCATACAAATTGTCTTAATTCCCTTGTGGAACAAGGTAGGGTAAAAAGGTAAGTAGCTTCGCCCACTTGGACCATGCTCTCAGCACAAATGAGAACTAATATTTACTGATATCCACTACATGTTTATCTACAGTTCCTTCAATTCTCTCAACATCACCATGAAGTATGCACTATTATTATCTTTATTTGACCTGGAGAAACTGAGTCTCTTAGAATTGAAGAAATTGCCGGAATCTCACAACTGGCAGGTGGGAAGGATGAGGTTAAATCCAGGTCTGACTGACCCCAAAGCTCGTGCTCTTTCTCCTACATTGGGTGGCTCTCTGGAGATATTTATTGCCCTAGAGTGGGAAAGCTGCCCGCAGTCTGCTGAATGGCCTGAGTGTGCTGTTTTCCCACAATGCTTTGCTACTTTATTCTTTAGAAGTGCCTAATTATTTCACTCAGCAAGACCTCAAATCTTACTCCAAACAACTGGCTTCCAAAGAGTTGGCTATTTTCCCTGCTTTTAATGTTGGGGAAAGAAACCCAACCAGCTATTTTTCTTTTTTACTCCATGACATTACAAGAACAAAAATAATCATATTAAGATGTCAAAAATAAATTTTAAATATGCAAATGTGGGAGAAAGACACCTCCTGTCTGGGAGAATCCACAAAACTTTAAATAGACTCATGTGTGTTCTTTGTATGAAATGCAGTGGCCACAATTCAAATTAAGATGTTAACAGGACATTAATAAGAATGAACTGGGGATGAACACAGGATTGTGAAATAAGTTCGCAAAGTAATTTAAGTGAGTAGCACACTGTGTGATTGGAAACCTGCACTGCCCTGTCCCTATTATCAGTGTTGGTTGGCCTCACAGAGACTGGCCTCCTTCTTGTCATTGTTTCTTCTCCTGAGTAGACCGGAGTAGCTTCTCTGAGTCCAAATCTGAGCCAGATTCTACAGGAGAGCAAAGGCACTAGTTTGTGCTCGTAAGGATCCCCAGTATGGTGGATGACTTTGACTTTGGGTGCAGTGGCAAAGCTCATACCCAAGGGATGATTAGAGTCTTTCTTTCCAGGCAGGTAGTTTCAGGGCTGAATGCAGATCACTGCAAATCTGGACTGCTATAAAGGCATACAGTGATGGTGCTTGAGGGAACCTCATACATGCCCATCTAAACCTTCATCTCACACAAGGAGTTTCCAAGGAGGCCTGGGAAGAGGAAAGGGCTGGCCCAGGGCAATGTAGCTAATTCATGGTGATAGTCATGGCAATTTGTTAGGTACCAGACCCTGTGCCACACGCTTCACATTTAACTTCTTATGTAACCCATGGCAATGCTCTGAGGTAGTGATGATCCCCATTTGGAGATGAGAATACTAAGGCACAGAGTTGGAAGTTGCTTGCCTGAGATCACACAGCTAGTGAGTTGTAGAGATGGGATTCGGAAGTCAATACCTTTGACTTCAAAGTCCATCTTCGTTTCGACCAGTGACAGCAGAGCTGGGACTGGCGTCCGGAGCCAAGTTCACTTCAGTGTAATGCTTCCTTTAGTATAGAGAACCTTTGAGTGTATTTGATGATTTATTTGATACATAATTTTCAGGGCACCCACTATGAGCAGATCTTGGGCTAGACCCTGACAATATAAAAAATTAATAAGCGCAGGTTCTTAACCTCCTGGATCTTAAAGCGTAATGGAGTGACTGACACCTGAAAAGCAAAATTACAGTAGAGTGCGGTCAGTGGTATTACAGAGATATAAACAAATGTGGTGGGAGATCAGGACAGAGCAAATAGTTCTGCCTGGAAGAAGTAAGTGGTGACCTCACAGAGATGGTGAAATGTGTGTTGGGTCATGAAATATGAATGAGTTTTCCAATCAGAGAAGGGAAGAAGTACATTCCAGAAAAGGGGAACAGCATGAGCAAAAGCCCCAAGTTGTGAAAGACATCAGTATGTTGGGGTAAGAAGTTCAGGGTGACGATGTAGGCTGAGGAGGCAGGAGATGAAGACTGGGATCAGACAGTGAAGGGTGTCACGTGCCCCCATCGAGGAATTTTGTCTCAATTCTACGGGTGGTGGATCATTAGGAGGGATTCCTAAGCAAGAGCATACCTTGGTTAGATTTGCTTTTGAAGAAGGCAACCCAAGGAGACATGGAGGACAGAGAGCAGATGTCATGTGGTCCTGCTGAAAGCTAAGGAAAGCTGGAGCATTGTGGATGGAGAGGCAGGGTGGAGAGGGGTATCTGTTTCTGAAGTTAAGCTCCTAGGGCTTCATGACTGGCATGTGGAGGGTGAGGGAAGGAAGTGTGTGAGGATGACCCGGTGATTTCCAGCTTTAGAGACAGAGAGGATGCAAATGCTACTCACGGGGCTGAACACAAAGAACATGGACCAGCTTTAGTAATGCTAGGGTGAGAGGTGGGAGAAGTGAATTCTTTTTTGGACATGCTGCTTTAAGCTTTGGCAAAAATGCCCCACTGGAGATGTGGGGTGCATCTGGGAAGAAAAATGTAGTGGTTGAAGAGAAGTAGTGGAGATAGAGATTCAGGAGACCTCAGGATATCAATGGTACCTAAAACCCCAGAACCAAATGAGGGTTCCCAAGGAGCTCTGTGGGGGTAGGGGGATAGATGAAGACCCAAGGTAACCCGTGAGTGTACTCTATCAGCCCTTCTCAGACCCTGAGTCCCATAGGCAGCCACGGTTACCTTCGGGCAGATTCTCACTGGTCACCTTGGCTTCCTTGAGTGGGACGTGGACAAATAGGTCATTCCATGCCTACTTCAAAGTCTCTATTAATTTACGATTTTTTCAAATTATTTTCTAAAATTATTAACCCAATAACTATTGGTTGAAAGCATAGTGTGGGGAAGGGGGGTTGGATGGAGTGATGAGTCAGATATAATCTCTGTCTTCAAGGAGTTTCTGTCTAATATTAAGGGAATCTAAATAGCAAATTAAACAGCAAGTGTGAAAGTGCTTAGCAGGGTGCGAAATTTAATAGGTGAGAAATTATTTTTGTTTAAAAAATGATATGCATAAGTATCTGAGAAAAGGGATAATGATGGTTCCCAGGAAGAGGAGATTTTTAGATTTAGCTGAAGGGATGAGGGAAGCTTCTTGGAAGAGGTAGAATCTAGGCAGGAATCGTGAGTAGCATTTGAGTGGGCAGAGATGGTTGTTGGGGAGAGGGTGCATTTCAGAAGGCGAGAACTTGTCTGAGAAGCAACTGTGTTTACAGGTGGATCCAACTGTTAAGAGAGACCCCTGGCAGTCGAGTGCCTCTTGCCCCAGTAGCAACAAAGTGCAAGAACTGAGATTCCCTTCAAGCACCAGACTGCCTGGGCTAGGTGACCATAAAAAGAACTAGTTCCCAAAGAGGGTCAGATGGCTCTGGGTGTCCCTCCCTGCCCCCCAACCTGACTCATTGTGGGACCAAGCTGTTTTAGTGCTTCATTTCCCTTGGTCAAACCAGGATGATTTGAATGCACCTGCCTCTCTTCCGTCCCCCAATGCCTGGCGAAGGTAGCCGTTGCGAGGAGCAGGGAGCGCTTCCTAATTGTGGTCCTGTGGCCCAGGCCCCACGTGAAGGCTCTTGGCGGTCTCACTCAAATGAGGTGGGGGCCCGGCTGACTGCTCAGCCACCCCTGGAGGACGCCTTGGTTATTCCTTCTCCGTAGTCCCCTGGTCTGGTTTTGAAGTTGCAAATTTTAGAAGCTTGCTGCTGCTCTTCAACAAAAGGTGTCATCG